>NC_142592.1:24256997-24570539 GCF_965207765.1 Zootoca vivipara | reverse complement strand
AAATGGGTCTTTTGTGGTGCTCACAACCAATTCTTAGCTTTCCGGATGTGCCGAAATTGTCAGGGACCTCCAACATTTGAGCAACCCAAGAAACCCAATTCTACACCTCAATATCTGAAGTGAGGACTTGGCCAAATTGACTGAGAGACTAAGAGATAAAGACAATAGAGACTTTTAAAAAAGAACGGGAACCATATATAATATATTTACAGAAATGTTGCAAAGAAATGAGCTCACTAGCAGGATTTAACTAAACCCTTACAATTACAAAACAGAAAAGAGAAAGGGCTCAATTTAGAGAATACAGTTATTAGGGTATAACCAAAAAGCAGGGAAATCATTATGCAACCTACCAAAAGAGGAAGTTGAGGGAAGTCGTAGGGGGGTGATTGGGTCTGTGTGTATATTGGAGATGATATGATTGTGATAAAGATTGAAATACAAAAATCAATAAAAATTATTTTTTTGAAAAAATATCTGAAGTGAGGAAAAAGCTGTCTGAAGCACCATTTTCAGATATGCAGGAAGGTGGGGGAGTTAATGCAGAATACGGGTTTGCAGTATTCATTTAAGTGGCATTCTCGTGCACTTATGAAAAATGAACAACTAAGAGGAGAGCTTTAATAAACCCCAGTCCCCTGTACATGCTGTAATACATGCTAAATACTCGGGAGAGTATAAGTCCGGTTGCTTAATACTGCTGGAGCCAAGTTACATTAAAAAATGTGTACAGTCCGTCTAAAGCAGAGACAGTTTTCAAATTAAAACAAAACAGAGAAATCAAGGAAAGGATAATGCATAAGCTGATCGTGCCCACGGGCTTCCTTTGCACCGATGCCAACAAGTCACGCATGTTCTGCGCACATATTTGCTCTGATACTCGGTGAAAAATGAAGGTGGTTTAGGAAGGCTAATCTCGGGGAGGGAAGCTCCTTTGCAAAGCCATTCCTACAGCAATATATTCATTCCCTAGATTGCACTGCGAAGCGGGTGGTAAACCCTTGGCACACGTACAATTATCCAGAAGGCAAGAAAGACTCCCTTTAAGCTTCTTCTCCTGGAAACACTGAATGGCACCACATCACAAAACCGTGAGAAGCAGGCTAAAGCTAAAGCTAATGCCTTTCAAGAAACGATTCCTGGGGCTGAATTCAAAGCATGGGTGCAATCCGGAGATAGTCCCATGGAAATCAGTGACACTGTTGTCAGGGACTGGGCAAAGGAGGAATGGTGGAGACCGCCTCCCCAGCCTGACCCTTCCATAGAAGAAGAAGACAACAGGGGGTTGAGGGAGATCACAGCTCAGAGGAAAATGAGGGGGAAAGCTGGGAAATAATGGGAGAGGAGGAAGAAGAAGCGCCAGAGGGGCGACAGCTGACAGACACAGTGTCATTGGAAAGCGTTCCAGACCTCCTGTCTCCCAGAATCCGGTGGGCATTGAAAGTAGGAGAGCAGAGAGCCCAGAGGCAAAGGGCACTTCTCAGCACCCCATAGTGATAAGGCATGAAGAGGAGAGAGGGAGGGGTGGACACTCACTCGGGGCAACGCTGCATTCCAAGGCTCTCTCTGTGAATATTGAATAAAAAGCAGTTGGTAAGAACTTCTCCTTGTCTTGTCCATTCCTGGCAACCTGCCGTGGGGGCTGGATCCTCTGCTGCCTGACAACTTGTACAGTTATTGCAGTTCTGTTTGTTTCCATGGAACTTGACACCCAATCCTGACCTGTTTGGCTCAGGCATTAACCCTACTGCTGTTAATGGCACTTTCCAAAAAGGAAAACTTATTGCACTATCCCTTAGGTAGAATTGAAACTTGAGCCCTGATTTCATTTTGCTGATTCATTTGCTTAAATGGACCATTTCTTTAGCACTTAAAAATGCAGACTTTTTGTTGTGATCTCAGTGACTATGCAGCATCCCTATGGAAGTGTGCCCAAAGTGGGAAATGAGTGTGTTGCCATGGGATAACTCAGTTGGTAGAGCAGAAGAGCCTTAATCTCAGGTTCGTAGGTTCAAGCACCATGTTGGGCAAAAAAGATTCCTGCATTGCAGGGGGTTGGACTAGATGACCCTTGTGGTCCCTTCCAACTCTACAATTCTATGATTCTGTGACCCAATGCCTGCCATTGGCGTCATAAAGACCTTCTGGAAGGTAGAGCAGAAGTACATCAACTAAACTCTCTGAACAGAAATGTAGCCTGTGGAGGGTTTTTTTTAAAAAAAAATAAACATTTTTATTCTCCATCAATTAATGAGAAAAAACCATATTGAATTCAGTAAATTAACCCGGGTAGGGAACAGGGTTTGTGTTGTACTTACCTTATTGTTAAGGTGGCTGAGGAGTGTTCATGAGTGTCCTTTCATTCTATAAATCATCTCTCCAGTAGCTGGTACCCTGTAGTCCTGGTTAAGTATAATTCTTTAATTGTACAGTCGTTCCTCGGAAGTCGAACGGACTTCCAAAACGGATTCCATTCGACTTCCAAAACGTTTGGAAACCAAAGTGCAGCTTCTGATTGGGTGCAGGAAGTTCCTGCAGCCAATTGGAAGCCACGCAAGCCCTGTTGGACGTTCAGCTTCCCAAAATAGTTCGCAAAACAGAACACTCACTTCTGGGTTTGCGGCGTTCGGGGGCCAAAACGTTCAAGAGCTAAGTGGTTCGAAAACCAAGGTATGATTGTACATTGAAATGGAAAATGGCTCTGAATGTGTATTGCCGAGAACATTGGGGAAATTCCATTGAGCTAAACTAAATTCCCAGTGGGAAACTCCTTAGGGCAGCCACTTCCAACCAAGACTTTACCTGATTGTCACCTAAAGTTAGATGTAGCAGAAGATGTGGGCAGGTGGTTTGCTCGCTACCAAATGGGAGGGAAGGACCCATCTGAGCTTTCCTGACTTTCCTCTCTCTACATGTCTGAGGAGAAGGGATATGCACCCTTTCCTTTCCTTTTTTTAATAGGAGCTGCTTGCCTGTTCCAGAATTGTGTGGCCTTGATACGGGACGCCCACTTTACCAACTCTTGGAGAGAGAAACTGGAAGAGACAACCCTTGCCACAAAGAATTTCCAGCCCACTTTTAATCTATAATTGGTCAAACATCAGCTAGGACATCCGCAAATGCTGACTTGCTTTTAATAAGTATAAAATAATCCATTCCGATCATTCTGCCAGGTTCTCTTCTCTTCATCCCGGAGGTGACCTTTTGTACTGGTTATTTACATATTCTCCGCATCTCTTTGTTCAAAGCTTTTCCTGGGCCCTGGTGTTCCGGGACACTTGACATCAGTTCTTTCCCTTTCCTGCGGACAACCTTGCAAGCAAAAGCTGCATTTCACATAAAGGTTTGCTGCAGTGGAATAACTGGGGGATGTTCACATTCACCATGTTTTCGAATGAGACTCACTGTTGCTCAGGGCCAGCCCAAAACATTTGCTGTTTGAAGCAAGGGGAAAAATTGCACCTCCCATTCAATAGGATAATTGGAAGTTGCCTTATACTGAGTCAGACCATCTAGCTTCAAACTGATGACACTGGGAAGATCTACACTCATGGTTTTAAACGTTAAGGAAGGGTTAAGGAAGGGTTTTGATAACATAGATGGACACAAGACGTCCTATTTTGCACCATTACATTGTCTTTTTGTCGCTTAATTTTTAAGTGTTTTATGCTGCTATATTGGTGAAAGACTGCTCATATGTCCCTATGTAGCATTCTAGGTTGTTGGTTTTTTTACTGCATTCAAACTCTGACCGCCCTCCAATGGTATTGGGGGCAGATAGCAAAGGACACAGAGGAAGGGAGGGAGAAATAAAATATGACACCAGGAGGCAGAGCAGAGCAACCAGGGAAAGAAACAGCATTTGGGGAAATGGTGTGGCCGGGCATTACATACATTTGATGGAAAAATCAAGGTAAAAAGCATTTTAATTAATAGGTATGCCCTGTGACGTTTTAGAATGACATATCTAATATTGTTCTAATAGGGGGAAATAACGTTAAACAGATCAGTATGGATCCAGCCACAGGGACACAGGTGGTGCTGTGGTCTGAACCACTGAGCCTCTTGAACTTGCCGATCAGAAGGTCAGTGGTTCGAATCCCCACGACGGGGTGAGCTCCCATTGCTCTGTCCCAGCTCCTGCCAACTTAGCAGTTTGAAAGCACACCATTGCAAGTAGATAAATAGGTACCACTGCGGTGGGGAGCTAAACGGCATTTCCGTGCGCTCTGGCTTCTGTCACGGTGTTCCGTTACACCAGAAGTGGTTTAGTCATGCTGGCCACATGACCCGGAAAGCTGTCTGCGGACAAACACTGGCTCCCTTGGCCTGAAAGCAAGATGAGCGCCACAACCCCATAGTTGCCTTTGACTGGAAATAACTGTCTAGGGGTCCTTTACCTTTCTTTTCTTTTCTTTTCTTTTTTTAGGTCCAGGATATCAGAGAGAGGACACTGCCTTACCTGGAGATGGTGGAAGTTGGATGTGGGGCCTTTTTCTCTTCAACTGATCTACAGCCTTTCCTGATCCAACTGTACTGATAGTTTATGGAGGCAGAACATGAAAAGAGCACAAACTCTTCCATATTTTGGAACATATGGTGCCATTAAGAGTGGCTTTCATGCTTCTCCTTGTGCTTCCTTCTCTTTCCAATTAGACGTTAGCCACAAAAGATAGTTGAACTATGACCTCAGTATGTGCCGAGCCCGAGTAGATCACCCTGACAAGTGTGCATTGCGCATGTCTATATTACCCCCCATGTCCTACAAGGGTGCGAGCCAGAAAAGTCCAAAATCGTCACATTCCTTCTCATCTTGGTAAACAAAAACTCATGCCTGTACTCTTGGGATGTGGAACACTGTGAAATCCAGATTGCTGATACACTTGTGTTCACATATTTAGACAAATCCTTTCCATCTGTTCAGTATCAAAGTATTTGACAACATAGGGAAGGTAGGCTGGGTAAGTAAAAAAAACAACAACAAACCATTCAGATATCGTTTCATTGGCGTCTCAAAATATATGTAACATGTTTCATTAGGCCAACTTGTTTATGGAAAAAGTTAAAGAAGAAGAAATATTCATGTTGATATAACTGCTTCCTAGCTGGAAAAAAAGGAGGGAGGGAGGAACACACACACACACACGAGAGAGAGAGAGAGAGAGAGAGAGAGAGAGAGAGAGAGAGAGAGAGTTTTTTTTCCAAGCTGAGTCCAAACACCACCAGCACCCCAGGTAACCTTTTATCCTGGCATTGAACACCCTCAGCTTATAGATGCAGACTTCCTTTTAGATAAATTCAATGATATTTGGAATGAGTTTACACAGAATATATTAGATTTTTGATAATTGTATGTGTATTAGGATAAGAAGAATACACGCATGTGTATACTGTATTAATGTACAGTATGGTAATGTAACTGAGTATTTTTTTTTACTTTTTGTCATGCTCACTCACTTAACAAAATGAAACAGACAAGCTTCACTGGCAACATGAAGAGGATGGATTTAGCTAGTTGTGTTGATAAGTATAAAAAGTATTAAAGAAATTGATAATAAAATCCTAACAATTTACATTTTAACACCACTTTGCTTTTGATTGTTATAAACTAAGAATGCACATGGTGAGATCACTGCAGTTTTGCTATAAGAAAATATTATTTTGTACTAGATTACTAAATTAATAGGGTTTTTTGCATTAGAAAGAGGAGAGCTGTAGAAGAACATTTGTAAAATGTAAAAGGAACATTTGGCTGCACTGACTATTGAAAAGGTGAAGTGCAACAGTGACCCCTAGTGGTATAATTTGCTTTTTTTCTGAGCAATCTGATCTCTGCTTCAGACTCCTGTTAAAGCCAAGTGTAGATTAGTCAACCTTTCTTCCATCGTCAATAAATCCTAGATGTTTAGTTATGAAATACAATATTAAGAAAACATGCATATGTTTACCAGAGGGCATGATGTTGGCAATGATTAATAACATTGGTCTTTTCTTCTAGGATTCTCCCTGCCTAGGAGATTAGAATTGTCAATTGGTACTTATGGAAAGTCATGCTAACAGGATAGGCACAATAAATACAAACAAATTGGAAGTCACATTTAGGACAGATGTCAAAGTTTCACATACTCACTGGCTTCACATTCCATGAATGGAAATACTCTGTGAGTATACTAGGACTTTGCATTTAGTCCAGAGCTGGGATTTTGTCCAGAGCAGGTTGAGGCATCTCTGATTCATCTCAGATATACCCGGAGCAATCTGGAGCTATCAAAAAGTGTGGGGAAGTGAAAGCTAAACATGCCAACAGGAGGTGAGAATTGCTGGACATGAGTTGCTTTGTGTTGCTCTGGACAAGATCAAACGACTGACAAATTTAATAAATAAGTAAATATAAGGATAAGACAGAGCAGGCCAAGAGTCTCATTTGCACCCAGGGCCGTCTCAAGCAGGTTGGGCGCCCTGGCGCTGAGGCGCGGAAATCACTCTGGCGCCCCCGCCCTCGCAGCACGCAGCATGGCTCCCGCGCGACTTCGCCGTGCAGCGCCCCCCCCCGTCGGCCCGCGCCACCGGGACTACACCTAGAGCCAGGCCTGTTTGCACCATCTCCTTCTACCTCTGCCCCGTTGCTGCCTGACAACATGTTTAATCAGGGTTCAAACTCTAATTAGACAGGCAGGCATTTGGCAAGGATGCAGGACGGGGTGGAGAAGGAGATGATGGAGGTGCAGTGGTGGACCTACATTTTGGGGGCCCTGAACAGTTATGGGGGCCCTTTCACAACCAGCAGTGAAGTCCGAGTGACCATGGTTATCTTCTTCAATGGGGTTGTTCCATGACAGACCAGCGCACCTTTGCAATATCTGTGCTCCTGACTCTCAAACTCCGGGATTGTTGAAAAATATACAACAACAACAACAACAACAACAACAACAACAACAACAATCCATTTGACTCAGTTCAGTGAGACTCAGATTGGGTCTATGAGACCCAAAATATTTAAACAATCCTCTGGGCATAGCTGTCAAGTTTTCCCTTTTCTCGTGAGGAAGCCTATTTAGCATAAGGGAATTTCCCTTTAAAAAAGGGAGAACTTGACAGCTATGCCTCTGGGATTAGGGGCCCTGAATCTTAAGCTTCTTAAAGCTTCAGTCAGTACATGGTGGGGGCCCGCCTCGTGCATGTCAAACACAAAAGGCAGACCCTCACCATACAGTTGGATCACGTCCAACACACATTGAAAGCACACGACTTCCCCCAAAGAATTCTGGGAGCTGCTGCTTCCACCTCACAGAACTACAATCCCAAACATCCTTAAGAAACTACAACTCCCAGGATTCTTTGGGGGGGGTGAGCCATGTCAGGGCCAGATTTAGGTTTGATGAGGCCCTAAGCTACTGAAGGTAATGGGGCCCTTTATATGTCCAGCTGTCGTTTGCCAACAACAAATTGTCGCTGTTTTTTGTGTTGAATATATGCTATATGGTAATTTATAGACCTACACAACACAAAACACTGTTGCTGTACGTAGGTTTCTTTTTAATTTGTTTTTATCTTATATGTTGGAAATGTACATCCAGTGTTTTTTCTCTTTAAATTTTTTTGGGGCCCCCCAAGGGAGTAGGGCCCTAAGCTATAGCTTGTTTAGCTTATATGTAAATCTGGCACTGAGTCATGTGCTTTCAATATGTGTTGCTTCACAACTCAGGTTGAGGACTCACAATCAGAGTGTTTCACACATACGTTGGAGTCGCTGGATCACAGAACATGCAGGGAAATTAAGGAGATCCCAAGCCCACATAGGCTGCTTTCAGCTGTGATAAATATTGCATAGCAGAGGCTGCAGTGCAGCAGCAGTCTGGACCAATTTGTGAGAGATCTGTTTTACTCATTTATTGAATTTGCTTGTGTTTCTTCTTCTGTGGGACCACCATGGTTGCAAAGGAAAAGCTGTTTTTGAGCTTTACCCCCACTTTGCTCTAACCCACCTTGCTTTCAGCACTGTGAGAGCACTTGTTCAAAATACAGCTTTCACATCTGCTTCCAGGTGCTTCCAAGCCCGTAGCAAAAGTTGAAACTTTCACAGGAAAGTTATTCTATTTGGAAATACCGAGAGGGCTTTTAAATGAAGCTTGTTTGCTTTTGACACTATAGTATCTTCAAAAGTTTAATTTTCAAACGTGTTAACAGCTGGGTTCTGTTTTCTAATATCACCACCTTTATTACTTTTATTGTAATGAACTTCATTCTTCATTAGATATAGGAAGAAATTCCATTTACTTTCCCCATAAACCAACGGTCAGCTACAATTTACAACAGGAGTCCTAATGCTTAAAGGAAGTTTGAGTAAAGCTGCTGGTTGTATATTTCATGCCATCTAATGAATCATTTGCTGAAACCTAATTTGTAAATCTAATATTTGCCATTGAATTATTGTGTATTTAATTTTAGTTACGAGAGAAACAAAAGCCTCATAAAAATGTAAGGAACTGTATCAGACTGCTCTTTCTATGTAAATAAGATCTACTGGTTACACGAGAGATAAATATTTACAGTAAAAGACCCATGGGTGGAGAATTGGCTCAGGGTTTTCAAGACTAGCTCCAATGATATTAATCGTTGGGATAGGCCGAGGAAATCATTACAGGAGCATTCCCCATCGCAATGTTTCATTTCACATTATTTCAGCTGGAATAGCCACCACCTGAATCTGTCATACTGGTGGCCATATGCAGTATTCTTGATTCTAATCATGTTGAGTGTTTGTTCCTCAAGCAAATAGGGCAGTTTAATGCAATCCCTCCAGCGCTTATCATGGAGTTATTTAAAATGATGAATGTCTATGCTCTTAAATTATTGGTTGATCTCCTCCAGGAACAGCATTAATCCATCATAAAGCAATAATAATAATAATAATAATAATAATAATAATAATAATAATAATAATAATGGGTTTCCCCAGCCACTCTGGGCGGCTTACAACAGAAAAATGAAATAAAACAATTAAACATTAAAAGCCTCCCTAAACAGGGCTGCCTTCAGATGTCTTCTAAAAATCTGGTAGCAAGGCCTTCGGAGATGGAACCATATCCTCAATTATGGGAGTGAGGAGCCTGAGGTCAAATTTCAACAGCACCTTGTTTGACTCCAAAATTTGGCACCCCCACCCCTCACCTTTCGTTTGATATCATTGTTGTGGCACCCCTATGTCGCTCTCTCAACTCAACGCCCAGTGAGTGCTAAATATAAGCGGTTTAATTGACACAGAAATGAAAATGAAGGTTTAAAATAGGGTTACCAGATGTCCCCGGATTCACCAATCTGTCCCTGGACAAAATCTGTCCCCGGAATGTCCCCGGATTTTAATTAACGTCCCCGGATTTATGCCTGGGGACTTCTGGCGAGGCAACATGGTGGGCGCCATGGCAGCGAGCAGCACTGGAGGTCCCGGCCACGTCAAAGTTCCAGCCAATCAGTCCGCTGGTTGGGGAGGCGCTATTTAAACCGAGGCGCGAGCCAGAGAGCTTCTTTCTGGCTTGCTTCCTTGATCAACTCTTGCCCCAAACTTGTGCAGAGCTGCCCGCAGCAGGAGAGCCCACGGCGCATCTGGCCCTGTTAACTCTTTACAGGGCACATCTATTCTCCTTAGCCCACACCACTCACTGCTCCTGCTTTGCCCCTATGCACTTTGCCCAGGTTCATATGTATCTTCGAACTCTGATAATAATTCTCGCTTGCCTAGATTGAGGATAGAGTTGAGTGAGTGCAGGTGCAGAAACTTGCCTACTGGGCAAAACTTATAATTTACATTTGTTGCTCTGCCCACTTTTGTCTCTGGCTCTGCCCACCTCTGACATGGCCCTCAGAATGAGGCCTAGAAAGGAATGTGGCCCCTGGGGTTGAAACAGTTCCTTTGTTTTAAGGGAAAACTTTACAGACTACATTTTTAAAAAAACAGATTATGTTTTAGAAATGATGTTGCATCTGAAAATTCTTTGCACTGGCATTTTCCTGCTTAAATGGGTGGATACTTTTCTCTCTCTTAAAAAAAAAATTAAAAACTTTTTTTCATTACATCTAACATTCAAACGTTTCTTTTCAAACACAACACTGGCCAAGGTTTTATAAACTATTTAATAGTTTCCCGGCATGCTGTGGCATTTCCAGACATTCTATTTATATGATGAACATCAGCAGGTATATAAAGTTTACATTAAAATGTAATATCCAATCCAGCTGTGATTTCTTTGCAAATGGACGGATCACATCTCCATTAGAAACCCAATTAAAATCTGCATTTCCTGACCTTTGTCAGTGAAAGTAATATGCCTAATGCTCATTAAATATAGGGGAAGGGAGCTGCGGTTGTTTCAGTTAGACAACAGACTAAAGCCTATTCAGCATGGTGTTCTTTGAGATGTCACCATACTTTCTAACTCTTTTTTATAATAATTTTTATTAGTTTTCAATTACAACAATCCAATAATAGCCTCATTATAACAATGCCAAATTATAATACAATTACCAATACCAATCATTCAAATACCAAACTATATAATTTAGGTGGCCCCCTGTGTGCTAGAATTGATGGTTTGATGATTTACTTTATTTCTGCGTTTCAAAATCTTATTAATCTCAATTATACTCTGGTAAAAATAACAATCCCTTATACAGCAATATTAACAACTTCCATTCGTATTGACACGTTATAAAACCATAGGTGAGGCACTCAAACTATATCCTTGTTCTTCCTGTGTGTGGCCATTATTCTGTCTGCGATGTTTCTTCTCCTCCTTGTAAAATATTATGTCTATCTTTTCCTGGTTGTTGCTGTTCTCCTTGGGCGGAGCTAATATCCCATTGCTGTTTCAGAAATCATACTTTCTAACTCTTTGAGTTGTTCATAGACCCTTGTTTTAAAGAAGGCCTATAGGTGACGCTAGATCTAGGCATAAGGCACAATGAAATACCACATTCCCTGGAACTTTCAACTTGTTACGGTGCCATTCTTTGTGATCCCATAGATGGGCCAGTGACAGTGATCCCAGAATGTCCCACTTTTCTTTAGGATGTCCCTATTTTCATCAGAGGGTATGGAGCAATGGGACCCACCTCCCTGAGCCAAGGAGATAAATAACTATACAACCTTTAGAAGACAACTGAAGGCAGCCCTGTTATGGTGATATAGTCCCTTTAGCTTGTGGGTTGCGTGGGAATTTGTTAGAATTCCTGGAATAATGAGCCGAAACACAGATGCCTCTCATTAAGACCTCAAGGCCAGAGTCAAAGATATGTTATGGGAACAGGTGCTGGTTTTGTTGGGAGGAAGGGGTGAACGCCATAGTCAGCATTCCCTTACAAACCTGGCCAGAGGCGAGCAGGTTGCCTGTTTGGACCTTGGAAGGTGTTTTGCTTTGCCACTCAGCCTGCTAAGATTTATGTGTAAATGTCAGCTAGCTAGATAAGATAGTTTTTGTTATTTTTTTAGCCCCTGAGCAGTCTTAAATCTGTGTAATTGCTTGAAGCTTTTTCTCTTTACAGGTAAAATAAAAAAATTCCTTCAGTAGCACCTTAAAGACCAACTAAGTTTTTATTTTGGTATGAGCTTTCGTGTGCATGCACACTTCTTTACAGGGTTTTGTTTTTCATAAAGTTCTTGTATGTTTTTATGGAAATTGGTTCTGCTTGAGTTCCTGAACATTCCCATCCTGACTACACTTTTTGAGGTGGGTCTTTCACCACATCTGTATAGGGAAGTTTTTTATGTTTAATATTGTATTGTGTTTTTATGTTTTATTCTTTAGGAAGCTGCCTAGAATGGCTGGGGCAACCCAGTCAGATGAGCTGGGTAAAATTATTTATTTATTTATTATTACTACTACTACTATCAATATTATTATTATGGAATACAGTGGTGCCTCGCTAGACAAAATTAATTCGTTCCACGGGTCTTTTCTTATAGCGAAAAATTCGTCTAGCGAATACCATAGGAATGCACTGAATTTTTGTCGACTTTTTTTTTTTTTGCCCATAGGAACGCATTAATTGAATTTCAATGCATTCCTATGGGAAACCGCGATTCGCTAGACGAATTTTTCATAAAACGCATTCGTCTAGCGAGGCAAGCTCCGCTCGAAAAATCATTTCGTTAAGCGGAAATTTCGTTAAGCAGGGCATTCGTTAAGCGAGGCACCACTGTAAAGGTAAAGGTAAAGGGACCCCTGACCATCAGGTCCAGTCGTGTCCAACTCTGGGGTTGCGGCGCTCATCTCCTAGTATGGAATAGGACGTCCCTATTTTCATCAGGATGCGGGTGGCGCTGTGGTCTAAACCACAGAGCCTAGGGCTTGCCGATCAGAAGTTCGGTGGTTCGAATCCCTGCAACGGGGTGAGCTCCCGTTGCTCGGTCCCTTCTCCTGCCCACCTAGCAGTTTGAAAGCATGTCAAAGTTGCAAGTTGATAAACAGGTAAACCGCGGGAAGGTAAACAGTGTTTCCGTGTGCTGCTCTGGTTTGCCAGAAGTGGCTTAGTCATGCTGGCCACATGACCCGGAAGCTGTATACCGCCTCCCTCGGCCAGTAAAGCAAGATGAGCGCCGCAACCCCAGAGTCGTCCGCGACTGGACCTAATGGTCAGGGGTCCTTTTACCTTTACCTTTATTTTCATCAGAGATATTATTGGAGGGTATGTTCCTGCATGCTAACAGTGACAGGACCAGTGCTTTTTCCCCCCTTAAAAACTCATTTTCCTACTCATTTTGAAATGCTGCCCCTCAGTGAGGCCAAACTTAGATTCACAAAATGTTTATGGGTATGCGTCCCCCTAGAAAAAAAGCCCTGGACAGGGCATTGCTTCTTTTGCCTTCCAGCCACACCTACACCAGTGAGTTTTATGCTCACCAACTGCAATACACTAATTTACTGAGCAGACAGCGGACACCATTAGTTTTGACTGCACGGAGCACTTGGGGGCAAGACGGAATTCATTTCCCCTTTCCCCACAGGTGATTGGCAATGTTGAGGAAGGAGGTTGTATTTGCAGCACTCATGTGCGTGTAGAAATTGCATCAAGCACAATCATCCGCATGCAGGTGCCTTATTCTTTAGCTGCTGTGCAGCTCATGATAAATTGCCGTACACCATCAACCTCAATTATTTACTGAGATGCCCTAAATATACTAGGTACTGTACACGAATTAAATGCGCAGGCCCCTTGCCTGGAGGTTTACAATCGAGATAGGCCTGCGTAGTGACTTGTATTCATCTTAAGGCTCTAAAGACACAAGCCTGCAGTTTGCCGTGGATTAATTGACTGTGAAATTACAGTTTAAACAGCAAAACCTCTTTAATGTAATAGGACCGTAAAAAGGTAGCCAGGTAAACAGAGCTTCCTTGCTTTGAAAACAAGGAGAAGTATTCAACTTCCATTCTAAATTTGGACTTAACAATTTGGGCCTCCACTTACAAGGGCTTCTCCCTCTCTCTCTCTCTCTCTCTCTCAGCGCAATTCCTTCTTTCAGAGGAATGCCTATGTTATGAAAATCTTTGAAATAACAGAAATAGTTTATATCATTAATTTTATTTCAAACTAGCTCCCAAACTGGCTCATCTTCTCTTGCAGCTAAAAGGTTTGATTTATTTATTTTTTTAGTGTAATCTTTTTTGAATATTAAAAACATGTTGTAACCGCAGGTATGGCCATTGGGCCACAACTGGGAGATGCTATTTCCCCCCCTCTAAATGCAAAATAAAACTATTTCTGTTTCTTAAGTAGGGTAAGGTATCAGGTTTTTTCCAATGAAGCCGGGGACACTTTTCAACTTCAGTGGATTTTGTATGGGGACTGATTTGTAAATCCGGGGACTGTCCCCGGGAAACGGGGATGTCTGGCAATCTTAACGTAGGAAGGAAGTCCTGTTAAAATGGATCGAAGGAGCACAAAGAGCCCCCCCCCATCAATATCAAAGAACCCACACAGGCAATGGAAACACTTGGAAGAAGTTACCTGGTGACATTGAGGTGAGAATGAAAACAAAAGGGAAATCTGAATCTCTTCTTGTCCTGCTTTTTATTAGAGTACAAATATTTGCTTATGACTGGATTCCTTACAGGGAGGGGAGAGAGAGAGAGAGAGAGAGAGAGAGAGAGAGAGAGAGAGAGAGAGAGAGAGAGAGAGAGAGAGAGAGAGAGAGAGAGAGGCTGTGCTTTATGAGTGTGATAAGTTTCATTGCAGTACATTAAAGTTGATTCTGTAGCCTGTGAATAAAGTAACAAACAAAGCCAGCCATAATATTGTGACTGTATTCTAAAGCTATTAAAGATACATTCAGTTTTTCATTAACTTTGCGGGACACATATGGTGCATCAACCTGATTAATATCCCATACACATTTAAAAATAAAAGAATACATTTTTTTTCAAGCAAAGAATTGCAGCTATGGTATCAGTAAGCATACATAAATACTTTGTGTTGTCTGCTGCGTATTTTGCATGCAGGAAATGTCTGCTTATTCCACAACAACTTCCACACCCTCCTCTCTCTCTCTTTCTTTCTCTCTCTTTCTTCTTTGTACAATCACTGAAAATTATTGGCAACCACCGGGAGGGTTCGATTCATGTACTAAAACTGAATCTATTTCCAACCATCACTTCTTCAAGATGCTACAGCTGGTGTCGTCTTGACAACAACCCTTCCTAAAAATATTATATATATATATATATAAAGGTAAAGGGACCCCTGACCATTAGGTCCAGTCGTGACCGACTCTGGGGTTGCGCGCTCATCTCGCATTATTGGCCGAGGGAGCCGGTGTATAGTTTCCAGGTCATGTGGCCAGCATGACAAAGCCACTTCTGGCGAACCAGAGCAGCACACGGAAATGCCGTTTACCTTCCCGCTGTAGCGGTTCCTATTTATCTACTTGCATTTTGACGTGCTTTCGAACTGCTAGGTTGGCAGGAGCTGGGACCGAGCAACGGGAGCTCACCCCGTCACAGGGATTCGAACCGCCGACCTTCTGATCAGCAAGCCCTAGGCTCAGTGGTTTAACCCACAGAGCCACCTGGGTCCCATATATATATAAATGTAGAACAGCTTGATACCATAAACAAGCCAAAAATAATTTTTCCCATAGCCTTGAAATAATTCTGATTCTGTATAATGTGGAGTCCATTATGGAGAATGTGGGGTATTATTGAATAGGAAGTCCCTGTTTTCATCAGTAACATGCTGGAGGGTATGTGACTGTTTAGAGAGTGCTTTCAATATATGGTGTGGATGTGGCCTGTGTTACAACTGGCACCAGGCCTGGAGTAACAGTCTCCCCATGTACTTGAACAGAGGGGTGACTTGGCCCATTCAATTTAGTCATCAAATACTGGCTGCCTCAAAATAGTTTGAGATGCTCCCATTTACATGCAATCCCCCCTCTAAATAACAATATAAGGCCTGCAAAGAGTTTTATCTGGTTAATGATTTCTGCTAAAGGGGGTGGGGGGAGGGGATCACCCTGTTTATTCAAAAGAAGCCAGGGATTAGCAGAGGGCATTGTGAAGAACTGTTTTGATCAAATGAAAAGCTAGATCTTGAATTCAAAAGCTCTTCGCCTTGTCCCAGCGCAATCATTTTCCCTTTATTGTTACCCATCCATTTGAACAAAAGAGAAATGGCTCACCTGCCTTTGTTTGTTGCTACCTGGATGATACTATCACATCTGTATTCAGTCCGGTTTTTTGGTATCAATTATTTTGACTTTAAAATGCTTTCTGAGCACAAGAGGGTTCTTTTTGTTTCGCCTGATGGGAAAAAGAAATGACTATTTTAAAGGGAATGTGGACAGCTCTTGTTGTTCTTAAGCCGCAGCGGTAGGGAGTTTGTAATTGGAAAAAAGTTGCAAACAATGGAACACAGAACTTGCTCATCTTTTTTGGAGAGTAGAAAAAACAGGGATGAAAAACTAACTAGGCTGGTCTAAGCTATTGCATTCAGAAGCCAAAGCTTTGCATCCCTCCCACCATTATTTTTATTTTTTTGTTCTTTATGACCTATGCTCTTCTCTTGCAGGGAGTTTCTCATGAGTACTGATTATGTTTTTCCCCTCCCTTTCTTCATGCATGGTGTGATAGCTTCTCTGAGAGTCGCTTTTCATGCTGTACCTTGAAATGCAATTTAAAAAAAGCACTGTGGAGGCTGAGTGTGCAGCTAAACACTGGTTTTAATGCCATACCACCCATATAATACAATCCCTGTCTCAGAGGTTAACATGTACATGTGGACAGTGTCTGGGAAAAAAAATCTGAATGGCAGTCCCATATTCCCTCCCAGGCAACATGTGATGAACTGATGAATGAACCTGGTCAATGGCTGGAGTCCCTGTTTGTGGAATGGGCAGTGTCAGGGACTGGCTGGATGAGGAGGAGGAGTAGAAGCTTCCAGACCAAGAGACCCACCCCCAGGGAAAGCCCTGGACCCTGGTAGTGGGAAACTAGCCACACCCCAGAGGAGAGGAAGAGCTGGAAAGTACTGAAGGCTGGGAGCTTGATAAAGAGCAGGAAACTGGCAGGTGAATCAGACTTGGCAGTTCTACCACAGAGCCAGGGCTGGTGCGTCCATTTAGGCGGACTAGGCAGTCGCCTAGGGCGCGTAAATGGAGGGGGCGCTGGCCAGCCTGTCCCGCAAAAACCCCGCGCCACCGCCGCCCTCCCACGGCGCGCGCTCGTGCTCCTCCCACCTATGGAGGGGACTCTCAGCGGCTGCAGCAAGTGAGCAGCAGCAGCGCCCGTAGCTGAAACATTCAGCTATGGGCGGTACTGCTGCCGCTGCTGCTCACTCACTGCAGCCGCCAAGGAGCTCACAGCGTCCCTTTTGGCTTGCCCTCCTCCCGCCTATGGAGGGGACGCAGGGGCGTCAGCAGCGTTGTGCGTGGGGCATGACGCATGTGCCGGGGGGCGCCAGAAGGTTATTTTGCCTAGGGTGCACAAAGCCCTAGCACTGGCCCTGCACAGAGCCACCCTGACAGCTTCTCTGCCGACAGCCTGCAAGCCCCCCACCCACTCCCAGAACGAGGCGTCTAATGCATGATGCCGAGCAGAGAGCCAGGCAGACACAGAGAGGGTCCCTTGGGGCTTGCCGTAGACACAGAGAGCTGGAGATTGAAGGGGAAGTTACAAGCCAGTCTGGACAACTGCTTCATTAAGAGCAGTTTCCTAAGGAACAACCCTTAGGACTCTCCATGTGTTCTCTGTTCTTCTTCCTTAATAATGAAACTAACTGTAAGTCAGCCATGTGTTTCACTCTCTTTCTGTACAAACAACCTCTTCTCCTTGTCCGCTCCCTGACTATTAATTTCAGTGGGTCTATTCTAAGCAGAACTTTGCTGGATGCAACTCACTGATCTGGAACTTGCTCCCAATCCAGAGAAGGGTTGGACACCATTTGCTACTGGAAATCACCCCTTGTCTTACTACTATTTAGTGGCAGGGAGAGAGATGAAGTTTAGCAGGAAACTGAAAAGGAGGCCTGATTTGGATTGTGAGCACATTCCATATCATTGTCCTGCAACTATTTCTCCTTCAGAAAAGAAGTGGCCAGTTTTAGCACACTATTTAGAAAGTGTGAAAAAACATAACACGAAGGATCCCCTTTCTTTCTCTGCAAAATATGCAATATGCTGAACAGCATTTTCATAAACACTTTTAAAAAGCTAATTTTCTGCAGGGGTTCACCCCACTGAACATTGGAACATCACCCTACTGAACAATGGAACATTAATCTTCAAATGCAATTTGAGGGAGGAAAATCATTGGGTATTATTTCTTAATCAGAGGGGGTGGGGGTGTCTTCAAACAAACAGTCATTAATCCAGAATTAAAAGGAAAGTGGGTCTTCTATTCCATCTCTGGGGTTGTCTCTCCTAATAACCTGTGTCTCGGAGATAAATGAATGCATTAAAGATCTTAACTGCTCTTTGATGGACTACAAATGGACACAGTTCAGGGCAATATTTGAACAGTAATGATTTGTAAGCTGATGGCAAAGGCGCCTAGACCACAGAGTAAATAGCTAAAGGGGTCATGAATCTTAATAGCTTCCAAATCAGAAAGATCTGCAACTTATATGCTTTGACCGGGATGTGTATGGAATGTATAAATATTAATAGGGCTGCCAAGGACTCGGCTTTTGAGCTGTCTGAAATTTCACAGTAGGGAGATTGAAGCTGCAGTGTGTCGGGAAGAAGCGCTCCAGCCTGAAAATGAACTGTCAGAATGTGTGTAAATAGTAAAACACATTTCCCCCCCTGAAACAATATTTAACATTTGGAGCCTCCCTGATACCCTGTGACATTTATCTCCTGCTAATAATACCAACAGCATTTCAGTCACCCTGGTTTGCTAATCTTCTGATCTATACCCTTACTTCAGTGCAAACCTTGTTGAAAAGAGTTGTATAGTGCCTGTAGGGAACCTTTAACCCGCTGAATGCTTTGCTGAGCTACAACTCGTATCATCTCTGGCCATTGGCCATGCTTGCTGGGGCTGATGGGGGTCATAGTTCACCAACATCTGGAGGGCCAAAGGTTTGCCACAACTGCTGTAGAGGTTTGAGAACTAAAGCTGCAATCTAACCCCACTTACCTCGTTGAGCCCTTCAGCTCTCTATATTGGACAAACAGGCCAAACCCTACGCCAAAGGATAAATGGACATAAATCTGACATCAGGAATCACAAGACAGAGAAACCAGTAGGAGAACACTTCGATCTCCCAGGACATTCTATACAAGATCTCAAAGTAGCTGTCTTACTACAAAAGAATTTCAGAAATAGAGTGGAAAGAGAAGTTGCTGAATTGCAACTTATTGTTTGTTGTTGTTTAGTCGTTTAGTCGTGTCCGACTCTTCGTGACCCCATGGACCAGAGCACGCCAGGCACTCCTGTCTTCCACTGCCTCCCGCAGTTTGGTCAAACTCATGTTCGTAGCTTCGAGAACACTGTTCAACCATCTTGTCCTCTGTCGTCCCCTTCTCCTAGTGCCCTCCATCTTTCCCAACATCAGGGTCTTTTCCAGGGAGTCATCTCTTCTCATGAGGTGGCCAAAGTATTGGAGCCTCAGCTTCAGGATCTGTCCTTCCAGTGAGCACTCAGGGCTGATTTCCTTAAGACTGGATAGGTTTGATCTTCTTGCAGTCCATGGGACTCTCAAGAGTCTCCTCCAGCACCATAATTCAAAAGCATCAATTCTTCAGCGATCAGCCTTCTTTATGGTCCCGCTCTCACTGCCATACATCACGACTGGGAAAACCATAGCCAGGGCCGTCTTAAGCGCCCATGGCGCCGTGGAGCGACGGATCCCTCCGGCGCCCCCCCGCCCCGTTTTCCAGCGCTGTGGGCGGGCGCAGCGCGGTTGTCGAACCGGCGGACCAGGCGGGCGCAGCTCACGGTGCCCTCCTGGCGGGCCGGCGCCGTGGTGCCCTGCGCCACCGGGGGTCTACCTAGAGCCGGCCCTGACCATAGCTTTAACTATACGGACCTTTGTCGGCAAGGTGATGTCTCTGCTTTTTAAGATGCTGTCTAGGTTTGTCATTGCTTTTCTCCCAAGAAGCAGGCGTCTTTTAATTTCGTGACTGCTGTCACCATCTGCAGTGATCAAGGAGCCCAAGAAAGTAAAATCTCTCACTGCCTCCATTTCTTCCCCTTCTATTTGCCAGGAGGTGATGGGACCAGTGGCCATGATCTTGGTTTTTTTGATGTTGAGCTTCAGACCATATTTTGCCCTCTCCTCTTTCACCCTCATTAAAAGGTTCTTTAATTCCTCCACACTTTCTGCCACCAAGGTTGTGTCATCTGCATATCTGAGGTTGTTGATATTTCAACTTATTACCAAACTTAAAACCATGGAGAGATCTGGTCTGAATAGAGACATTGGATTCTTAGCTCATTATAAATGATAAAGCTATTTTTAGCCATCTCTCCCCTTGCTTTTTCCTGTAAGACCAATTGCAGTCGTCAACAGGTTTACCATACCTATCAGCCAATCATCCATTCCCACCACCCTTCTGAGTAATGCCCCTCCCCACCCTCTCACTATATATAAGGGTCTGGTGACTTCTGTTTCAGTGTATCTGAAGAAGTGTGCATGCACACGAAAGCTCATACCAATGACAAACTTAGATGGTCTCTAAGGTGCTACTGGAAGGAATTTTTTTTATTTTGTTTCGCATATATAAAAACATAACAAAACATTAAAAAACACTTCCCTATACAGGGCTGCCTTCAGATGTCTTCTAAAGGTTGTGTAGTTACTGATCTCCTTGGCTCAACTCCATAACCTTCCAACATTTCTCTGATGAAAATAGGGGTGTCCTAAGGAAAAGCAGGGGACGCGGGTGGTGCTGTGGGTTAAACCACAGAGCCTAGGGCTTGCTGATCAGAAGGTTGGCGGTTCGAATCCCAGTGATGGGGTGAGCTCCCGTTGCTCGGTCCCTGTTCCTGTCAACCTAGCAGTTCGAAAGCACGTCAAAGTGCAAGTAGATAAACAGGTACCGCTCCGGCGGTAAGGTAAACAACGTTTCCATGCGCTGCTCTGGTTCGTCAGAAGTGGCTTAGTCATGCTGGCCACATGTCCTGGAAGCTGTACGCCGGCTCTCTTGGCCAATAAAGAGAGATGAGCGCCGCAACCCCAGAGTCGGCCATGAATGGACCTTATAGTCAGGGGTCCCTTTACCTTTGCCTAAGGAAAAGCAGAACATTCCAGGATCAAATCAGAAACTGGGATGACTTCTGTAAATTTGGGACTATCCTTGGGAATTAGGGGCACTTGGAGATAGAAGGAAGAAATAACCCCGACCAGAGAAGAATGGCAAACCAAGTTGATGGACTATGCTGAAATGGCAAAATTTACTGGGAAGCTCAGATATCAAGAGAACAAAAACTTTTTTTAAAAAAATGGGGAAAGTTTATAAATTTATTTACAAGACCATTGTAAGCAGGTTAAAACATTAGCAGGATTTTAACCACACTTGTAAAGTATCAGAAAGTATGGATAATTTGGAAGGACAAAAATTTGGACAAGTATTGATATGCAGTTGTAAATATTATCATTGGGACCCATGGAGGGGATGGGGGGAAGTCAGGAGATTCAGAGCAATCTCGATATTTGGATTTTTAACTGTTTTTTGTTGTAAGTTTATATTCCTCAAAATCAAATTAAAAATAATTAATTTTAAAAAAGGAAATAGGGGCACTTGGAGGACCTGACAGATGTGTTTGAGTGGCACAGCTAAGACTCACATTTGCATTTGTGGAAGAGGATTTTTTCTTGTAATTTTCCCTTCCCAATCAAACTTCACAAAGAGGAGGCTGTACTAGACTCTTTAGCAATCAGCATTTCCTGGTATCAGAAAGGTGCAATGCAACCTGCAGAGCTTGCTTATTCTCCTCCTCTGGATCCACTGGTGGGTTCTAACCACCACTTCCTTTCTACCTAGTCCTCCAAGCCTCACACATCCTGTTCCCTTACATCTGCTTGTGTCTTCCCTTTCAACTCTTCAAGCCAGCTGGTCAGAGTCAGTGGAGAGGGAAAGGGTTAAGTAGTCCCTACCTTCCTGTTGGTGCAAGGAAAAATAAATATATAGAAAGGAGTATTCCTGGATGCCAAGATTCAGGCTTGGGGCAAGCAATCTTTGGTGAGATAACCCCAACAGGGATTTAAAAATCACAAAAATATGCAGCAATATAGACTTAGACCTTCAAAATATGCCCTTATGAGTTCCAGAACTTGCCTCTTTCCCCAACATAGGAAAAATATATGTTAAAAATTGGTTTCGTTACACACTCTTTAAAGGTCAGGTTCCATACATCTGTCAGAAAAGTTGCACAGGCAGTAAAACTTCGTTTAGTTCCCAAGTGGTGAAATCTCCTAAATTACTGGTATATTAACAAAAGAATAAGGAATGGCTTGTGAGAGCCATGTGGTCTGAGCTGGTTGCTCCAGTTCAGACCTCCTCATATGTTGAGCTTCTCAGGTAGACTGGGGAAACAAAGGCTTAATTACCTCTCAACATGAGCTAAGTCTGGTTGGACAGCTTATGGTCTTAACCCCTTCACGCATTAATTAGACTTAAGCATGTTGGTTACATGAGGCTGGTTATCCCATGCTTCCAGCTTCTTCCAGTTCATCACTACCAATGCCTCCCTGAACTACTATTTTGAGAAAGAAAGGTCAGTGGGTCTTCCAGTGTGCAGTTCTGTGCAGTTCTGTGCTTAACAGTGCCTGGTGCTGGCTGGACTTCTCTTTGTGCCTCTGCTAAGGGAGTAGGAACGTTCACAATCATTTATACTGCATCCTCTCCTGCATTTTTTTTTAAAAAAGAAATTACCAATCATTCTGATGTTTGTGAGCAGCTGAAAGGTATTTGCTCCAGTCAATACTAGCCCTTATTGCATCCCTTAACTTAAAGTTTAAGCCAGTATGGTTCAGTGGATGGAGAAATTGGAGCCATGAGATCGGGACTCAGATCTCACTTCAGCTTTGAACGTAATAGGTGATTTTGGAAAGTTGCTGGATCTCAGCTAACCACCACCACCAGATCAATCCAGCTTTCTCAGATTAATGACAAATTGGCTAGACACTTTCATAGGCCTAAATGAGTTCCTCGGGTTCCCAAAACATCAGTCACTCTTTCAAGATAAATTTGGACCCCTCTCTCACACACACATACCTACATGACTTACTACAAGTGTATGGATGACAAAGAGACTCAATTTGACAGGGAAATGTGCCCTTTTCTCCCACAGATCTATCATAAAGCTGTTCAGAAACTAGTTGCTTTATTCAAGACACATATCAATAGCTGCAAACATGTGATTTCTGCTTCTATATCTGGAATGCTGAACTTTAGCGCAACAGACTGGCAGGCGTCATCAGAAAAAAGCTGCATAGCAACTTGAAAGGTGCAAGGATATACTTTTTAAAACAGCTGATTTTATTCTGATTTTATTTGTTAGCTAACTAGTTTTTAACATTTTATTTTATCAGTAATTTTAATGTATATTTCATATTTTATGTAAACCATATCTGGTCCCTGTCCCGTCCCCCCCCCAATCGATTAACCTGTATATAAATCCTGTTAAAATAAAGCAAATAAAATATGAAAGAGCCTGTCACTCAGCACTTTTTTGAAGGTAGGCTTCTCAATGCTTTCATGGATGAAGTGGGAACCGAATACAGATCTCAGATCTGAATTAAACGCTTCATCTGCACTGTCTTAAATTAGAAGCTAAGAAATTCATTATGTAATATTGGTTGGAGGGGAAATCTCCTGGTCTTCCACACAAATGACAGAATGATTGCTCATTTCTAACAAAAAATATGAAGCAGTACCGGTAGTAAGTCTACACAACATTGATTCTAGAAGAAAATATTGCAATCTGTTAATGCCCAAATGCAGACTGGCCATTTTGAAAGCCCCGCCCTTGCAATAAGTACATATTCACTTCTGTTATGAAGGTGGGCGGAGTCTCAAGCATGTGATGTCACTTTTCAGCAAGGTGAAAAAATCCACAGAAAGAAGAGAGAATATTTCACTACAGCAGTACAGTCATACCTTGGTTTAAGTACGCTTCGGTTTGAGTACTTTCAGTTTAAGTACTCCGCAGACCTGTCTGGAACAGATTAATCCACTTTCCATTACTTTCAATGGGAAAGTTCACTTCAGGTTAAGTATGCTTCAGGTTAAGTACAGATTTCCAGAACCATTTGCGTACTTAAACAGAGGTACCACTGTACTCCATACTAATATCTTCAGAATTAACTTCAGAGGCATCGGCACAATGATGACTGACCGTTAAAGCATTGATTTATTTATTGCTTCCTCAAAGCAAAAGAGAGAGAGGATGCTATTTTAAGCTACATCAACAGAAATATAGTATCCAGATCAAGGGAAGTAATAGTACCACTCTATTCTGCCTTGGTCAGAACCCACCTAGAGTACAGTTGTCAAGTTTTGGGTGACACAAAACCTGGACTACATCCCTAGTCAGGGATGATGGGAGTTGTAGTCCAGCAACAGCTGGAGTGCTACAGGTTCCCCACATCTGCTTTACATCGATAAAAATGGCAAATTCAAAGGAAGTGTCCTACAAAGGAGAAGGGAACAGCTTTTTCTGAGTAAATCACTTGGCAGCCTTCTTTGGATTCCATGTGCATGTTCCAGTGCTTTTTTCTTTAAACATAATGGTTAGGGGTACTCTCATTTTGACTCAAGAAAATCACCATTTTGTAGTACAAATCAAGGAAAATAAATACAGTAAATGGACAAAAGTACAACGATTCACAAAATGTTTGGGGGTATGCCTCCAGAGGAGGAGACTCTTGAGAGTCCCATGGACTGCAAGAAGATCAAACCTATCCATTCTTAAGGAAATCAGTCCTGAGTGCTCACTGGAAGGGCAGATCCTGAAGCTGAGGCTCCAATACTTCGGCCACCTCATGAGAAGAGAAGACTCCCTGGAAAAGACCCTGATGTTGGGAAAGATTGAGGGCACAAGGAGAAGGGGACAACAGAGGATGAGATGGTTGGACAGTGTTCTCGAAGCTACCTACTACCATGAGTTTGACCAAACTGTGGGAGGCAGTGGAAGACATGAGTGCCTGGCGTGCTCTGGTCCATGGGGTCACGAACAGTCAGATATGACTAAACGACTAAACAACAACAACATGCCCCCAGGGAAAAAAATTTTTTGGCTATATATATATATATATATATATATATATATATATATATATATATATATATATATATATATATTCTGTGTTTGGACCTCTTTTTACTTTTTTTTGCAGAATGAAAATTTTTATTTACTGGAATACATACATTTTTTTGTTTTATTCCTGTTGCAGATATATCAAGCCTCTGCTTCAAATAGACACCTGGCTGGGTTTTCCTAGACCTCAGTTAGCCATCTAACATCGCATTACCACACTGGAATGAATGAGAGGACAGTTATTTGGATATAGGTTTCTGGATGAAGTGCAACTCTTGTGTGGAACGAATGGGGAATTGCTCTGCAGATCAGCAACCCCTGATTCTCAGCCCTGACTAGTCACAACTCCCCCCTTCTCTCACACACAAAAAGAGTGGGAGAGACAAGCAGCTAAAAAGTGCCAGTACAAATGACGAGTCACCGGGAGCCCTTCATAAAGAGGTCAGTCATCGTGTCCCTTCAATATTTATGGGTTCCGTTTTTCAGAAAGGTCTGTTTTCTGCACTCTCAAAGCATATAACAAAACAGGTTTTATTGCAGATGCAAGGAAGTTTCTATCCCAAGCACACCCACACCCACCTACAAAAGTTCTTTTTCTGTCAGCAATGTCCTTTTTATGCAGAGGGCACCATTTGCATGAAAATAGGGACCATGCTGCTAAGGAATTATCATAGAGCTGTTGCTCTTGGCACGTCTTTCTGGGGCTGATCCTCTCCTTTTTCCTAAAGACCCAGTAGGACCACCATTCTGCTGCCTGTTGTATTATTTCCACAGCAAGGGGAGCCACTTGCCATGTCACAAAGAGAAGGATTAGGACTTCCAGTGGGGAATGAAGCAGCAGGTAAAGAATGCTTTAAAAGGAAACATGTAAATGGCCTCAAATAATAATAAAAAGAAGAAGAAGGTGGCACATTTAAGAGGTGAATGCAGAAAATCGGACACTTCTTGAAGTCCGCTCCTAAACTCCAGATCTCTTTAATAGTTTTGGGGTCAAGACTGCAGTATTTTAACCATTTTCAAAAAAAAAAATGATGCTTCCTAAATCTGCATCTAGCCAACCTTTTAAATGAGCTTCGTCCCCCCCAAGAACCCAGGCATGCTGAAGCCAATTCCTTATGTGTGAATGTGGGCAGAATGGCAGATTGTTTTAAATGATTTTATATTTGTATATTATTGTGGCCACCCTGGATCTTGAGGTGCAGGGTGTTTAACAAACCCAAGCATCATCATCATATTATATATACTTATATTTGAGTATGCCCCAATGACCAAAGTGGGTCTTGCTTCTGAGTAAACATGCATAGGACTATGTTTTTTAAGTGGAGGTAGGCCATGGAAGGAGGTTTTCTGACACATTTGTGCCACTTGTGATTAGAGCTACGCCAAAGCAACAGCAGTGGCATATTATTATTATCCTCTCTCCCTAGGAGAGTTCAGATTAATATCCTCATTTGAAAGCACATAGAATCATAGAATTGTAGAGTTGGAAGGGACTACGAGGGTCATCTAATTCAACCCCCTGCAATGCAGGAACCTTTTGCCCAGCGTGGGGCTTGAACCTACAACCCTGAGATTAAGAGCCTCATGCTCTACCAACTGAGCTGTCCCAGGTCATCATGTGAGGGGATGTATGGAGTTTGGCTTGATCCAGCAGAGCTCTTGGTTTGTTCTGATTTTATCCAAGAAATAGAACTCTAGTTGGACAATACAGCTGTAGTTGGCAGGTGAAGGGAGAGGCAATGTGAGATTGCTCCACTTGCGCAAGTTTAGTTGCAGGGTAAGTTACAGCAGTGCCTGGCGTGCTCTGGTCCATGGGGTCACGAAGAGTCGGACACGACTAAATGACTAAACAACAACAAGTTACAGCAGGGCATGGGTGGCAAACCTCAGGCCCAGAGGTCAAATGCAGCCATCTAAGCCTCTCCCTATCTCTGGCCCTTGGGACTGTTCCCAGGCTGAATAACCTCTCCAACCACATCCTCTCTCCAGAGGCTCACAAGGCCAGCTGCCAAATGGAGAGTATCTTTGAGAGTAAGATAGAAGATTCAAAGATCATGTCAGTGCCCCCCTCCCCACATTCTAGTCTGTGCTCATGATACATCAAGTACCTGGGTGGACAAAGCTGGATGAGTGAGGTCTTGCTGTGAACTGACCTGGTATTCATATATAAACAGCCAGACTGGATAGTGTTGTTGGCATAGCTGTCAATTTCTGGATTGGAAAATAAGGGATCAGCAGCGGCGCAGCACCGGAAGTGCGCAGAAGCGACTTCCGGTGCCGGGCTGCCCGTGTCCGCATGTCTGGGCACCAGAAATCGCTTCTGCGCATGCGAAATCGCTTCTGCCCGGGCATGCGCAGAGGTGATTTTCGGCCGGCAGGAGCTGCTTCCTTATACAGTGGTGCCTCGCAAGATGAATTTAATTTGTTCTGCGAGTCAATTCATTTTGCGAAAAATTCATCTTGCGAATCGCAGTTTCCCATAGGAATGCATTGAAAATTCTTTTCTTTTTTTGCCCATAGGAACGCATTAATTAAATTTCAATGCATTCCTATGGGAAACTGCAATTTGCAAGACAAATTTTTCCCAAAACGAATTCGTCTTGCGAGTCACCATCAGATTGCAAGACGCATTCGTCTTGCAAAAAAAATTCATCTTGCAGGGCATTCGTCTTGCGAGGTACCACTGTAAATCCAGGGGAATTATGGGATATTTTGCCATTCGGGATAACAGCGGGAAACGAATTTAAATACGGGGGTTTCCTGCGACAAACGGGAGACTTGACAGCTATGGTTATTGGAGTAGAACACACAGGAACCTGAGACTCTGGGGTCTCGAAGCTCAACCCTGCTTGGTGTGCAACCTGATACTCCATCTCTTACGGTGGAATCTTCTCCACCCAGTTGCAACCCAGGGTCACTGGGATAGAAGTAGCACCCCCATTCCTACCAAACCTCACTCTTCCCAAACACACATTGAAGACACAAGCACCCTCTCACGCAGTTAGCTCTTCAATAATTGTCTATAGATCAATGCCAAATAAATCCCAAAAACATCAAACTGGGAGCCAAGCGCAACAATCTAGGGTGCAGAGGTGTCTTCAGCCCTCTCAATATTTGTTTGAAGGGGCCCACGCTACCCCCAATGTTGAGGGGGCCCGGTGCAACATTGCAGAAGGCTGTCCTGGCATGCATAGCATTGGGAGATGTGAGTGACAATGCACAGAGTGCGCATGACGCCACACCCATGCAACTTGCGCCAGAGCTCACCCAGGAAGAGCTGAGCTCCATGCTTAAAATGGATGCTCCCATTTGTTGATACAATGCCTCGTTCTGCTTGCAGCATCGTTCCTTGTTGATTTCTGTGTTATTACCTTTTAACAAGAACATTTTCCTTCAAAGTGCCACGTGGGCTCTGCTTGACTCAAATATGACAATAATCGCCGAAACGTAATTTCCGTCTGCATAGCGAAACCGAATGAAATCTACTTGTGCTATTTCACCTTTTTGCAAAGTCAGAAATTACAGAATGACATTTCTTTAGAATTGTCCTGAGCCTACCGTAACGATCAACGAAAACATTCTCATCATTACAACAATTAAAGAAAATTGGCATAGCTTGCGAGAAGAGCCTCTGGAATACTAATCCGCAATGCTAGAGCTTTATTTGAAAAGATATATCCTATTCTCTCTCTCTCTCTCTCTCTCTCTCTCTCTCTCTCTCTCTCTCTCTCTCTCTCTCTCTCTTTCTTCCCAGGCAAAAGTATTCTGTGGAAGGAGAAGGCTGGTCAGGTACTGTCATTAGTATACAGAAAGGGAAGAGTTGAACATACTGCAGAATCAGCATCTTAAAAGGCACAGCGTGAATCAAAATCTTGCAGTGATGCCCACATAGACTATTCCTGAGGATTTCTGACACCGTGCAGGGCTTCAGCTATTCACTGCTATGTTTAAATTATACATTGCACAGTGAGAAGGGGAGAAGGGGAGGAAGAAGCAAGCACCTCACCCCGGGTTCTGGCGTTTAGATCTTCCACTATGTTCCCTCCTTTGGAAACATGAATTAAGGAGCACACAAAAATGAAGTAGGTTTCCTTCCCCCCCCCTATGCTACCTCTCTTCAACACTACTTTTACGTCGTGTTTTCCAATGTCAATGCAGAGGACACATTTCAAAGTATTTTGCACATGTTTTCTCACTCTAACCCTAGTTCCAGTTCCAGTTTCATTTATTCCTCCAGCCATTTCCACTAACTGGAGCTGTCTGGACTGTGTGTCAGGTTGAGCAGGACATTAACGGATTCAAACAACACGCACCCTTTTCTGAATAACAGCAGCAGAAAGGAAGTTTGAACAGTCAGAGGAAAAGGATGTGAGGGAGAGGAGGAAGACTTTAAACTCTTTTCTCTCTGCTACCGTTCTTCTTTGAAGCTGCTATTTGCATTTCATTCAACTATAGGTTTTTTAATTATATTATCAACCAACATCGTGAACACTTTATGGAAAGCCAGGTTATAAATAGTATAATAAAATTAATTAAAAATGGGGAAAACACAGGGGGAAATGGGGAAAACACAGCTTTTTAGCACTTTTATGTTTTAAATCATTGATGTAAACTGAGCACCACTAAATTTGTTTCTATATATTTGTTTCATCTATGAAGGGGGGTATTAATTTTAGGTTAAACGCTAACTTGATGAATGATGAATGTTGTTTGTTTAGATATCTGTGCCCTATAGGCAACCCCCCCCCCCAAAAAAAACCCCAATGAAGAGGACTGGGAGGGAGAATGTAAATAACAAGATAGATCAAATGGAGGGATGGTAAAATAATACTCTTTATTTTGTAGAGGGAACATCAACGGCCCTCAAGCAATTGCATTTTATATTATAGAATATAAAATGTAGAATGAAGTCAACACGCATCATTCTTCCTGCCCCTTGGATAGATGATTTGCATTAGAGTCAAACATCAGTCATGATATTCTTGAGCTACAGGTCTGCATTTTCAGCTCGATAGGCTAATGACAGCAGAGTTGATTTCACGGTCAATGTATACGCAACAGACTAAGCCAGTGCATACTGCTAAAGTGACCCAAGCATTGTCATGAACCAAGCCAGCATGATAAGAACCATGAGCACTAAACAGGCACAAATAAGCCGTGAACCTCATCCCCATTCAGACATAACTGCCATTGGGCTCAGTGGGCTTGAGATCTAAGAAACGGCCTATAGGATTGTAGGCTAAGAAGCCCTCGCTGCTAGGTGCTGCTGATTTTATTACAGGGTCTGGCCAGCCATGTTGGTTGCATGTCAGGATATATCTGTGATCTTTGGGTTAGCCTCCCCAGATTAGAATGGTTGCTGAGAATACAGACGATGACCATCTCTGGTCTAGAATAAAATGAATTAAAACACTTCACATGGAGCTGAGCCAAAATTTCTCAAAAGACCCTCCCTTTTTTCTCTCTCTCTTAAAAACAGGCCACTTTGCAGAATTTTATTTCAATATTTTCTACCTCAAGGGGGCAGGGTGGGTGCTGGCCAGTTTCCTCCTTCAATAGGTAAAAGGACTCATGGCCGGTTAAGTCCAGTCAAAGGCAACTATGGGGTTGTGGCGCTCATCTTGCCTTCAGGCTGAGGGAGCCAGAGTTTGCCCACAGACAGCTTTCCGGGTCATGTGGCCAGCATGACTAAACCGCTTCTGGCGCAACGTAGCACCGTGACAGAAACCAGAGCACACAGAAATGTCGTTTACCTTCCTGCTGCAGTGGTACCTATTTATCTATTTGCACTGGTGTGCTTTCAAACTGCTAGGTTGGCAGGATCTGGGACAGAGCAACAGAAGCTCACCCCGTTGCGGGGATTCGAACCTCCGACCTTCTGATCTGCAAGCCGAAGAGGCTCAGTGGTTTACCCACAGCGCCACCCACAATATCACAGAAGGACACTAGATCTGGGGCCTAGTGGACAGTGCAAAATGGTAGACAGGAAGCTATGGGTTGTATCCAAGCAAATCACTCTACAAGCAAAATGTCTTTGAGTGCAATGGGACTTCCTTTTCTCTCCTCCCCTATCCACCCCACACACCCCAAATATGCTCTGTGAGTCCTCCCAATCCTCTGGAGCAGTTTTGGGGGTAGTGTAAGGCATGTATGGGGAGAAGAGAGGGAGGGGAAGTTCCCCTGCCCTTGTGGAATGATTTGGATTCATCCCATACCACTGCCACAGATAATAAAGAGCCCCACCTCATTGATGCTGTGGGATAACTTCTACTGCTCCTGGAAAAATTCAGTCAAATGGCTCCTATCGCCGCCACCAATTTATCTGCTCACAAATAAGATGCAGAATTTGAAGAGGCCATTTGTGCACAGCTTTCCTTGAAAGTGCTTTGCAAAACCATCTGACGGTCCTAATGTGAACAAAACCCTGTTTCCAAGCGTGAATTATCTAAATTGCAATCCAATATCCGTGTTAATTATTATGATTTAATTATGGCATCTTTCTTATTGCAGGCCTATTTAGAAATCATTCTTCTGTGTAACCACGAGAAACGTTATTAGTACACATCAAAGAACACAGCCACATTCCGAATGAATGCTAATGACCCATGCAAACCAAAGTAAAACACAAAATTACATGAAGTAGTAGGTTTACTCATTAATCCCATTTAGTGCATGATTATAGTTGGACTGCGATTAGTTACTCTCTCAACCATGCTGTGTTGATCTTCATAACTTACTATAGAAATTTCAGGAATTAGTGCATGACGGTAAAAAAAAAAAATAGCAAGACTAGAGTCCAAATTAGAGTACAGTGGGATTGGGAGGCAAGTTACTGTAGCGAATTCAGAAGTGGAGTTTTAATAAAGTCAGTTAGAAGATACAGTATTGTTTTCATGAAAAGTGGAGCTCAATTAATCATTTGTTCTAGTCCTTGAGAAGTCTTGTGAGTAGGTTGCATTTTCATTGAAATAAGGCTCCCTCCCTGTTGTTTTATAGTGGAAAGAGGGTCCCCTGCTGTAAACTAGAGAAGGCAATCAAGCAAAGAAAAACTCCTGTTGACATCTATTGTCCTAATGCTTCTGGTTATTAGACCTGTGCTTTTAAAAAAAAGGCAATAGAGAAAATATATAGAAAATGCCTAAAGCCCATGGTTTGACCCATTTGCATTGATGGAGATTTTGACTTCAACAGATCAGACTTTACAGGTAGGTTTGAACAAATGTGTGCATCATAAATAAAATATTTTTAAAAAAAATATCTGCAGGATAGGGTTGCTATGGGTGAAAATGTTAATGGATATAGTTTTAAACTCAGTTCAATTAAGAGACTGCATCTACTGCTAGAAAATCCATGAAGACTTTTCTGCACCAAAATAAGAGCAGACCCTGAAACCCTAAGCATGATGTGGACCATTGAGGAGGTCTAAGGTAGCCAGCCATTGTCTTCAAGTAAATACATTACCGTATTTTTCCATGTATAACATGCCCCCATGTATAAGACGACCCGTATTTTTTGAGACTGTCCACCCTCTACAGCCCTTGAGGCCTCAGGAAGGGCAATTATCTACACAATCTTGCAGAACATTCTCTACATAACTTGGTGTGGCTGTAGCCACCAGAATAAGAATATTTTGTCCTTCAATTAGCATATATATCATAAGATATTTTCATTTTAGAGCTCTACTCTGAGACTTTTGCCTCTCCTTTTGGGTTTTATGCTGAATCAGATCAGTGACAATCGAGCCCAGAATCCCATCACTGATAATCGAGCCCAGAAGGGTCATACTGTTAGTGCACCTGCGTTTCAGGCAGATAGTTTCCTCATTGCTTCTACATGAGATCTTCTGAAGGTGCACTGAATTTTCTGCATGCAAGGCATGTAAGCCAGCACAAAGAACCATAGTCCACAGCTGGTTGCCTTTATGTACATACTTCTGACAGGGATTAGAACAGACCCGCAATGATCAGACGAAGCAGCAGATCTTAACAACGATTTCATTTTAATAACAGTAGATTATATCATCATATAATTGCACGGAATACATTTTAAAGCCAAATAAAAAGAGAAACAGGGGAAAAAATATACCTACTGGGCATCTAATTTCTTAGGCTGAGCAAGGCAAGCAGAAATGGATGTAACAAACACATGAAATATTTTTGGCGGCATTTCTGAGCTGTGTGGAGCTTTATGCCCATATTAATTCTGCTAATGACTTTGGATCCTTCAACATCCAATTCCCGTAAAAGTAATCTCTGCTCTTGACTTTTATCTACCCCTTTTTGTGAGTGTCATATATTCCTTGCACTCTGTCCCATCACTTGCAATAATCTTGAATGCCCCGGGCTGATAGAATTCTGAGCCAAAGCTATCACGTTTGGCTGGCGCTCATGAGTCTTCCCGATGCCCTGGATGGCTTCTTCAGTGCTAATGGTTTGATAGCCAGTCTTGCGCAACCAACTAAATGTCCACACCTGCTTTGGAAGCCTACATTTAACAAAGATTAAACAACTGCATCAGCAGTCACAGTGAAGGGCATTCATTGTAGGTTTACCTCCTTGCAGTTACAAATGAGAAGGCAAATGATAGCACACTAGGATCAAGCTCATGACTACATGAATATACATACAGAGAGGCTCAGAAACAGTGCTAAACAGTATTACACATCATATTTGGAGTGGGGTTATGGAGCTCTGGCTCCACATCTGAGAGCTTCTTGGTTGTCTGTTTGCTGGTGGGACCCCTCCTCTGTTAGTGAGGCCTGGCAGGCTTTTCTGGCCATAGAAGCAGGAAAAAGCTGCACTCTGTATGCCGCAGGGGTGGCCAACTCCCAAGAGATTGCAACCTACTCTCAGTGTTAAAAACCGGCAGTGATCTACCCCCTTTGGGGGGCTTCAGGTCAAATTTGTTGAGCTTTTTTTAGGGAAGAGGAAGACCCATTTTGTAGGGGTTCGGGTCTAAATTGTGTAGCTTTTTTAGGGAGGAGGAAAGCCAGTGGTCTACCAGTGATCTACCACAGACGTCCAGTGATCTACCAGTAGATCACGAACTACCTGTTGGACGTGCCTGCATATGGCATTGAATAGCTGGAAGCTGCCATTTTAATTTCCCACAAAGCCCTAGAGTAGGCCTAGGGCAATAACTCTGGCTCCCTTAAAAAAGCTCAACAACTTTGGGTCCCTAAAAGAAGCTCAACAACTTTGACAGAACATTACCAGTTTTTTTGTTTTGTTTTTTAAAATACTGTGAGCAGATTGCAGCCTTTTGGGACTTGGAGGTTCCTGCCCTAGAGCATTCTATGTTGGAGCTAGACCCAAGCTTTGAAGTAAAGCAATATTTACCCATATCAGGTTCAGCACTGCCAACTCCAAGTTACTTCAAGAAACAATGGCAATCCTTGTAATTTTTTAGTCCCTAGGTTGATTAATGTTTGTCAACTGAGCATATTTTCCAGGGCAGGATATGGACCCAAGGCACATTTGGGGTACGTCTTATAAGGATGGGGACTGTATACTTTTGAGGAAGGACAGTGCCTTAAATTTACAATTACAAGCAGCTTAACAACAACAACAACAACAACAACCATAAATAAACATGCAAACATTTCTGTATGTCACTGTGGGAAATCTTCCCGACATTTCCTTTAATTTCCCCCATACAATGGTCCCTTCATGTTATCCCTTCAACTTTAGCCATCTGTTGGCATCTGTCTGCATTGGGAGGCAATGGAAGACTGTACCTTTGGGGTGAAGTCCAACCATTGGAGAGTTACAGCGCCTGCTGTGGCTAAAGAGACCGATACGAGAGAGACATGGGTTGTTGCAGCTGGGGCAGATGAAGGCGTCTGGTTGCAGTGATGCATGTGTACCATGGTGTACTTTTTTCTGCACTCCTCTCAGTGGTCATTCATCCTCTGGTCACTGCTGTGGGTACACTTAAGCCATATAATTCATGATTTAGGTATATTATCTACAGAGGGAACTGCTTTCTTTTTAATTCCAATCCACCCTGGCTGCTTCTGAAAATCAGTAGTATAGGGAGCTGTAGTATAATCAGAATTAACACCCCCCCCCCCGGTATTATTTGATCTCTCTCCCTCTCTCCTTTTTCTTCTATAAAACCTGATGCACCCCCTAAGCAATACCAGTAGTCTGAATTGCTACAGGAGAGAGAGTCAGTTCCTGTTTATGTCAAGGTTGTCCCTCCGAAATCAACAAGACCACAGAAATACCAGTAACCAAATTGTGCTTCTATGGATGATTAGCATCAATGCATTATAAAATGAGTGTATTTCTTGTCAGAGGGCAATCTGATGTGGAGGTCTTTGCATTTCTTCAGCTGTTTCTGTAAAGAATTGGGAAATGCAGCATTTAGATCTGAAAGCATTTGGTGGCAGATGGGATATTTATGAGCTGTTTGTCTCCATATAACAGTCTTGTTAAGGAGCCGTCGTTTTCCGCTTCATTACACCAAGATAGCTCTGTTTAGGGTTCCACTCAGCTGTGAAATGACTTTAAAATTTCTATAAGGGATAGAGATAGGATTTTTATAATAAAAGAATGCTGACAAAGTGTGGTAAAGTAGAAGGAAAATGGTCCAACATGCTGTTTTTCAGGGCGAGGAGAAACAATAGCTCTACTACAGTATCACATACTTAAGCTTAATCTGCTGGTTCATGACAACAGAGTCGTTCCTGTAACACCAATATTTTTACTCACCTAGAATAAGGGAATCTTGGAAGCCTAATTTTCTGGAGGGGTAGCTGTGTTAGTCTGTTGCAGCAAAAACAGTATAGGGTCTTGAGGAGCCTTAAAGAGATTGCAATTTATTGTGGGATAAGCTTTTGCGGCATGACACATTTGCTGGTCTTAAAAGTGTCACAAGCGACTTTGTTGCCCGTAGGCATCATAAAAGTCCTTGCGGGTTGCAGATCTGTAGTTGGCCTAGGAGCCAACTCCTAGGGGCTGTCCCCCTACAATAAAATATTTGAGGGGGCTGAGCCCCCCACAAAAAAGTTGATGGGCATTCTCATTCAAATGGTGTCTGTGCACTGTGGCGTGTGATCGATTATGCGGAGCGGGACTTACCTGGGCCCCCACAAAATTTTATTCAAGTTGGCACCAGTGGTACTTGGCTCAGTTAACATGTAACATCAATCTGTAGTTTAGACTGGGGTTACAAATGCTGATTGGCAGTTCAAGAGACTCGGAAGTATGTGATGAAAACTACATACTCCAAACAATCAAGCAGTGGCTTTATGACCACGAAAAACAACGTTTGTCTCCTCACACTCCGAGACCCTGTTCTGCAGAGGCCCTAGCCATAACTACTTCTTACGGATTTTGTGCCAGTTACCTAGAAGACCTCTACTTCCTTCCCAAGGAAGAGCTTTTATGCTCGCAAGACTAAATGCTTTCCCCTCTCCAGTGACCATTGGTAGAAACTTGCAAATTCCTTAACAAGCCCTCCTGTGTGCCTGCAATCAGGGAGTCTTCTTCTTCTTCTTCTTCTTCTTCTTCTTCTTCTTCTTCTTCTTCTTCTTCTTCTTCTTCTTCTTCTTCTTCTTCTTCTTCTTCTTCTTCTTCTTTGGCGATCACTCGTAGCCGAGTAAGATCGTCTTCCATAAACACGGTTTTAACAGTAAGTGACTGTGGAGGCCAATTCTGGATCCACATGTCCTTCCACAGTTTTTTTTCCAGGAGGGAGTTGATCACGGTGTGGATTTGCCAAGCGTGCCTTCCTCTTAGCACATTTCTCCCTTGCTTCCTGAGTTCGAGTGTCTTCAAAGCCCATAGCACCTTTGGTAAAGACTGTTTTCCAATTGGAGCACTCACAGGCAAGTGTTTCCCAATTGTTAGTGTTTACACCACATTTTTTAAAAAATTGCCTTGAGGCGGTCTTTAAAGCTCTTTTGTTGACCACCAGCATTATGCTTTCCATTTTTATGTTCAGAATAGAGTACAGTGGTGCCTCGACTTACTAATTTAATCCGTTCCGAAGGCACCTTCGTAGGTCGAAAAGCGCCATTGGAAACACTACTTCCCATAGGAATGCATTGGAAATGGAAAAATTCGTAAGTCGAAGCAACCCCATCTAGAAATTCGTAAGTCGAAAAAACCCTATCTAAAACCGCCGCGGTTTCCATTCGGATGTTGAAAAAATCATAAGCGCGTGGCCATTTGCCCCATTCATAAGTCAAAAAATTCAGTTGTCGAGTCGTTCGTAAGTCAAGGTACCACTGCAGTTGCTTTGGAAGACAATAATCAGGCATCCGCAAAAAATGACCAGTCTAACTGAAGTTGATCAACACTGGTGATCACAGTGTGGAGTTGCCAAGCATGCCTTCCTCTTAGCATGTTTCTCCCTTGCGTCCTGAGTTTGAGTGTCTTCAAAGCCCATGACACTTTGACTAGTCTTATCCTAAGAGGCTGCTTCCAGAAGCTTCTGTGTCTGCAGTGATTCATCCATGTGGCTGTAAAAGGTCTATTTGAGGCTAGCATGAGGCATAAGAATTTCTGTTAAATTTGAGTGATTGTCCCTGTTCAGAGCCTACAGTATAGTAGGTTCAGATTTCAGCTAACCTTCCTCACCATCTGCTATCACTTTGTTGTAGAATGACAGTATTTTTCGCTTAATAACATACCTTAAGAGATCTCGGCAACATTTTTGCCTGTAGAATACTCTCTCTCTCTCTCCCTCTCCCTCTCTCTCTCTCTCTGTGTTTATGTGTAATGACTTATATACACAAAAATTTATATACATATAAATTCTTTTCCTTTGTTTGGGAAATAGGGAAGCAGTCCTCCTGAAAAATGAAATGGGGAATAAGTCGGAATAGGAGGAAGGAGGTGTTTGTGTACTGGCTGGTACCAAAGCAGTAGTGGCTGTTTTCTCTCTGTTTCGGGACCTCCCTTTCACTGTATTCTAATCCCTTTTTGTGTGCCTTGTGGTTTACATTGAGTATTTCTGGCAAGTGCTTCTAGTCATGTGCCTGCAGAAACAGAGCAACAGAGATAAGAGAATTGACAATTACATCCCACCCCGCTTCAGGATCCAGTGCTTAGGGCTTTTATCTGTCACCAGGTACGTAATAACGCCCACCAGGTTGCTGGATTTGTTTCTGGGGTATATCTACTCAAAGCAATGCGTTTACACTATCCCTCTATGCTGCTGTCTCTCTCAAGCTCAATAGACGCTAGTAATTGCCCAGGAAAATAAAATCTTCGGCCATTATTGGGCACACCTGATCCTGAAGTGAATTAAGAAAGCACAGCAGTCACAAATGTATATGATTTAAGTGACATCCTACCCTTTCTGGTTTAGTTAAATTATAAGAGAGCGTCCAAACTTGTAACATTGCTGACATAGTTCTAGTGAAAAGAGACATCTAAAAGCCGTAAAAATGTATTCATGTCTCGCCTTTTTACGTCCTAATTTTCTCTGTTTTTATGTCTATCAATCTCTCAGTTGGTTCACTGGTTCAATCATCTTTGCTCAAGGGTTGCTTTGTCTTTTATAGGCACATATTTATTTAGATCTTGATATATGCTGAGCTGTGTGGGAACCAAATAATGAAGCAAAATGGGGTTATTATGGAACATTTCTCTCTCCTGAATCGAAGTGTGATGTAGCTAACTGACTGACTTGATTGGGGGTCCCCCTCAAATCCTTGTATTGCGCTCTCTTGCTTCTGTATGCATGCAGAATCGCTACACAATATGGCTGTGCACAATGGATCCCCTTGTACCTGTATTTTAAGTCCAACTTGGAGTTATGAGCTTTTCTGTGAAAAGCAGGCTTTATAACATGCAGTGGCGGAGGAAGAGGAGTGTTGGGGGAGCGCACCACCCCTGGCAGCGCGATCCTGGCGGGGTGCCATTGCAGCTGCTCCCCACCTGCACTGGGCGCCACGCCCCATAGGTGGTGTGTCACGCCCCCAGGACGCGCATCACACCCCTGTGGGTGATGCGCCATGCCCCCAGGGTGCACACCAGCCCCACCCCCACCTGCTCTCCGCCCCCTGGTGCCAGAGCATGAAACTCTGCCACTGATAACATGAGGCTTTCAAGAATGTTGCCTGTGGAGTTCTGAGAACTCTGAGATTAGATAGCTAGATAGCTAGATAGCTAGATAGCTAGATAGATGATAGGTTTTTAAAACAAAACAACAACAACAACAACAACAACAACAACAACAACAACAACAACAACAAATCACTTAAGAAAGAAGCCTGATGTGCTTTAACAGAAGCAGAGAAAACAACAACACCACAACTAAAGTTCTTCAGTACTCCATAAACAACATTTTATACAGTCTCACTTCTTGTAGCTGTAGCTATGGGGCAGGGGGGAGGGGGCTAGCCAGGTCCCCCCCCCCGGATGAAGCCTTCAAAGGGGTGCCATTGAGGCTCCCAGTCAGTGTATGTGTGTATGGAAATGCGCATGGAAGGGATGCCAAACTGGGTCTTTGACCCTGGTGAAAGAAAGCCTAGTTTCGACCCTATTAAGGACAGAGAGAAACATGGAGATATCTAGGAAAGCATATAGCCATATAGGGAAAAACAGCCAAGAAACAGAGTGGCACAATGCTTTGTGGTGGGGAGGGCGCTGATCTGACATGGGGTGGCTATTGAAATTGTGCTTTGACTCAGGAAGTGAGAAATACCTTTGGATCGCCCCAGTACACCTCATTCTTAGACCTCCACAAAGAGCTGGTTCACACCCTTACTACATACATAAAGGTAAAGGGGCCCCTGACCATCAGGTCCAGTCGTGTCCGACTCTGGGATTGCGGCGCTCATCTCGCTCTATAGGCCGAGGGAGCCAGCATTTGTCCACAGACAGCTTCCAGGTCATGTGGCCAGCATGACAAAGCTGCTTCTGGCGAACCAGAGCAGCGCACGGAAACGCCGTTTACCTTCCCGCCGGAGCGGTCCCTATTTATCTACTTGCACTTTGAAGTGCTTTCGAACTGCTAGGTGGGCAGGAGCTGGGACCGAGCAACGGGAGCTCACCCCATCACCATTGCAGGGATTCGAACTGCCTACCTTCTGATCAGCAAGCCCTAGACTCTGTGGTTTAACCCACAGCGCCACCTGGGTCCCTACTACATACATACATATTCTTTATTACGGTCCAAAGACCCACAAAAAAAAAATCGAGAGCAAAATGCAGCAGGGATGCAAGGAAAAGATACCATGGGAGTCACTATGTCTTATCCAGAGCATGTTATTTTCTCTTTCTCATTACCTCTGAGAAAACGTTTGCCACGGCCAGGGTGGTATCATCTGACTTATCTTCGAGAAGATACTTGAGATAGAAGATTTCAGAATTTCCAGGTAAATTTATCAGTAAGGGTTTAATTAATTGATCTTTGGCTTGTTTACCCACCCAGCCCACAGTGTAGCAGCCTTACTACATGGAAATTCCAGTTTATATAATTGCTGTGTCCCCATGATTTCCACTGGTGAGTTCATCTGGAATGTAAGTGGTTACCTGACAGCTTGTGATTGTATGAACCGGCTCTCTGTCTTCAAATCACCTGCTTTCAAAACATGGATAAGATGAAATATTAGTCTTTTCTTTTTTTAATGAAAAAAAGTATTAAATTCCTGAGCAGAAGAGTTGGATGCAGAGGGTCAAATTTATGCCAACTTTTTTTAAAAAAAGAAATTTGATATGCAGAGTGGCCTATGTGTCCTCAAGAGACAAAATGATTTCAAATCATGCTTTGCTAACAAGAGCTGTAGTTCCACTCTTTGAAGCTGCGTTCGGGGAAAAGAACACTTCATACTTGATCATTTGTTAGGCTTTGAGATGGTATATTAAAATAATGTGAGGCAGCAGAGCCTGCTCCTCTTTTATGATAATCCACAATATTTTGGTGCATAATGTGATTGCTTGGTCATTTGACATTCTAAGAAATGAAACAAAAATTGGTAATAACAGCCCTGACTCTTGATTTCTGATGCCACCTCGCCAAAGCGTAGCAGTTTGTTGACACGGATTTCAAAGAGCTGCAAATCCTTGTTGTCACTTGATAATACATTTAAATAACCTTCTTAATCCTCTTCAAATCTCCTTTGTGTTACACCTAGATCTATTTTCGTTGGCAAAGGACTGGTGAAATGTGGGCATGCAGTAATGATATGTATATCTGCATACCTGAAAATACTTTAGAGTATACCCTTGACATAACAAGAGAATAAACGCATCACAATAACCATTTATTCATATAATCTTGGTGGGTGATCCTTTTTTCCGGCAGGTTTTCCATATCCCCAGTGCACAATTAGCATCATCATCTCATTCAGAACACTCAGAACAACAGCAGCAAAACACGACTGCAGCAAAACAGAATCTAACTATACAATAAATTCTCATTAAACTATTACAATGCAATAAGCCCCACATAGGCAGAAACTCAGCATCATCTCTCAGAAATGTTCAGGTTAATATAGTTTTGTATAAAGACTGTACGTGTGCCACTTTCGAAATGTTTAAAGTTTAAAAGGAGATTATTATTATTTTAGTAAGTAAGTAAATAAATAAAGCGAGGGAGCAGCTCCCGATCCAAGCCTAAAACCAGCCGAGGGGCGAAGGGAGCGAAGCGCATGCTGTTCCACCTACAGAGAGAGATTAGGACGATGCTTATGGTGTCAGAAGGCTGGCATCGATGTTCTTATGGTGATATTCCCATGGCAGAGCAGGAAAAAACAGGCATTGGAGGGGGTGGGTGTGCTAGATCGAAGTCAGCTTCATTTCCTCAACATGCCTAAAGAAATGGCACAAGACCACACCAGTTTCTGGGGCTGCTGGAATTAATTTCCCCACCCGCTGGAAGTGGTTCACGCAACTGGGGCAAGCAACATTGCTAGCTTCCTAGCAGTGTTGCTGACATTTCCTGAGACAGGGAGGGACAAGGTGGCGGGAATGTCAGTGCGGTGTGGGTGCACCGACAGAGTCAATATGGTGCTGCCGATGACGCCCTCGCACTGACTTTCCCGTCACCTCGCTCTTCCCCCCTCAGGAAGCAGAAGCAACACTGCTGCTGGGAAGTTTTCCTTTTAGCTCCACCCTGCTGGGCGAGCCACTCCTGTTCACTCCCCTTGGAGTCATGGGGAGGGAAGGAGGCAAAACGGCACTCTCTCTTCCTCCACACTTCCTGTCCTGCCCACAGTGAAACAGCAGGGCAATTGGGCTTGACACGGTGCGGTGCGGCTGGGGCTGCTGCCGGCTGCTGCGGCTTCGCGCGCCGCCCGCTGAGCCCACTGCTGGGTCCCTGGGCTTGACGCGGTGTGGCGCGGCGCGGCTGGGGCTGCTGCCGGCTGCTGCGGCTTCGCGCGCCGCCCACTGTCGGGTCCTGGGGCCCGTTCAGTCGGAGCTCGGCACGTCGCTGTGCTGGGGCGCGGCGCGGCGCGCGCTGCTGCATTTGCCGGCTCCCGCTGGGTCGGGTAGGTACCGGTACCCCCCAACATGTCTTATTTTTGGGGGATGTCTTATATTTTTTTGCCTTTAAAAGATCGTGCCATGGCTTATTTTAGAGGCATGTCTTATTTTAGGAGAAACACGGTATCATATCATATCACAACACAACACCTTATTTTAATAACATAAAACATACCTACATTACTCTATGTTATACCTACCTAAACTATACACACCAGCACACCTACACACCTACCCCACACGAACACTGACAAAGTGACTTGACCTACAGCCATTCTTGTTACGCTACTTTATTTTTCCAATTGGCTTAAACACATTTTGTTATTTCTTTAATCTCTTCTTCTATCTTAACTTTACTCTCCTTTCACTCTAATCTTTTTCTGCATTCACTCAATATCTGTCAAAAGTTCTACGTTTTCCACATAGCTTTGCATGTATTCCTTAAAGATAGCCCACTCCTTCTTCACTTTTTGTACCATATCTCCTCTTATCCTCCCTGTTAATTTGGCGATATGAAAGTATTCCATCATTTTAGATAGCCAGTCTGTTTTAGTTGGGACGCTGCTGCTTTTCCAAATTTTGGTAATTAATAACCTTGCCGCCGTAGTCGCATACATAAATATTGGTCTGACTGTTTTTTTATTTCCTCTGACATGATACCTAGGAGAAAGGATTCTGGGTTTTTTCAAATGAAAATTTAAACATCTTTTTCAACTCGTTGTAAATATTTTCCCAGAATCCCACCATCTCTTTGCACTCCCACCACATGTGTAGAAAGGTTCCTTCCCCATTGTTGCATCTCCAACAAATATCACTACAGTTTTTATACATTTTTGGCAGTCTAGCCTGTGTCAGGTACCCTCTGTATTGCATTTTCATTACATTCTCTCTTAAATTGTAAGGTAAATGGACCCCTACCCTTAGGTCCAGTCACGGACGACTCTGGGGTTGCAGCGCTCATCTTGCTTTACTGGCCGAGGGAGCCGGCGTACAGCTTCCGGGTCATGTGGCCAGCATGAATAAGCCGTTTCTGGTTAACCAGAGCAGCGCACAGAAACACCGTTTACCTTCCCGCTTGTAGCGGTACCTATTTTTCTAATTGCACTTTGAGGTGCTTTTGAACTGCTAGGTTGGCAGGAGCTGGGACCGAGCAACGGGAGCTAACCCCATCGTGGGGATGTGAACTGCCAACCTTCTGATCAGCAAGCCCTCGGCTCAGTGGTTTAACCCACAGTGCCACCCATGTCTCTTAAATTGTAGCATGCCGTAAATTTAATATCCCTTTTCCACAGCCGTTCCCATTGGCTCATCACAATATTTCTCCCTAAATCCTCGGCCCACTTTACCATCACTGTCTTCACTTGCTCCTCCTTTACCTCCCATTCTAGGAGCAAATCATATACTGTAGTTTGGAAATATATTTACTTTTAGATTGGATTAAGTACTCATCCAATCTTGAAATTTCTTTCTCAAATCCTTTTTGTTTATCTTTTGCCAGTCTCTGATTAATTTGAAAGTATTGCAGCCCATCATTCAAATATTTTTTAACTTCCTTATATTCTTTCAATTTAAGTTTATTATTTTCCTCTTCCAATAATACCTTATATGTTGCCCAGTTGTTGTTCATATTCTTTCTCTTTATGGTCATGATTTCTAAGGGTGAGGTCCACCAAGGTGTTTGGGGTTCTAGAACCTAGAATACAGCCAATAGTTTGAGTTGTATTCAGTGTTAGTAGACCAGTTGGTATTAAGGAACATTGAAGTTCATTAATTTTAATGGGCCTACTCTAGTAGAGATTATTATTAGTATTATTATTATTATTAACATTTCTATATCTCTCTTCAAGGACACATTTCCCCTAGCTTTCTCCCAACATAGGTCACCATACAGAATCCCCAATCTGTCCCAATGGTTCAATTCCAGGAAGACACACTCTAGATCCCTCCTGCAACTGGACAGAGAGCCTGGAGAGAGAGAGAATTTCCAGAAACTCTCCCTCCGTGACCCTTAAACCTGTTCTGGTGCTGCACCGAATACCCATTTGGGTGAGACCAGCTTCACCCTGCTCCCCACTCCCCAGGTCTCAATGATACAGACCAGATCAGTCTCCTCATCCACAATCAGATGATAGATAAGGGAGGTCTTATTCAGAGACCTTATTTGTTTACAACTCTTTATTTTATTTTGATCTGGCTAACATATTTTATCAGTTCAGATGGTTGTCTGTTCGACAACAGTATCCTGTGTCAGACAAGGGTAAAATAACCCTCATTGGTGTAGCTTTTGGCTGTTGCCAGGCTTTGCTGACATTTTGGCAATCCTTCCAGGAGACAGAGCCGCTCTGTTCTCCTCTTTATTCTTCTTTCTCTTCTTCCTCCCCCACTGGTATTCAGTTCCGATTCTACCATGCCACGCAAGCCATGCCCCCTAGCAGCAAGCCAGCATTGCTTTTGACTGTTGCTTCAAATTCAGAGCTGGGCTTGATCCCAGCACTGCTAGCACCAATTTGCTGTAGATTTGCACATCCAGTAGGCATGATTTGTCATGGTTAAGGTTCTCAGCTGACTCTTACCATGGCTCACATTAAATGGTCCTCTCACAAAGACAGCTTTTATACTCTGTTCAACAGGAGGTATCTAAGCTATACCTAAAAAGCTAAGCTATACCTTGGAGGATGGGTGGCGGCTAACAGATTGAGGCTGAATCCTGACAAGACAGAAGTACTGTTTTGGGGGGACAGGGGGCGGGCAGGTGTGGGGGACTCCCTGGTCCTGAATGGGATAACTGTGCCCTTGAAGGACCAGGTACGCAGCCTGGGAGTCATTTTGGACCCACAGCTGTCCATGGAGGCACAGGTTAATTCTGTGTCCAGGGCGGCTGTCTACCATCTCCATCTGGTACGCAGGCTGAGACCCTACCTGCCCGCAGACTGTCTCACTGGAGTGCTGCATGCTCAAGTTATCTCCTGCTTGGACTACTGCAATGTGCTCTGCGTAGGGCTACCTTTGAAGGTGACCCGGAAACTGCAATTAATCCAGAATGCGGCAGCTAGACTGGTGACTGGGAGCGGCCGCCGAGACCACATAACACCGGTCCTAAGAGACCCACATTGGCTCCCAATACGTTTCCGAGCACAATTCAAAGTGTTGGTGCTGACCTTTAAAGCCCTAAATGGCCTCGGTCCTATATACCTGAAGGAGCGTCTCCACCCCCATTGTTCAGCCTGGACACTGAGATCCAGTGCCGAGGGCCTTCTGGCGGTTCCCTCACTGCGAGAAGCAAAGCTACAGGGAACCAGGCAGAGGGCCTTCTCCGTAGTGGCACCCGCCCTGTGGAACGCCCTTCCATCGGAGGTCAGGGGGATGAACAACTACCTGACATTTAGAAAACACCTAAAGGCAACCCTGTTGAGGGAAGTTTTTAATCTGTGATATTTTAATGTATTTTTATATTTGTTGGAAGCTGCCCAGAGTGGCCGGGGAAACCCAGCCAGATGGGTGGGGTATAAATTAATAATAATAATAATAACAATACGCACTCATGAGCACTCATGGGGCTGAAAACTCTGAATCTTTGCAGGAGTGGAGGAAACAGATGCTGACTTTTTAGTCTTCTTTCCCGTGATTTATTAGTAAGCTCTCTTTTAAAGAGTGGGTCACCAATGTATGCTATTTATCCAACACTGCTTCTCTTCCCTCACCCCCAATTTCTGTCAGGCTTTTATTCTGCACCTCCACCACCTCATTTTTTTTATTTTAAAAAAAATCTGCTTTTGCTCTGTGCGGCATGTTCTGCAAACTGATTGGTTTTGTTTTTTCCATCTGTGGCCTGCTTTGTTATGGATATACACTTTCCTTGGCTCCAAAGTGAAATGTTTTCTTTAATGTCCTGTGAAGCTGTTTTGACAGGACTTCCTAAGATTGGAAAGCTTTTCATTTCATCCCCCACAGAGAGTAGCAATGATCATGCATCAAGTACCGAGTATGCTTGGGGTCTTGGCAGTTTTCACGTTGGGAATTTGCATACTCTGATGCCCACTGTCTGGGACATAACAGGCTAGAAGTGAGCTTCTTCCGTTTCTGTCTTTTCCCAGTTAGAAATAATGCTGGAAGAAATTGTCATATGGATTAGATATGATTAGCAACTGTCATTTTCACACTTCGGATGAAAAATCGTAGCATGTGTATTTGAAAACAGACTTCCCTGCTTGCTGATAGGGTTGTAAGGAGCAGGCAATTTCCATCCATTTTGTGTTTGTCAAAACCAGTGCTGTTTCCATCCCACTGCAGTTCGGCTTCCACTGTTACTTGTGAGCCAGTGTGGGTACACAGGTCACCTGCTAACAGTCTCCTTCACCATGGTGAGATGCATGGCGTTTCTGTTTAAATGACAGCACTAATTTGGCTTTCTGCCCATCTGTGCCCTCTTTTTCAATGACTTATTCCCTCTTTTATGGCAAAGTGCAAAGGACACACTTCTTTCATGATTAGAGTCATGGTCGGCAAAGTCCTTCAGATGGGTTGTGTTTTCCTATTACATATGGGAAGTGGAATTCAGGGGGTTAGCTGAAGGCAGAATCTGATATCTGAATGGTGCAGTAGTATGTATATATGTATGTATTTGAAATATTGGTCCTAGCATGCATTTGGTCTTGCACTTCGGACAGCAAAATGCCTTGTACTAGCACTGTTCCAAGTTATTTAGTCAAATTTCATATAACCTCCAACAAAATGACTGTCTTCTGTTCACAGCTGGGACTCAGCTATATAGCTACAAATAAAGCATTTTAAATGTGTTGTAAAGTGCAGTATACAAATGTGAAACTAGATGGCAACAGTGAGCTATGCCAAATTCAATGTATTTTTCAAAACGTTTTTTTAAAACACATTTTCACAGTGTGTTGTTTTTTTTAAAAAAAATATGTGTGTATAGATTCTACCCTGATCCACTGAATCCAAACTGCAAAAGATTACCAGCAGTAATTTTTGCAAAATCATACAGACCACTAGACACACTACTCTGTTAGAAACAACTTTGGCCTTGGTGGTGGTTTACAACCAAGGGTATCTCAAACCCTCACCCCACCCCAATAGCAATCCTGGACTGGTCGTTTGTTTGAATGTGCCATGTCCTCTAAGCCCTACAATCTCATACAACAGGCAGGAGAACTAGCAGAGGGAGAATGGGAGTGGTTTTGTGGTCGACGATGAGAGCTTACTGCCATAGATTTGGCAGTGTCTGCCCTCAGTGGAAGACAGGAGGGGAGAGGGTTCCCCACACACACATTTGTAGAATTTTCCCCTTCTTTTTTATTTTCTTTCTCTTCATGTTCTGGAGATTAGACATGGAGTTAATGAGAATTTTGTCTCTTTGCTGCCGTGGAAAAGAAAGCTGGTTTCTCCTGCAGGGTGAGAGCCTGTTGGTGGAAACTGACCCCACAGGTAAGAGATGGGGATGACTTGATTAACAGGTTTTTTTTCTGTTTCTCGCTGCAGGGTTTGTCTCACCTTCCACTGTGGCAAAAATGTACATAATTATGTAATTTCCCCCTCCTTGCTTTATTCCACACCATTCATTTCAATGCAATGTAAATTTGCGGGGGGGGGGGGGGCAGCAATTACATATTGTTTGAGGATTGAAAACAGCAGCAGTGAATACAGATCTTATTTGCTGGATTGATTTCCATGCCAGACATGAGAGGAATAGGCAGCGAATGGCCATTTTTGCTCCAATTTGCGTTCGTCGACATCCCTAGTATTCCTAACATATATCCAATATGTTTTGTGATTTTGCTGTTTTATATTGTTTTGATTCATTTGTTGTGTTTATTGTACTTTGTTGTCCATTTCTTTTATATTGGTATCATCCCCGCACCAAATGACTTCCCTTCCAAGGAGTGATCTGGCCCAGGGTGATCTGGAGCCTCGAGAAACTCAGGAAGTGCCCATAACAACAGACGAGAAGAAGCCACGACCTGTGAGGGAGAGTAGCAGAGATCCCGCCTTGCAGAAAGGAAGCTCATCCTCTGAAAAAGAGGCAGAAGAACCCCCTGGAATGGATGGTTTCACAATAAGCAGACCAATACCCTCACAGTTTGGAGGGCAGCTTGGTGGCAATAGAGGGCTCCATGTAAGTAAATGGCTCCTCAGAAGTAGAACCCTCTTCTGAGGAGCCATTTAGTCTTCACGAGGGTTCTCTGCAGAAACCTCTAGGAGGCTGCAGCTAGGAGAGCTGCTGGAACAATGTATTGCTATCAGCACTCTCCAGAGCCTGACATTCTACTTACTTGGGCTGGGACTACCCGTTGGCCTGCTATCTTCCTGAGCCCCTGCTAACCTGGACTGTATCTCAACTTGCCTTAGCTCTTGTTGAAGCCACTGTTTGCCAGGAATTGGACCTTGGGCGGGCTTTGGATGTTGCTGCTGCCTGTGCCCATGATATCTGGAAGGTCCGGCAAGGACAGGATGGTTAGGATCTGTTGTTTTTATCTGTTAACACTATGTTATCGTCAAGAGTGGTTTTGAGCTCAACGTGGTAGTTTGGGAAAGTGGGATGCAACAATGAAAACAATGAAATCAGACTGAAAGTAGTTCTGCTGATTGCTGGATTGATCATAGTTGCCATCATAGTTGTGTCAAGTTGTTTCAAGGACCCAAGAAGATGTGAGTCCTAGTTATGTTTAAACAAAGCTAAAAGAAATGACAACAAAGAGATATTGTGCTTGGCTCACGTTATTGGGTGAAATTCTTCAGGATATACAGATGATGGATGAATGTCATCTCACTCTGTGGTATTCAGCGCTCTTGTCTTTCAAACATTTCCCCATTTACATAACATTCTCTTCGTTATTCATATTGTTGAGTAAAAGTTTTTTTGCAAGAGAAAGGCACATTTGAAACTGACATATTACGCCACTTTTGAAATGTGTTAAATAAATCTTGGCCCATGCTAGATCTTTCGGTGCTGATTAAATGGCATAAAAAGCCCTGGTAAAGTAGCTGTGCATGATTGAGGCTTCTCTTGTCAGGTTTGTCCCACCCATTATTTTATTGGGTTTTGTTCTATGGAAATAACATGAGTAAAAGACCTGTTTCAGAGGGTGAATTCTTAACATCTTTATCCCACACACATTCACTTGGAAACAGACTTCATTAATTTCACTGGAACTTCCTTCCTTTCTTTCGAAGTAAGTATGATTAGGACTGCAGCCTAGATGTAATACATATTAAAGAGGTCTGGGTTAGACTTTTATATCTGTGCATGACGCTGAACAAATCCATTTGATCTCCAATGGATTATGCACTTTAATACAACGAGGCTCTCTAATGAAACCAAAGAAATTTTGGATACGGATGATGAAGAAAATACGTGCCTGAGCTGAATTAACAAAAGTCAGGCAAGGTCCTTCACCTACAAACATGTAGAAATCGTGGGCCAGATCTATGAAAGTCCATGGAACTTTATGAACAACATTCCTGAGCCAAATATATTGAGCTGTAACCTTGGTCTGTATAAGTAAGGTCAATCAAGGTTGCAGATATGCTTACAGTGAAATCCTATGCCTGCTTCTTCAGAAGTAAATTTTGCTGAGATTGATGGGAATTGGTCCCTAGCAGGTGTGTATTTAAGACAGCAACATTATTTGGGGCAACTTTTCATTTTACACCAGCTAAGTCCCAACATTTGGGTAATTCGCATCATTTGCCATGCTTTGTTTACTACATCCTGAAAACTGGGAGTGATGTACCCAGTAGAGGTGGGTGTCGCAAAGCAAGAATCACAGAATCACCTGTGCTGTTTTTCCAGAAAAATATGTGCCAGAACTCACCGTGAACACCTTCCTTGGACTCTTAGAATGGCAAGGTCCCCACCTGAGAAGTGCTGGAACTGTCAGGGACTGGCTGGACGAGGAAGAGCGGTGGCAGAGCGGGTTCTCCACTCATGGAGAGCACGAGTTGCGGAAGGGTTAACAAGACAACCCCCGGGTTGCTGGGCAGGTCAGTCTGGATGGCCACAATGGAGATTGGGCACTTTATGTTGCTGGGGAAATGGGTATGTTGCAAGTTAATGATTGACAGCCATAGCCGTTGAAAACTCCTGCATGCAGCTGGCAGGTTTCACTTTTGCCGCGTGCTACGGATCTCCCGCCCGCCCTCTTTAAGGGGTCTTTTTGCTATTGACATTGCTATGCCTGTCATGGGGTCACCAGCTTTGGGGCCGGGGCCTGGTAGGAATTTTGTCTGACTGACTATCAAACCTTTCTTAGGCATTTTACAAATAGAACCGCGAGAAAGAGAGTCACATACAAAAGTATTTAAAATGCATACAAAGAGGCAACAGTAAACTGCATACCCTAATTCAGTGTTTCTCAACCAGTGTGCCTCCAGATGTTTTGGGACTACAACTCCCATCATCCCTAGCTAGCAAGACCAGTGGTCAGGAATGATGGGAGTTGTAGTCCCAAAACATCTGGAGGCACACTGGTTGAGAAACACTGCCCTAATTGTATGTATCCTATATAATAAAGTCCCTGTGTCTCTGCGTCCAGTCCCTGTGTCCCTGCGCATGTGCCCCACGGACACAGGGACTGGATGAAGAGGCGGGACGTACACACACACATGCTCTCTCCCCCCCCTCAACCCTCTGCCTCCCGTTCCCCTGCGGCGGCGGACCAAGATGGCGGCATTGGGCTCTGGGGCCGCGGCGGCGGGAGCCCGTTTCGGCTCCCCCCGCCGCCACCGCGAGCCGCGGCCCCGGAGCCCAATGCCGCCATCTTGGTCCGCCGCCTCCTCCTCCTGGCAACCCTACCTGGCCCGTGGGAGGAGCGGCGGGGCCCCGGCCTTCCCTCCCTCTCTGCGCTCGACCGCGGGACATGACGGGAGAGCGCTTTGTTTAATTGCGTTCCCGGCACGCCCCACGGCCGAGCGCAGAAAGGGAGGGAAGGCCGCGGCCCCGTCGCACCTCTAGCACCCATTTTCTTAACGGGCTGAATGAGACTAGTGTATATATAAAATCTGTCCCTTTGGCTGATTAGCTGGTGCCATCTGGTTTTTGCCTACTGCGTAGCAAATCGTCACAACTTGTAAGGTTGCGGTTAGGCATTGGTTAAATTGGTTGGTGGAGAGGTAAGGAATTGGCTGGGCCTACCCCTCCAAAATGCTGCTGCTGCTAGGGATATTCCGTTAAAGGAATCCTTGGGCTCGACATGCTTTTGTCCGTACCCCCGCAAGGGGCTAGGGCCACACAAGAGCCCCGGGGAGCATTCGGGGAGAGGTGAAGGGCCTGACACCCAGCTCCATCCTCTCTCAGGGGGTGCTTACCTATACCGACTTCCCTAGGTGGCTATTGGATGTCAGATCTGCCCCAAGGATAGATGGTGGAACCAGTGGCTAAGCAACCACTCACATTGGTTGTATTTAAATAAAGTTATGGCCAAAATAATGCCAAAAACCTTAAACTTAAATTGCTGTGTGAAGTGTGAATTATTGGGGGGGGGGTCTTGGGATCTCGACCCCCAACCAGTAGTCCAGGAGGCACCTAAAAGGAGAAGTGGACTTTGAACCAGGTTCAGACTGGTGGGACAGGGAGAAATCATCAGCAGAGAGTGAGAGTGAAGGGGAGAGGCTTGAGGTAGCCACAGGCACTGATAGAGAAGGAGCAGGGCCTGTCTCTCCTTCTCTGCAATCCAGCCCCGATTCAGCTCCTTCTCCTCCCCCACTCTCAACGCAGGAAAGAAGGGGCGAGAAAAGGCTAGAACGGTTAAGAAAAGTTGAGACACTTTTATCATATGTGGTGGAATTGTAAAGTAATTAAAAATTACTGGGATGTGATATATAATGAATTGAAGAAGATGTTTAAAATAACTTTTGTTTTAAAAAAAATCAGAAGCATTTCTGTTGGGTATAATAGGACAGGAATTACCAAAAGAACAGAAGAAGTTGTTCAAGTATGCTACAACGGCGGCTAGGACTCTCCTAGCCCAAAAATGGAAAGACGACAAGATACCAATGAAAGAAGAATGGCAAGCCAAACTTATGGAATATGCAGAAATGTCGAAACTTACAGGAAGAATCAGAGACAATGACAATGAAGATTTCAAAAAAGACTGGGAACCCTTCATGTTTTACCTACAACGAGCAGGGTTTGATTAAACACTTACAACTAAGAAAACAAGTTCAAAGGTTAAGACACAATAATATGAAATGTAATTGAGTGTAAGAGGTAACTGTGAAAGGAAACGGTATAAAATTGATAAGAAAATAAGAGCATTTAGATGTAAGATCATAAAAAACAAGACAACAATTAAGCAGAAGTAGTAAATATTTTAAGAACCGGAAGGGGAAGTTGAGGGAAGTCGTGGAGAGGTGTTATATGATAAATGTAACATTGTGTCATGTGGTTGAATATTAAATTGTATATTTCAATTTTTTTAAAAAAAAAATTTAAAAGAAAAACTGAGTCACAGCGAAAAAATGCAAGGTAAAGGTAAAGGTAAAGATACTGTTAAGTCCAGTAGCGAATGACTCTGGGGTTGCGGCGCTTACCTCGCTTTACTGGCCGAGGGAGCTGGCGTTTGTCCACAGACAGTTTTTCCGGGTCATGTGGTCAGAGTTTGGGTCTCGGTGGGATTGTGAATCGGGGTTGGGGGCTCCATCAACAGTTGAGGGGGGGCAGATGCGGTGGAGTCAATGGGAACATTGTGTCCAAGTCAGGGCCAAGTTCTTCTTTACATACTCAGTAGAGGGGTCACGAGGTGACCAATGGACACCATTCCAGATCTCCTTGTGTTAAAGCTTACTTGTTTCCACCATGAGTATTTTATTGGGCTGTGTACTCCAGTTTCCAGTGTGCTGCACTTCTTTTTAACTGACAAGAGAAAATGCTATAATTCAGAGGTAGTGCGTGCCTTATGCAACACACACACACACAGTCATTGTTTCCAGTGCATGCCTTTTTGTCTTACTGACAAGGGTAGCATTTGATATGACCCATATTTTCAAAGAGCTGTATACATAACCTGTGTGGTGCATTTTTATGTGGTGTCAAGATTCAGCTAGTATTATCCTCTAGCTGAATGCATGAACACTTTTCTCTCCAAGAAAGTGGAACCAGATATTAAAAGGAAATTGCAAAGTTGACAACAAACCCTTTTCTCCCTGGTGATCTGAAAACTTTCCTAGTGTAGTTTAGTTACAGGTAGGTAGCCGTGTTGGTCTGCCGTAGTCGAAACAAAATAAAAAAATTCCTTCCAGTAGCACCTTAGAGACCAACTAAGTTTGTCATTGGTATGAACTTACAGGTGTATCTGAAGAAGTGCGCATGCACATGAAAGCTCATACCAATGACAAACTTAGTTGGTCTCTAAGGTGCTACTGGATGGAATTTTTTTTTTATTTTGTTTCAACTAGGTAAAGGTAAAGGGACCCCTGACCATTAGGTCCAGTCGTGACCGACTCTGGGGTTGCGGCGCACATCTCGCATTATTGGCTGAGGGAGCCGGCGTACAGCTTCCAGGTCATGTGGCCAGCATGACAAAGCCGTTTCTGGCGAACCAGAGCAGCACACGGAAATGCCATTTACCTTCCCGCTTGGAACGGTACCTATTTATCTACTTGCACTTTGAGGTGCTTTTGAACTGCTAGGTTGGCAGGAGCTGGGTCCGAGCAATGGGAGCTCAACCCGTCACGGGGAATCAAACCACCAACTTTCTGATCGGCAAGCCTTAGGCTCTGTGGTTTAACCCACCCCGCCACCTGCGTCCCTTTGTTTCGACTAGTGTAGTTTAAATTGTCATACATTATTATGAATAATAGTTGCGTTTATATCCCACCCTCCCACCTATCCTGGAGCTCAGAGTGGCATAGTACATGGTTCTTTTCCTCCCCATTTTATCCTTACAACAACCCTGTGAGGTGGGTTCATCTGGGAGACTGCGATTGGTTCACGGCCACCCAGTGAGCTTCAGTGGGGGATTGCACCCTGGTCTCTCAGGTCCTAGTACAGCACTCTAACCACTGCACCTCACTGGCTCCAGTCATTCAAAAATTTGCAATGCACAACTAACGGCTTAATAATTAAAAATGTTGTTAAGGCAGAATACTACAGCTGGGAGATGAGCTGATCTTGCAGTACCCCTGTTATTAGCTTGCTGTTATAACTCATCCCAATATGTTAAGGATGGCAATACAGGAACAATTCAATTCAGTTTACATTTAAAGACACACCTAACTATACTGCACTTTCTGAAACAATAAAAGAACTGAATCGCAGCCATCATTTAAAATCTGCACTTCTCCAAATTTTGAACTGTAGTTCTCCAACCAAGTAACATGTGAAAACATGCAAATACTAGGAGGAAATGTGTTTCCAGACATAGGCAAAAAGTACATTAAAATGCCTATTTGGGGAAATTGCTTTGCAAAACTGCATAACTAAAGCAAAACCACATGCAAACAGGAGTACAGTGGTACCTCTGTTTTCAAACGTAATCCGTTCCGGAAGACCATTCGACTTCCGAAATGTTCAAAAACCAAAGCATTTACTTCCGGAAGCATTTGCTTACGGAAAACTCAAAACGGAAGCCACATTTCCTGTTTGACTTCTGAGGCGTGTTCGAAAACCGAAACATTAGACTTCTGATACATTCGAAAACCGGGGTACCACTGTATGTTAGGATAAATTTGCTGCTGAATTATTATTTGTATATTTGTACTGTATATGCAGCTTATATCAACAAAGACATAAAACCATTATATCTGGCTGGGTATCTAACAGATAATTCAAAATCTGGCTTTCTAATTTTCTAATCAGATCAGTTCTTCAGTTTTTGAAAAAATGATAATAATTCTAGATACAAACAAGCCTGCACAAAAGTATAAAGGCCCAGATTAATCACAGCTGAGGCACATACGGTGTTGTTTAAAAACTTAACATCTTAGAACCCATGGGCTCGGAAAGGATACCTCATATTTGTTTGCTAAATGTTATGCTAGGAAACAGGCCAAGATGTGCCTGAGCATGGATAAGTGTGACTTAATACCATCTTACTCAGCTCAACTGAGAAGTCATGAGCATAAATGTGATACGTTCCACCATCTAAGCATCTGTGTTTATCTTGGCTCTGCATTTCTGACAGTTAGTGCAGATGGTCAGTAAATATGAATAACGGAGGCAGCTCCGGCCTCAGAATGGCATTGCGACTGGGGCATTTACATGCTCCATATACTTCAGAATTATTATTTTTTTTAAAAGAAACATAGTAAACAGAAGCAAATTGGTTTCCAAACACACACACACCGTCGACTATTGGAGATTGGGTTTGGAAGCATGTCTATCGACTGTATATAGAAAGAGATTCTAGTGCTGTAAATGCAATAAACTAGAAATTAGGGCAGGGGCTGATGTCTTGTATCATGTCCCCCTGAATTTTCTTCCCTTGGAAACGCGGAAACAACAGAAACAAAAACAATTTATTTATTAATCCCAACAGAATATTAAAAACACGATAAAACATCAAACATTTAAAACTTCCCTAAACAGGGCAGGGGAAACACAGCCCAGAATAAGTAAGGAGGTAGTACAAGAATACTTGGCTAGTTTAGATGTATTCAAGTCTCCAGGGCCAGATGAACTACATCCAAGAGTATTAAAAGAACTGGCAGAGGTGATTTCAGAACCACTGGCAGTAATCTTTGAAAATTCCTGGAGAACAGGCGAAGTCCCAGCAGACTGGAGGAGGGCAAATGTTGTCCCTATTTTCAAAAAGGGGGAAAGAAAGGACCCAAACAATTACCGCCCAGTCAGCCTGACATCAATACCAGGAAAGATTCTAGAGCAGATCATTAAGAAAGAAACTCTGTGATCACTAAAAGTCAGTATGGGTTTCTGAAAAATAAGTCATGTCAGACTATTCTGATCTCATTTTTTTGACAGAACTACAAGCCTGGTAGATGAAGGGAACGCTGTGGATGTAGCCTATCTTGATTTCAGCAAGGCCTTTGTCAAGGTACCCCATTATATTCTTGTAAAGAAGCTGGTAAAATGTGGGCTAGACAATGCTACCATTCAGTGGATTTGTAACTGGCTGACTGACCGAACCCAAAGGGTGCTCGTCAATGGCTCCTTCTCATCCTGGAGAGTAGTGACTAGTGGGGTGCCACAGGGTTCTGTCTTGGGCACAATCTTATTCAACATCTTTATCAATGACTTGGATGATGGGCTTGAGGGCATCCTGAGCAAGTTTGCAGATGACACCAAATTGGGAGGGGTGGCTAATACCCCAGAGGACAGGATCACACTTCAAAATGACCTTAACAGATTAGACAACTGGGCCAAAGCAAACAAGATGAATTTTAACAAGGAGAAATGTAAAGTACTACACTTGGGCAAAAAAAATGAAAGGCACAAATACAGGATGGGTGATACCTGGCTTGAGAGCAGTACATGTGAAAAGGATCTAGGAGTCTTGGTAGACCACAAACTTGACATGAGTCAGCAGTGTGATGCAGCAGCTAAAAAAGCCAATGCAATTCTGGGCTGCATCAACAGGAGTATAGCATCTAGATCAAGGGAAGTAATAGTACCACTGTATTCTGCTCTGGTGAGACCTCACCTGGAGTACTGTGTCCAGTTCTGGGCACCACAGTTCAAGAAGGATACTGACAAGTGTCAAGGTCCAGTCGGCGGGCGAGTGAAGCCCTGACTGAGGACGTCAGGACCAGAGGCAAGATGGTGATGTAGAAGCAGGAACAGGTGCAGGGCTGGGGGTCCAGCAGCAGGCAGTCGCAGGGTCAAGGAGCAAGGCAGAGGCAAAGGTCCAAGGGTCGAGGATCAAGGCGTCGGCAAAGCAAGGGTCCATGGAGCAAGGTGTCAGCGAGGCAAGGGTCCAAGGGTCGAGGATCAAGGCGTCGGCAAGGCGAGGGTCCAAGGAGCAAGAAGCCAGAGGCAACCAGGCAGGGATAGCGTTGCTGTGGCAAAGAGCTGTAGGGAAATGCTGAGCTTTTATCCCTCCCAGCTCCTGCCACCAGGTGCAGTGAGGTATCAAGTGGCCTCACCTGAGTGACCACTCCTTGCCTCTCCAGCACAAGCTGAGGCAGGCCCCAGTCCTGCAAAGCACTACAGGCCCCAGAGCCTGACTCCTGCCCATACTCCTGACAACAAGCTGGAACGTGTCCAGAAGAGGGCAACGAAAATGGTCAAAGGCCTGGAAACGATGCCTTATGAGGAACGGCTTAGGGAGCTGGGTATGTTTAGCCTGGAGAAGAGAAGGTTAAGGGGTGATATGAATGCCATGTTCAAATATATAAAAGGATGTCATATAGAGGAGGGAGAAAGGTTGTTTTCTGCTGCTCCAGAGAAGCGGACACGGAGCAATGGATTCAAACTACGAGAAAGAAGATTCCACCTAAACATTAGAAAGAACTTCCTGACAGTAAGAGCTGTTCGGCAGTGGAATTTGCTACCAAGGAGTGTGGTGGAGTCTCCTTCTTTGGAGGTCTTTAAGCAGAGGCTTGACAGGCATATGTCAAGAATGCTTTGATGGTGTTTCCTGCTCGGCAAGGGGTTGGACTGGATGGCCCTTGTGGTCTCTTCCAACTCTCTGATTCTATGATTCTATGATTCTAGAGCTGCCTTCAGATGTCTTCTAAAAGTCAGGTAGTTGTTTATTTCCTTAACATCTGATGGGAGGGCAATCCACAGGGAGGGCGCCAGTACCGAGAAGGCCCTCTGCCTGGTTCCCTGTAACCTCACTTCTTGCAGGGAGAGAAACTCCAGAAGGCCCTCAGAGGTGGAGACGCTCCTTCAGCTAATGTCATTCAATCCTGGTAAGAGCATACAAAGGTCTGGATGAGACCAAAGATCTAATTCAGTGGTGGTAGGTAGTCTGTGGCCCTCCAGATATCATTGGACCCCCCCAAATCCCATCAGCCCCAATGACCATGGTCAGTGGTCATGGAGGATGGGAATTTTTAGGGTTGCCATATTTCAAAAAGTGAAAATCCAGACAGAGAAGTTTTGCCCAAAGTTTTTTTTTTTGCAAAATTGCAAATAAATTGAATGTTTTTGAGCTATTTTTGAGGGAATCTGCCAACAACGGTTGCCATTCGTCTGAATTTTCTAAGACGTTTCACTGATTTGCATCTGGACACAGCTTCCGACCGCCAATTGCCAGTTGTGTCCAGGAAATTCCAGACGTATGGTAACCCTAAATTAGTCCAACAACACCTGCGCGGCCACAGGTCTAATCTTTCATTCTGTTCCAATATTGTCCAACCAGATGACTTTGGGAAACCCAATCATGCTCCCCAGAAACAAGTATTCAGGTGTATAAGTATTCACCTGAAGAGACCAGATACTAGGATGTCTGTATAGTAGCTGCTGATAGCGGAGGTAAAATATAGCAGATCTCTCAGAATGATTCATGTTAAGGAGGGAGAAAGTCTGAAGGAGACAGATTCAAAAGGAAAGTCTGCTTCAACCTTTTAAGGCCAGAAAATGACATTTATAATAATAATAAAAGTGATAACAGTTATTACATCTATAACAGGAGGGCAGTAAAGAGATTTCTCACTCCCAATTGTTTAACCTCCCTTAAATTATATTTAAGAAAGCTGGGAATATCCAGGAGTGAGTTTTTGTATGGACAGACTATCAGCTCAATTTAGTTCTGATATCCCTGGACTCATAATTCTTTAATTCTAAGTGTATGCCTTCTGCACTAAGCTCTGATTTTGAAGAGCAGGTGTTTAACTTTGTGAATGGTTTCACATATTTGCAAACTAGCAAAAAAAATAATAAAATAATAAATTTTTATTTGCATCCCGCCCTCCCCAGCCGAGGCCGGGCTCAGAGCGGCTAACATCATAAAAACAACACAAAACATAACTTTAAAATAAGCAACCTACTTCAAAAAAGTAACATTCAACAATCATTGGGATAGTATAAAATAATAATCACCATATAAAAGTTAAACAGAAATCCACTCAACAGTTACAATAAATAATTTCTAAACTATAATCAATACAGTAAAACAATGGCAAGCCACAGTACATAAAATAATACAATACAAATTGAGAAGCAGAGACTACAGGGTGGAGCAAGGCAGGCGGAAGGAGGCCTTGCCGGACGAAGTCTCTCCTCTCTCCTCTCACATCCCCATCTCCATTTCTCTGGGCTAAAGTTGATGCCTCCTAATTCTTGTCTTCTAGAACTCTTATTATCTTCTAGAACTTTCATTATCTAAGGTCCTTACCTTTGAATGCTAAGCGATACGTCGACATCCGTCATGAATTGTAAAGCCAAATACCACAACTCACACTTGATAACAGTCCTCCCTGTGTTTGAGTTCCAGTTCTTCCTAAATCGTGTCCTCCCTCAAAGAGGGCACATGGTGCGGTGAGACCTGGAGACCGACCTCCTGTGTTGTGGGTGGGTAAGATTGGTCCGCCACCACAACACCCGATTGGTAGGTCCCTCAATGTTGGGTTCAATCTGGCCAATGGGGCGCAGTCCAAATGGATCGAGGGACCTATATATACCCATGCACATGACCCAGAGCTTTGGAACAGCAACAGCGTGTCCCCTGTGCAGCCGAGAGAGAGAGCAATTTACCCTCGACGGATCATCCTGGTGATTTCTTTCCGTTATCCCCTCTTTCCATTGTTTCTTCCAGTTGTTTTTCTTCCCTCCTTGGTTAATTCCCTTCCTTTCCTTGCCCTTCCATTCCCCCTAGAGGGGCTTTTGCCCCACGGGGCTTCGGCCCCCTGAACGCTCCTGGTCTGTGGAGCTTGCCACTGCCCGCTTAATTTCCCGGTGGGCTTTTTTGCACAGCGGCTTTTCTTTTTTTCTTTTTTTCTTTATTTATTTATATAACAGAAAATAACAGAAAATAGTCAAAAAATAATAATACACTTACATTCCTACATATCCATCATTTACATAATGCAAACAAATCTATATCGTTATTGTTCCTATTAACATTTTTCCAAAATTAAAATCCCAAAAGAGCTAGTACTTGGCAATTGTATCGAGAAGGAGAAAAGCGATGGAGAAAGAAGAAGAGGGAAAAAAAGAAAAAAGGAATAATAATAATAATAATAATAATAATAATAATAATAATAATAATAATAGTAATAGTATTGGTAATTATCATAAACAAAAATAAAATCAGCAAAAAGGAAAAAAGAAAGAGGAAACAGACAAAGGGAAGAGGGAGGTAAGACCTAATTGACTGATTCAACAGTCGTACCTTACTTAATTACATAACATCTTCTATCGCTTCCACCGCGCTTTGCACAGAATTTCAGTCTTCTATATTTCTATGTCTTGTCCTCTTGGTGTTTTTTGCACTAACTTCTATTAACAAAACAGAAGCCTTCAGATTCATACACAGTTATTCTAAGCTCAGCCATGTTCTATTGCCCATTCCTATTTTTTTTAAATAGTCATTTAGACACTCCCACTGTTCCTTAATTTTATCTCTAGGTTTATTGCGAATCAGATCAGTTAATTTTGCTAATTCTAAATATTCGCAGAGTTTGTCAATCCATTCAGCGGCTTTTTGTTCTCGGTCCCAGCTGGCCCCTAGCTTTGGGACCTTGAATTACTGGGCGATTTGTGTTTTGCTATACTGGGCTGTTCTGTCCAGCTGATTGCTTTTGGGGCATCTCTGAGAGTTCCCTCTCTGAGTGAATTGCTGAGTTTCCACCACTGTTCTGCTTGGGGGCTGGTGGAGAATTTCCTAGGGCCGGGAAACACACACACACACACACACACACACACACACACCGGGGCCTTCTTAGCCCAATCACCATTTTATACATTACAGTGGTGCCTCGCTAGACGAATTTAATTTGTTCCACGGGTCTTTTCTTATAACGAAAAATTCGTCTAGCGAATCCCATAGGAATGCATCGAAAAAAATTTGAATTTTTTTTTTTGCCCATAGGAACGCATTAATTGAATTCCAATGCATTCCTATGGGAAACCGCAATTCGCTAGATGAATTTTTCATAAAATGAATTCATCTAGCGAGGCAACCTCCGCTTGAACAATCCTTTTGTTAAGCGGAAATTTTGTTAAGCAGGGCATTCGTTAAGCGAGGCACCACTGTATTTTCAACTGGGGGAGGTGTTAACCCCAGCTACGGTAATTCTTGTTTTGGTGGGAGCTTCCTCTTTCGGTGTGTGCATTCGGAACAGCCGCCCACCTCTCCCTACTTTTAGGGCTTTGTTGCGCTTGACCTTGCTATGCCGTTGTGTGTCGTCTGTCATTGGGACAGGGGCACGGCAGGAATTTTCCCCACTTGGCTGATTGGCTGGTGCCACTGGGATTTCGCCTGCCGCATAGCAAATTGTCACAACTTGTAAGGTTGCGGGTAGGCACTGGCTCAGGTGATAGGGATGGGAGAACGCTCTCGCCATCCCTATGTGAAGGGTATTCCGTTAAAGGAATCCAGGGACTCAAATGGTTTGATCAACCCCTGAGAGGGGGTTGTGCCCATGCCTGAATCCAGGGGGACATCTGGGTGGTGGACATAGCCTGTTCCCAGCTTTCCGCCTATCCAGGTGTTCACCCTTGGCTGACCTATGCTGGTCAGCTCTACCTGCAAGGGTGCAGGGAGCTAGTCGAAGCCTATGCAACCACTCACTTTCTGTAATCAATAAAGTTGTGGCCTAAATTATGCCAAAAACCAAACTAAAATTTGAGTCAAATGTGAATTTATTTAGGGTGGAGGTCTTTGGGTCTGAACACGCAAATAGCACACATTTTGTTGAAGAAGGGCAAGATGTAGAAAGTGCTCTTAGTTATACTCATTGCTCTGTTCAACTGATATAAAGGTAGATTTTGTTAAAAGACTTATAACCTGGCTCAGCTCTACTTAATTTGATTCACTTACACAAGATATACACAAGTCTTCCTTTCTCTTTTTTCTCTTATGTATAATTTGTGTGTCATTGAGTTGTTATTTATGTAAGAGAATAAAATGACTCTAAGATAGCTGAAATTATATACAAAATCTTGAGGATTAAAGGGAAGGGGTTGTATATTTGTCGAGATCTCTATCTCTCTCTCTTTCACACACACACACACACACACACCACAGACATTTTTTCTGACAAATAGCACAATAAATCATTATGTAGCATTGTCCTTTTAATATTAAGTGGTACTGCTGGGTGTCATTTTTTCCTTCAGATGTACCACTAATGAATTTTTGCCTTTTATAAATACAGCTATTGTCTATAATATTGAACTCTATAAAACATTCTTGTAATTTAGGGGCAGGAACCATATTGAGCATTGACAGATTGGGCATATCACTGCAATATAATTGTTACTTCTTGCCATTGCAAAGATGAATTCTTGAGATTAAGATTTGGAGTTTAATATGAGCCAAGAAATCTGTTCTTAATAGGGGGGTTTCATGTCCCAAAACTAGCTTGATAAGGAGCAATAAACTCACAAGACTGTTGCCACTGTCCCACCACCACCTATGCATTAAGAGCATTGCAGTGGCCTATAAAATATATTGCCATTTTTTTTAAAAATGGAAACCAAAGAAGGCAGAGGATGCAAGCAATCTAGTGTATCCTATTATTGTCCCTATCTGGGCTTCAGCTCTTAAAGAAAAAAGGAACAATATGATCTTCTTTATTGGACCAGGAAATGTTCAAGTTCCTAAAAAGAACTTTTGACCTATAAATATTCGTCAGAAAGGGGGAGGAAAGGTAAAAAGAAATGATACATGTTTCTGGACGAAGAAATGTGATCAGTCACATTTTATGGATGGGAAATTCCACAGGTATGGATGTTCCTTATGCTATTTCCGCTTTTCAAAGAGGCCCTGCTGGTTTCTACCATGCGGTGGATTATTTCGTCCTTCAGCCATTGCTAGTCTGATTGGCCCAGTCATTAAAGAGTGCCTGTTACTCTACAATGAGGGAAGGGATTTCATTTTCTTAGGGTGAAGGGCATAGAGGGGAGCCATGGAATACTGTTCCTGGGGAAAGAGGCAGCCCTCTGAAGAGATCCACTCAACATAGCAGAGTAAAATTTTCACCATCAGGTTGCCAGTGGAAAATCCTAATCATTTTTTTTCAAAAAACACACAGCCAGAGGGAAAGTCACGCTGTATAACTTTTACTGCCTTATGTTGGAAGGAGGGGACAGTTTCAGGAAATGGCCAGTGGATAATAAATAGTTAAAATACACAAGTTGACAATGGAGTTGTTATGCTGTGAAAAATGATTCTTTCCCCCATTGCCCTTCCCATTCATTGCAACTAAATCTTACTGTAGTATTTTTGGACAGATCCATTCAATTCTTACAATGGAACTGATCTTCTACAGATGCATCTTAATAGTAATTCTGATGTGCAGCCAACCCTTTGCTGAGCAAAAAGCTAAGTAATGGCTGTCGTGTTCTAAAGGAAGCTAGCTGGAATCTTTGTCCATTCATTTCAAAGAGGATATGCATTAGCTCATCCAGAGGACATTGAGCTCATCTTAATCCCATTTAAATCAATGAGAAAAGTTTGTCCTGGGACTAAAGCTTAAGTAATTTCCTTTGGATCTAACCTATATTTAGATAGCACAAACGTAATCCCAAATTCAAAAAGCAGGGTATGAAGAAAACCTACTACAGTGGCACCTTGGTTCTCAAATTTAATCCGTTCTGGAAGTCCGTTCCAAAACCAAGGCGTTCCAAAACCAAGGCACGCTTTGCCATAGAAAGTAATGCAAAATGGATTAATCCGTTCCAGACTTTTAAAAACAACCCCTAAAACAGCAATATAACATGAATTTTACTATCTAATGAGACCATTAATCCATAAAATGAAAACAATAATCCATATACTGTACTATAAAAATAAATAAGAAAAGTATTGTAGATGATTTTTAAAAAAATCTTACCTGCACTGAAAATAGTCATTGTTTGGATGGGGAGCTTTTTATCCATTTTTGCAGTTTCACAATCAACCGATCAGTAGCTGAACTGGGTTCCACACAGTCACAAAAACAAATTAACCGAAAAAGGCTCAAAAACAAAAACGCAAAATAAATAGCAAAAACATAAGCACCAAACTTAATCCGTTCCGGAAGTCTGTTTGACTTCCAAAATGTTCAAAAACCAAGGCACAGCTTCTGATTGGTGCAGGCACCCTGGAAACAATAGTCAACAGCCGTATTGGATGTTCGGCTTCTGAAAAAACATTCAGAAACTGGAACACTTCTGGGTTTTCGGCATTTGAGAACCAAGGTGTTTGAGAACCAAGGTACCACTGTGCCAGCAAGGATAAACATTGTTTTTGTTTGCAACTCTGATTGCAACACTTTTTTTAAAATAATGTGAAACTTTTAAAATTGTCTTATTGTAAGACTTTTGTCAGCATTTAATTAAGACGTGTGTCTTCTGGGGGGGGGTGGAGGATATTTGCATAGAAATAACTATGGCAAACTGAAATCTTAACTTTAAGCCATTTTAATCACTCTCCCAGACATCATGATAATTACTTCTCGTTGACACATTTGAAGAGCTTCCTTACAGCCACTGAATACTCTCATGCCGATTGAAGTTTTCCCTGGTGAAATGAGATGAGATGTGTGCGATATCTCGAAGTGGGCAAATCATATTTTTCATCGCCACCTAATAATTAGCAGAAATTCATTACTCTGTGTTTGCTCGAGACATAACAAAATAAGCTTGTAATTACTTGTAGCTTTGGGCAAGGTAAATATTTGATGTGATGCTGGTGAATCGGTTTCTAGTGATATAACGAGTCAGCTGATCAAATCTTTCTTTAGCCTTTAATAGGATTCCAAGCATTGACAACAAAGGCAAGGACAAATCTATCTTCCGTTGTCGTTCCACACTGTCAACAGGGGAGTACAAGAGACAAACCTATGGACAAAACAGCTAATAAACCCTCTGGAGAACGGCTCTCAATAGGCCGGTTAAAAACTAGGCAATTGTTTTTTTAGCAAGAGATGAAGTGGCTACCCCCTATCAACAAGAACTTGGAAGGTTTGTGAGACTGGAACAGAAGGACTTGTTAAAACAACCTCATTTAAATCTCGAAGGCTTTTCTGTAGAGAGTAAACATAGAGAGGAAAATAACTTGAGCTTTTGAGAACGGGGAGCGGTGACTGGGAGCAGTGACTGGGAGCGGCAGCCGAGACCACATAACACCAGTCTTGAAAGATCTACATTGGCTCCCAGTACGTTTCTGAGCACAATTCAAAGTGTTGGTGCTTACCTTTTAAGCCCTAAATGGCCTCGGTCCAGTATACCTGAAGGAGCGTCTCCACCTCCATCGCTCTGCCCAGACACGGAGGTCCAGCGCCGAGGGCCTTCTGGCGGTTCCCTCATTGCAAGAAGCCAAGTTGCAGGGAACTAGACAGAGGGCCTTCTCGGTGGTGGCGCCTACCCTGTGGAACGCCCTCCCAACAGATGTCAAAAAGGAAAACAACTACCAGACTTTTAGAAGACATCTGAAGGCAGCCCTGTTCAGGGAGGCTTTTAATGTTTAATAGATTGTTGTGTTTTATTCTTCTGTTGGAAGCCGCCCAGAGTGGCTGGGGAGACCCGGCCAGATGGGCGGGGTATAAATAATAAATTATTATTATTATTATTATTATTATTATTATTATTATTATTATTATTATTACTCTTGCTTTATCCTTATACCTCTGGGACACAGGAAGCTGCCTTATACTGGATCAGACCAGTATTGTCTGCACTGGCTTGTGGTTGCTCTGCATGATTTCAGATGGGGTTCTTCCTCCCTTAGCCCTACCTGGAGATGGCGGGGATTGAATCAGGGACCCTTTACATGCCGCTGAACGATAGCCCTTTCCCTCCTGTCTCTGCAAATAGTCACAAAAGCATAGAAAAGCCACAACTGGTTAAGTGAACTGGATGGTTTCAGTGTGTGTCAGAGGCGCCACCTTCTGGAGAACATTGAGGGCCCCCCAATGCAAAGTCCTGATGTTGCTCCACACCTGGCTCTCTGTTTGGCCTCAACAATGGGGGAGTCTGGCCCCCTTAAAAAAATATAATGAGGAGACCCAAGAGCCTCGGCTCCCTGGAATTGGTGCCTATGGTGTATGTACTTGTTCTACCTGGATAGCTAGAAGCACATACCTGACAGTGACCACAATGGAGGCTGAAGATTATTAATGATCTCAAACATGTGGGGATTTTCCATGCTCATAAATCTGCTCCTGACACTTGAGAAACATTTATGGTGAGCAGTTTCCTTTCTTGACTTATAAAAGTAATGTAAGATGCACGAAGCCAAAAGTCTATTGAGCCCATACTTCTCCAACAACAGTTCTTCAAGCAGAGGTCTATACTATCTCTGTTGCCTGAGGTTTTACACATTAATCCTGTGATTATACAGCATATGCATATGCAGACTAGGGAAAAGTACATGTGGACATTTCTGAAATATTGGATTGGTATTAAAGCGGTTAATCACATCTCACAGAATGGCATGCAGGCAATTATTTGAGTTCTGTAATGAAGGAGGAGTTCATCTTTCATGAAGCTGATACCTTATTTTCAAGGAAGTTTCAAGCAAGTTCAAGGAAATCCAGATGCCATTGACATCAGGAAGAAGAAGAAGAGAAGAAGAGTTTGGATTTGATATCCCGCTTTATCACTACCCTAAGGAGTCTCAAAGCAGCTAACAATCTCCTTTCCCTTCCTCCCCCACAACAGACACTCTGTGAGGTGGGTGGGGCTGAGAGACTTCAAAGAAGTGTGACTAGCCGAAGGTCACCCAGCAGCTGCATGTGGAGGAGCGGAGACGCGAACCCGGTTCCCCAGATTATGAGTCTACCGCTCTTAACCACTACACCCCACTGGCTCCTCCACAGAAAAGGTATACAGGCAATTAAGCAGATGAGTAATTCAGGTGAAGAAGAAGTAATTCAGGTGAAGTAATAATAATAATAATAATAATAATAATAATAATAATAATAATAATAATAAATTTATTTATACCCCACCCATCTGGCTGGGTTTCCCCAGCCACTCTGGGTGGCTTCCAACAGAAGTATTAAAATACAATAATTTATTAAACATTAAAAGCTTCCCTAAACAGGGCTGCCTTCAGATGTCTGAAGAAGAAGAGAGTAGCTGTGGATCCAGTACTCCAGATCAGGGCTACAAACCCTTGCCAAATGATTCATAAGCAGGCCTTATCCCATGTTTTAATTCTTTTCTTCAGGCTAAATTTATTCTCTTCCATTTTTCTGAGCATCCTGTCACTTAATTCCTACTCATGAATCATCACACGTTCTTAAGCATACTTTGCAAGGCTGGTCTAGTGATAAAGTGCCCGGGTCCCAGAGACAAGTGTTGAGGGAAGAGGCCAGAGGAGTTAGGCATCGGTGAACACTGCAACAGGGTGAAGAGATGAGGGCACTGAAGTATTTTCCCCTAATTAGTAGACAAGAGGCAAACTTCACCTGACCTCACACATTTTCTAAGTCATTTTTTTCCATGCAAAGCTAGTCACAGAACTAGAAATCCAGCAGCAGTGGAGCTGTATGTGTTTTGCAATGGGGGTGACAATCTGCCTGCTATATAGAAGTTGATAATTCTGCAACAGGCTGCTGTCGCTTAGAGAATAATTTCATTCACTTGGAGACAAGGTGGCTGGCCTTGAAAGGTTGAGAGAGGTATGAGGATAAGACCTTCAACACCATCAGGGTCCACACCGCTGCTGTCAAAGAGGATAACGATCCAGGCTCTTCAGAATGGTTATAGATCAGGCATCCCCAAACTTCGGCCCTCCAGATGTTTTGGACTACAATTCCCATCATCCCTGACCACTGGTCCTGTTAGCTAGGGATCGTGGGAGTTGTAGGCCAAAACATCTGGAAGGCCGCAGTTTGGGGATGCCTGTTATAGATGCTACATACTTGCTCCATGTGCAGAGCCAGTGAGATGAACAGAAAGGGTGGAATCCAACAAAATGGACCCATCACTCCATTAATTTCAGTGAGTCTGCTCTGAGTGTGATTTAGTTGGATATCACTCAATGTTCGTTTTCCCTCAGCCTACGATGATAACGCCAAGCATATGAGACATTTCCACAAGATTGTTTGCATGCAATACATTATCTCAGGAAACCTCACAACAGGCTTGTCAAATAGGCTTGTGTGCTTATATATTCACCCACCCACACCCACACCATGGTTGTTACAGTAAGTGCCACATTTTTTAAGAGCAACAAAAAGAGATGCCTTGAGTACCCCCGGAAAATTTTATAACGCTTAAAAAAACCAATGAGTTTTATCAATCTGTCTGCCTATTTAGCTTCTCACAACCCACTTCTAGACATGCCAACTCAGAACTAAGCACTTTTGAGTTCAAGTAAGTAGCTGAAGGATTGTAGAGAAATAGATGTTTATAGTAAGATGCTGTTAAAGGCTTTCCTATCCTGCCCCAAGGCAAATGAACTCCTCTGCATCTTTGACACTTAGAAGTGTGTGATCTTTTTATACCATGGTGTTTTTGCCTTTTCTACTGTCAGGAGAGGGGGCAGAGGGACTGCAGGCACGCAGAACACTTTCCTTCTCTCTTTTTTACTGTAGCCAAAGGAAATAGATACGGCAAACAGAAGTTTTAAAAACAAATCGTGCAACTTCCTCTTTTGATTTCGTAACAAAATAAAAAAATTCCTTCCAGTAGCACCTTAGAGACCAACTAAGTTTGTCATTGGTATGAGCTTTTGTGTGACAGCTTCAGCACAAACTGCTGTCAAGAGTATACACAAAATACACACACACCTTTTTTCTTTTTTCTGAAGCTGGCCCCCAAAACCAAACGGCCAGATTAGCTAAAACAGAAGCCACCCTTGCCTGCTTTGCTACGAGAAATCTAAAGTCAATCTTTTGTATATCTTTAATATTACCTTTCAAGGGAGGAAAATAATTGCAGATGTTCGTTTCCATTCTTAAAATAGTCAGTCTTCATTATTTAGTTCCGTGGTGACATGCATTATATTTGAAATGTGATGAGATGCGCATTTACTAGCAAGCAGCCTTCGTAATCAGCATGATAGTTACTGCTGGCAGGACAAGCGCTTATGAAGTATGGCATTGCTGTCGGCAAAACTATTTATCTGCATGACACCGTGTGTCACTTTTGAACTTCGACTTGACACCCTTAAAATTACATTTTCATCAATCTGAAAGATCAAGCTTCCTGTGCTGACTCACTTGGGTCAACATTTTGCAAGCGGCTGGATTTACCACTTGAACCATAAACCCTTTGTGAATAATTTTGTGCACTGATGTCTGATTGCCTAGGGCACAGATCATGGTTTCAGAGGCAAAGAAGAGATGTCAAAGTGAAATTATCTCCCTTTCTGCATACAGGATGACTTATCCCAAAGAGATTCTTCATATGGTTGATTTCAGCACACTTGCTGAAGAATTGCATTTGTTGAATTTTAGTCACAGTAAACATCATAGCAGGAACATTTCCATATCACATCAATCTTATTTTTCAGTACTTTGGCCATAATTAAAAAAAAAAAAAACCCCTCAAGCTGTCTCGGTTACCCAAAGGACTTAATTGATACCAGAGATAATTTTTCAGTGAGGAAGCTTCAGGACTGATTCCCAGGTAGCACTGTTTATAGGCTTGGTTGCGACTAGAATTTCAGATGAGGAATCAAAATATAAACTGTGGTGATTAGTGAGTTTCATCTGTCTCAAGACCCGTTGCTTAAAGATGGATGAGAAGTGAGGCACAGCTGGATATTTGATCTTGAAAACCCTAGTGCCAGGCACGTCTTGGTTACATATCAGCAATGCTGTGTAGAAGTTGAGACATAAGTTTTTGCTGTAGGTACTGCTTTGAACACATTGTTTCCAAACTAGAGTGATGCTCTTAAGCAGGGGTCCCCAGACTTACCCGGCTTTGGGCCGGAGGGCGGGGGAGTGTGCGCCCGTGCGCATGCACACACACACTTACTGGTGCGGTGGTGCGCTTCCAGGTCGGAAAAAGCGCCAGTAATCGTTTGCGCGTATGCGTATGGGCCTCCCCCGACCCGGAAGTGCACCGGAAATGACCTCTTCTGGGTCGGGAGATGCCCATACGCATGCACACAAGCGATTTTCTGAGCTTTTTTTCAATGTGGAAGCGTGCTGCTGCGCTGCGCGCTGTAAGAGTGGGCGGCGGCAGCGGGCGGCAGGGGTCGTCGCGGGCCGGATTGGGAGGCCAATTGGGCCACATCTGGCCCGCGGGCCGTAGTCTGGGGACACCTGCTCTTAAGCAACCTCACAGGACTTCAGAAGGATAAGTAAAGTGCAATGATGTTGGACCTACATCTGATCCTCCTCATCTGGGAACTAACAGATGATGGGTTGGGATTTGACTTCTTCCTCACCATCCAACTCCAACCACTAAGTGATAGTAGAAAGTTCCCCATGTGCTCATGGAGTTTTGCTATTCCATAGCTGGGGCCAGTAGGCCTAATGGTCCAGTTTTCAGGGCAACAGTCAGGGTCTCTTACTTAGCATTAGGGATGGGTCGATCTGTTAGTTTCGGTTTCTCATTTTCCCAATATTAAGTTCAGTTCTCCACATTTCCACAGGGACTTTAAAACTGATTTCATTAATTCATGAAAATTGATCAGCATCTAAATGCAAATTTCTCCAAACAGACACCTATTTGGATACAATTTTTCCTAATAGGCATGTTTTTGCAAAGCAATTTCCACTGAAATAATGTATTTTTAATGTTTGTATACGGTGTCCCCTAATACAGTGGTGCCTCGACTTACGAATTTAATCCGTTCCAAAGGCACCTTTGTAGATAAAAAAAAGTGCCTTTGGAAACGCGATTTCCCATAGGAATGCATTGGAAACGGAAAAATTCGTAAGTCGAAGCAACCCCATCTAAAAATTTATAAGTCGGAAAAAACCCTATCTAAAACCGCCGCGGTTTCCGTTTGGATGTCGAGAAATTCGTAAGCATGTGGCCATTTGCCCTATTCGTAAGTCAAAATATTCGGTTGTCGAGCCGTTCGTAAGTCGAGGTACCACTGTACACAGGTTTTTGAAAGCCATTTCCCCTAAAATAACACATTTTAAATGATACAGTATTTTTACGAATATATGCACTTTCATGGACACTTTTCCCCAGTATCTGCATGGCTGGAGAACTGCACTGCAAAATCTGGAAAAAGATGCAAATTTTTGAAGGATACCTATGTTTCCATTCTCATATTGTTGCACCTTCAAATGTGCATGGCATCAGATTCTTCCCCCTGCTCCCATCCTTACTTAGAATCAGGAAAAAGGTCTTTCCAAATTGCCTGGAAATGATGCATGTTTAGAGAGGAAGGGTGGGGGGGAAATAAAGATTACAGATCGGCTTTCGTGGAAGCTGAACATTAATGCTGAAGATGGTTCAAGGAAATGAGGAACAGTAATTCAGTTTTAATGTTTTAGTAAGCTGCCACTTAATAAATATATTATCATTGCATACTTTTTTATATTGTGATCAAGCTGAGTGAAAATTGCCTTTATGATGGTCATCAACATTCCATCCCCGGAACAGCAAACATGCTGGGCATATATTCTTTCTTTTATAAATATTAACGGATGCAATATAGCTTATCAAAAAATAATTAGATCATCTTTGTTCATGGTAAATCATAGTAATAACTTTGGATACTATATTCTGAGTATGTACATTCAGCTTGAAAAATTGCGGTCTCACTCAAATCACCCCCTCTCCACCCACCCGTGTAGAGAGAGCTTTGCTATCTATGCTAGAAATATATGTCCTAAATTGTTGCCATATAATTAAATAATTACCATTAATTTAATTAGGCTAGTTTTATACCCAGACCTTTGACTCCCAGAAGTGCTTTGAAAATTGTTGGCTTGTTTCTCTCTCTCTCTCTCTCTCTCTCTCTCTCTCTCTCTCTCTGCTAAATTACTTTCATAATGGTTGCTATTTTCATTACTGGTCATTAGTATAGCAACCCTTTCTGTTACTAAAAAGAAATCCAAGCACATTAGTGCTTTCTCTTATTTCCTATGGATGTGACTGTATAGTTGAGAGTATAGTTATCCTCTGTGCAAAGAAATATCTAAAACAACTATAGTAAAAAATATACCAGATCTGGCTGGTTAGAAATGGGTGGTTATTTCTGTTTGCAGCGTTTACAAATGATAGAAGCAATGAACTCATGGGAAAGGGAATCCTAGGGGCTCACTAATGGAAGGGCAAGTTACTTATGCTCTCTCAGATTATTCCTCCCCAGGAGGTGCGGTCCACCCTGGGTAACATCCCTGAGGCGGTGACAAAAAGGCACACCACAGAGGGTGCACTTACCACGGGGCCTGGCCTGCAGCATCCCCGAGCCACGTTCTCTCCTGGGAGTGACGCAGTGACTTGGGGCCCCGCGCTGCCCAAAATGGCTGTGGGGGGCTTGCATCCGCCAGGTGGACTGCATGGGCAGCTCGCCGCAGGGCCCCCCTGGGTGTATTGTCGTGATGCCCTCATGCATAGATCAACCCGCCGCCCCCGGGGGCGGATCACCCCACCCCTGCCACTTCGGGTGCGGAAGCAGCTAGCTACACCTCTGTCCCCCCCCCCCATAGTTGGGCCTGGAGGCAGTGGTGGACCTACATTTTGGAGGCCCTGAAGTTTTAACTGTTGGGGGGGGGGCTTCACAACCAGCAACAAGGTCTGAGTAACCACTGTTATTTTCTCTGATGGGGACAAAGTATTGAGTCAAAAACCCTTTCAGTTTGCATCTCTTTAAAATATTCCTCTTACTATTCTATGATTAAAGAAATTTGAAGGCAGCTTATAGTCAAAAGGCATATAAAAGCATTTCCTTTCATTATTGACTAGCTATTCAGCATTTTCACGTGTTCCTTTCCCAATCCAAATATATCACTAAGAGAAGAGATATGGGGAATAGTATAATATAAGGGAAATTGGAGTTGGATTTAGCAGATTGAAATGAAAAAAGTGTATGTAGGAGGGATGCATTTCAAACATTGTGCAACATCATATTTCTTTTCCTTGCTTTTTCATCAATAGTGGTTTGCCATCACTGTATGGATCATTTATTGCTACCCAGGACCACCAAAATGTGTATCTTTAATACGCAATTATCAAAGCAACCCCAACCGATCCTGATCTTTTTTATGTGCACTAAAACTTTGTTTCCCAAACTTGAGATGTACAACAGCATTCGTGTTTCAGTTACTACCTCTTCATCAGTGTTGGCTGACAGCTACTTTACAAAGATACAGCCCAATGGGTAATATGGTAATATTCTGAGCAAGGGCAAAATTTGGTGCACAGCCTAAATATTTCTTATTTTCACAATTATGCCTTCCATTCTGCACATGCTCTCAAGTGCACTGTGTCATAGCTATGGCAACTCTACTGCCCACCTGACAAGGGCCTAACTTTGAGTAGGTACTCATATAAATATAGGCAATGCTTTCTTCCCTGAGTGAAGGTACGCAGTACTGGCACCTTTTTTCTGGATGAAAAGCACTGGGTAAAAGTGTGACTTTTACTGGAACAACTTCATGGTGAGTACCGGCACCGTTTTTCTAGAAGAAAGGCACTGGATATAGGTCAAGAGACAGGTTGGGAGGAGCAAGGACTAGCCGCTGGTCATTACATTATTATTATTATTATTATTATTATTATTCCCTTCGGCTCAGTCCCATGTGCAGGGGATCTTTCTACACTGCCCTAACTCTGGCGCTGAACCCAGTGTTTATCAGAATAGAAGTGATATAAGCCCCTAGAAAATAGAGTGGCATCTATTTTAAAAGCAGTGGTTCAGAGGCATAGCTACATGCTCCTAAGGTGGTCAAGTACCTCTGCTCTTGTTTCTTGATTCTCCTGTCTTTTGCATTGGGGGAGGGGGGGTTAATAAAAGTCAGTAACGCTGTCATTGAATAATAGAATGCAGACTAATTTCTCATTGTCATCAGAAACATAGCCATGGGCTGATTATAATTATAGAGTAGAATACAAAGAAATATCCTCATAATGAGTTTTGGCTACGGCTGAATTAAAAGAGCACCTCTACTTGGTAATGAGGTTCCCTGAGAGTTCACTAGCTACGGTAAAACCTTGACACTTGGTCATGACACTTTGATATTTAGAGAAATTTGGGCCCTGTATATTGGGGGGGGGGGTAAAGCTCCTTCCACTTTTGTAACAATAACTTCTCTTAAGTAGTCAAGATCAGTTTGGTGATGTAACAGTTGCCATTTCTATGAATAAAGCATGTTTTCAGGAAGCAGTATGGCTGGGCACCAGATCTTGCCAAATCTCAGGTAATGAACTGAATTGGGCCGGTTTGTGTCAACACATCTTGGGTGGGGCAGGCAGGCAGGCAGGCAGGCAGGCAGGAAGGAAGGAAGGAAGGAGAGACCTGCTTCACCAACCTGCATGGAACACACTGGTGAAGCTGTAGCCAGCTAGATTGAACTTTCAGCCCCCCAAGTGCTGACTGGAAAATTCAGTCTTGCTCTCTGCAGGGGTCTACTTTACCAGTGTGTTCCCCTCAGGGAATGTGCTGGCAAAGTAGCAGCAAACAGGACTGAAGGTTGCCTCTCCTTCTGCACAGGCAGATGGGCATCAAAGCTCTTGTGTTGTAGGAATGCCTTAGAACAGGAATGTCAAACCGGTCCATCCCGATCTACCGGTCGATCACGGGGTGTCTGTGGTCGATCATGGTCAATCGCGTTATCCTGATTGATTGCCCCCACCCCCTCAAAAAAGGAAAAAGAAAGGAAAGGAAAGGAAAAGGCTCAACAACTTTGGTGAAGCCTCCCCCACCCCCCAAAAAAAGGTCATCACCTCTGGTCAATCCAATGGGTAGATCACTGGCAGTTTATTTATAGTGGGAGTAGATCGCTCTCTCTTGGAAGTTGGATGTGCCTGCCTTAGAAGAAGTTAAGTCTAAGGCACCTTGAAGATCAGAATCTCAAATGCCACAAATGTCACTCTCAAGACTCTCCTATTTGGTTATTGGAAGCCACTGACTGACAATCGTAGAAACATAGAGTTGGAAAGGACCCAGGGGCAATAAGTTCATGCTAATACGGTTTATTTTATTAAGTATACAATGGCGTCATCTTGACACCTGTGGCAAGACTTATTTCACTAATGTGTCTCTGCTGTGTGGTCTATTGCTGCCTGTAATCTATTGCATCCCTTTGAATTAATCATCATTTCCCAGGAACAGTCTAGGTAGCTTATGTGTCAAGGGAACTTGATGAGAGCAGCAGGTGCCTGGGAGAGACATTCATTCATTTCCCCAGTTGAATCCATGCTGTAGAATATCTACTTTGGGTCTTCTAATTTCTTCTGTTGTATTGATCATAGCTTTTTAAAGGCCTCTTGTAAAACCTTTAAGGTGGGGTGTCTATCTGAACACTGGCTGGAGCAGATGGGATTGCAAGCTGGAGGAACAACCAGTTATGACAATTTCATGCTTCCACTTACAATATATATTTTAATGCAAAGTATAAGGAAAAAGGAATATAAGATCACACACTGGCCATGTAAGAGAAAATGATGGAACTATATGCTCCAGGAATTTGCCCTATAATCAACCATCCTATCAGTTAAATGTGGCTGAGTTTCAATGGCCCTGAGAGAATTCACAGTAGTCTGTACCTTTAACAGAGCATTTAAGCAGTCAAACTGTGACCTTGTGGAAACAGTTTGTTGGAGAGAAATTTGTTGTTGTTTTTCCATTGAGGCAGAATTAACATCTTCCCACCCCCCACCCCCACCCCCAACTCCATGAACTCATGCTATAAGAAAGCTTAGTAGTTTGCAAATAGTTTTTCAATGTCACATTCCGGTTACAGTGTTATAGAACAAAACTAATTGCTCTCTGTAGTGGATGCAATTCTATTCACAGCAAGATAAATTGGATTTCTAAACTGAGATTTCCATTGTGTTACCTCCATGTATCACGAGAGTTATCCTGATGTGCACGGTAGTGGGTCTGCTTACTTATATGGTGAGATACAGCTTTATGTTGAATCCATCATTTTGCTATGGGCTCTAGGGAGACCAAAAGAAAGCCCTAAGTTTAATTGTAGACTGCCATCTATTGGAGGGGGTTAATGAGGACATTGGCCATTCAATACCTGACTGTCTAACAGAGGCGGAAAAACACTCCTTTTGGTGATAGGAGATAGGAAAATATCCCAAGCCGTCCATTTAGTTGCTGAATTTCAGCTATTGCAGATTTAGACTAATTGCAGAGATTCTGCCCACTGCAAAACAGCATACGCATTTCAGTGCATCTGTTCCTTTCAGTGAATAAAGAGAAAGACAAATCTTCAGCTTGGCTGCTTTTAAACATCTATCCTCAGCTATGCCCAGCTGAAAAGTAAAACATTCGATACTACAACTTGATTTTTTTCAGAGGTCCATTAATTATTGCCTATCTATTGTTTTTACAGCCTATGCTACTCAAGGGTGCTTCCTTCCAGGAAAGTTTACAGACAGAGCAATCCAATACATATTTTCTCAGAATCATAGAGTTGGAAGGTACCCTGAGGATCATCTAGTCCAACCTGAATATGCAGCAGTCCCATATGGGGATCAAACCTGCAACCTTGGCGTTCTCAGGACCATGCTCCAACCAACAGAGCTAAGTAAGACACTCTTTGTCCAGTGGCCTTACTTCCAGCTAAGTCTGCATAGCACTTTAGTCTTAGGATTGCAGACATTGTCTGATAAGATCATGGGAGACTCTTCTGAAGTTACGATGGTTAAGTGAATGGAAGGACATTGGACACGATCTACAATCATAAACCTCTAAGAACGAGGACACATTATTTAGAATCATAGGATGCTTCAAGTTTAGGAGCTTTCATTTTAAAAGATTAAAAGGGCAATGAATCGCGGGGGTTGGGGGTTGGAATGCTGCATAAAAGTCGAGCTATAGATTCAGTCCCTGGGCTGGAAAAAAAATGTGCATCAAGAAATATATTTCATGCTATAAATCGCAATGAAACTCTAGTGGTTCAGGAGACTAAGGGATTCTCTTTGAGTTTAAAGCAAAATAGCATGTCAAGTTCAATATAGATAGTTCAGCTATCTGTGCAAGAGAATGAAATGGTTGAAACTGCCTAGGTCAGAGTATTAGCATCAAAGATAATAGAACCTTTCAGTCTGTAGTCTGGCCTAAACAGTAGCAAATAAAAGTTTGTCATAACTATATTGATAAGGTGCTGACCTGTGATAAGTGAAATAGTAACAACTTTTCAGTTCAGTAACTCTGCGGCGGAATTCAATGTGACTTATCTCCAACCAGAGCATTAAATTCCTTTCATGACCAGGGAATTTCTTAAATAATTGGTATGTTGACTGCGGTGATTACGGTGACAGTTGCCAGTTGTCTCTGGAGAGCAAGGAAATGAGGCCTAGGGCAGTGGTGTCAGCAGGATAGGTAAAAAAATGAAAATGAATTCAATATAATTCTGAATTATATAACAATTATTTTGCTATGATATAGTTAAACTAATTGCAAATGCTAGACAGGAAATGCTGGCTGTCACTGATCATTAATATAAGATATGGAGGGTTGTTCTGATAAATTGAAATATTGGGTTTTATCCACTGCTAGTGCTACTCAGAGTAGACCCATTGAAATTAAAGGCCATGACTAATGCAGGTCCATTAATTTCAACGGGACTACTCCAATTACAATGTAGTTGGACACAACCCATTGTTTCTTTTTTCATTTTCATTTATTTTCATTTTTTAAATAAAATTAAAAGGATAGTTTCAAGAATCCATGAGCTTAGCTTTGATAAGGAAAGGTTGCAGAAACGTTGGGACATATAAAGAATCTTTATTTCTACGCCGCTTTCAGGAGATGGCGTCCTCAATCAGCTGCCAAAAGCCTATCATTGCTGACATTTCTGCTGACTTTTCTGGCACTCCAAGACCACTGACACCTGTAGCTGCAATCATCAACAATATCCTGAAGTGATGCAATGCCACTTTGGGGCCAATGTGGGCAAGTACAATGATTCCAGGATTCAGCTGATGAAAATCAGGACAGTCTGATTTGGTGCCACACTCTTGCAGGAGCCAGCTGACTCGTGCGAGAGCGCAGCAGCACTGGGAAATTGGATGGGACACCAAGGTTCATCTAGTCCAACCCCCTACAATGCATCTGGAGAAGTTGGTGCTGTGGTCAGTGCCAAAACAAGCCCTTACTGCAACAACTTCATAGTGAGTACTTGCATCCTTTTTTTTCCCCTAGAAAAAAGGCACTGAACATTACTAGGGCTGCCACTATTGCTGCTTATTCCAAAATTCCTACATGTCATGATCACCCACTGCAAATCACTGTGTGGAACATGACAATCAGAAAGTATGTTTCACTTCCACGTGTAAGACTTAAATTTGCGTGAACAAATTTGCACAATCTGTAAATCAGATCTTAGCTGCTCAGATAAGGGATTGTGTAATTATGTTAAGCAAGGAGCTATAGATCCCGATATGTTACGTTTTAATCCTTGCAGGAATGAACATTTCTCAGGTGAAGAATGAGACCTCGGATTTATACAGTGTGGTTCAAGGTTAGGAAAGGTTATGACTAATTGGGATGAATTAATATACCTCAAGCAAAGATGCACAGAGTCCCTCCTGGACTCTGTCCACAGGTAAATGGGATGTGACAGTTATGTTAATCATTTAATTAATACCATGCATACAATTAGCAAATGAAGATTATCACTGGCAAATATTAATTACAAAGAGGGAAGATGCTGGTTCCTTCCACTGAAAGCTAACTATTTAACCCTATTTCACTGGTATTCCTTCTCTCATTTGTGATGATTCATTAACAAACTACTGGGAAGCAAGAGCTTAGCTCATTATTTGCATAATACTTTGATTATAGTTTGACCTCATCATATCCTTCATAGCGCTTGCTTTGGCCGGAAGTGTCTATTTAAAGCACTTCCACATGAGGCTTCCCAAGCAGAAATGTACATATTTGAACTGAAAGGAAGACTTCTCATTGGATGCAAATGGACCCTTGAGAGTTCACTGTTCCCTTATTGTTTTCACTAGAGATGTTACATCGCAACAGCATCCAGATGCACTAACAGGCATTGCTACTGTGCTCCTGCATTAGTGTACATACACCCAGTGCTTTTTTTTCTGGGGGGACACAGGGCGACACATACCCTTAAACATTTTGTGAATCTAAGTTTGGCCTCATTGAGGGGCAGTATTTCAATATGAGTAGGAAAATGAGAGTGCCCCTAAACAGTGCTTTTTTCCTGGGGGTATGCAGGGGCATGCATACCCCTAAACATTTTGTGAATCTTTGTACTTTTGTCCATTTACTGTATTTCTTTCCCCTGATTTGAACTATAAAATGGTGGTTTTCTTGAGACAAAATGAGAGTACCCCTAAACATTTTTAAGGGGGAAAAAGCACTGTTCCTAAACATTTTTTAAGAAAAAAAAAAGCACTCCATACATACATCCATGCATACTATACCCACTAACTGTACTGTCTGCAAAGTTGTTTGTTTGTTTGTTTATTTGTTTTGGAAGAATACTGTATTGGGCCCAGAGTAGGAAAGGAACCATGGATTACAGCCTGGCAAATCAGGGATAAAAATTCTTACCACACGGAAAAATTTAGATGCTAGTCACAAAACTGGGTGAACTAGGCCACATTTATTTAAATATTTAAACTTGAAACCAATCTGCATAGGGGAACCAGGGTGTGGGATCTAACCAGTGCTTTCTTTCAAGAAAAACAAGTGCCGGAACGCACCATGAAGTTGTCACAGTAAGTTTCTGGGTGACTTGGGGGCAGCCCTGAACACATGCTGGTTAGACAACAGCTGTGTTCACCGCCCATGGAGGTGCTGAAAACTATGGCAAACTGTCTCCTTAGCTGGGGTTTTTTTTGGGGGGGGGTCGCCCCTGGTCCTTGTGCAGATCAAATAAAGGCACTTCCACCTCCCTCACTCTCTTAGATTCAGCCAGATGGCTAGGGCAGCTCAGAAGGACCCTTGTGCAAATGGGTGCATGTGCAACAGTGGAGGCCTAGCTGGAAAGCCCATCACCACTACATGGGAGATGGATTGAAGAAATGTGAATTGGCTCCACCCCATAGCTTGACCAATCGTGTCTAGGAGCTAGGTGGAGTCCTAGATCTTAAAAAAAAACAAAGGTTTACTTGCACAAGGTTGTCAACTTCCATTTTGACTTGAAATGTTTGTTTTGGGCTTCTCAGAAGTACATAAAGGCAAGAAGCAGGTATGTAGAGGGAATGCCAATCTACAATGGCGCCCACCTGAGGTGTGCTGGAACTGTGCTCCAGCACACTCAGGATGAAAGAAAGCACTGGATCTAACTAATAACTAAACTGAAGGTAAGTCAGCCCTGGAAAGGGCAATGGGTATTGTTTGTTTGGTTTGTTGGTTTATTATACCCTGGTTTTTTCCCCTGACATGGAGGGGCTTACAGATGAAATTGGGGGAGGGTGATGAAAAACATTGTCTTCCCTTAAGTCCCACCCTTTGGGTGAGTAAGGAGGCCTTTCTAGTCCATCTGCTCCTGGGGTTCCCACAACTCCAGGCAGTTGCTCCCTATCCCACAGCCCTGAAGGCAAGTCTCAGATGCCTAAAAGTGCTCCCCAAAACTCAACTACCTCGTAACTTCCTATACCTACCTGCCAGTGCTGCCAATCACCCCTTTAATAACCACACCCACCAACACATCAGTACAGAGCAGGCAAAATAACCTGCCAGCAAAGTCAATCTGCTAGCGAGCAAAAAAAGATCCTATTTGCCCCCCGCCCCCAAGACAACCAGCCACGACCTGTGCTGCCAAAAGATGGGTCCAATGAATGGTCAGTCCAGGAGAGGGGCCTCACCCCCCCCCCCACCTTCTCTTTGGCACCGGTGTTTTTTGATACAGAGGTGTTTTTTAGTCATCCTTCATTAACTGACATACAGCTTTTCTCATTTTCTGAATATAATTTGGCAACTCAGCTGCAAGTGTAGAACAATATGCCTTTGCTCCCCACTCCCCAGTAAATAGCCAGTTGTACACACAAAAAAACTCTAAATTGAATGCTACATAGATTTCTTTTTCGTATCTTTTTACTATGGGTGATCGAGACTGTTAGCTCTGAAATTCCTCTTTAACGGTAATTATTCCCAGAAATGGGAACGCAGGTGGCGCTGTGGGTTAAACCACTGAGCCTAGGGCTTGCTGATTAGAAGGTCGGCGGTCCAAATCCCTGCGACAGGGTGAGCTCCCGTTGCTCGGTCCCAGCTCCTGCCAACCTAGCAGTTCAAAAGCACGTCAAAGTGCAAGTAGATAAATAGGGACCGCTACCTTCCCAATAAACGGCGTTTCCGTGTGCTGCTCTGGTTCACCAGAAGCGGCTCTGTTATGCTGGCCACATGACCTGGAAGCTGTACGCCGGCTCCCTCGGCCAATAATGCGAGATGAGTGCGCAACCCTAGAGTCGGTCACAACTGGACCTAATGGTCAGAGGTCCCTTCACCTTTACCTGTTCCCAGAAATGACTTTGGTCCTATGTACACTTACTTCAGAGTAAATCCATACAACACATAGAAACTTACTGCACAATAACAATGCTTAGGATCAGGCTACATGAGCTTTTTTGTGTGTGTTTTTATATGATGATAGGATTTAGGCAGCAGCAAGCTGTTAATGTTTGCATGTTATTCGCTGTATAAAAAAAACCCTGAAATCAATTTAAATGTTCATTTAATTTTGTGTATTTGAGCATTTTGACAATGCTGCAGAGAAAGTATTCTGCATTTATGAAAACATTTGGGAACAGTTGTGCTTTAGATTGCTTTCTTTGTGACATTGTACAGGAAGATTGAACAGGGAGTTTCTGAAATATGTATTTGTTTGTTGTAATTGCAGCTTAAATTAAACGAGGAGGGAGCCTGTGGCTCGAAAATGTTGGGGATTGCACAATACAAATAGTGCTTAGTCTTGTTCATATATGAAAATTCAGAGTTACTTCCTAATCCGAGAGCATAAATTTCCCGATTTACCCTATGCTAAAGATTTGAGTGTGGGCTTTTTACTTTCTTGTGGTTTTTGTAAGCTATTATTTGGTGGAGGTGATAAGAATTTTGTTGTGTTGGTTATTTTCTTCTGGACCAGGCTATAATCAATATGTCATGGGACATATAATTGATGTAACTATATTACTATTTTTGTTTTAATTGCTCATTTAGGGTAAATTACATTTGGGGATATTTTTTTAAGGTTATTCTAATGGAGTGTAGTAAATTTCTCTTATTTGACTCATTGCAACCCCAATATAAATGTTGGTGTGTGACGTGGGCAGAGAGGGAGGGATAAAAATATTTGATATTATTATTATTATTATTATTATTATTATTATTATTATACCATTGGTATGAAAAGTATTGGGGTGTAGCCTTGGTTGAAAGTTGGCACATACATTAAATTTGGCTAGGGATCTAGCTTTGGATCGGAATGGTTTGATTTTGCAATGTACGTGGATAAGAAAACAAAGGATGTAAGGCAACTGTCTCAGTATGCTACTTTGTGGAAGTCATGGTTAATTTTTAGTAACATTAAGAATAATACTGACATTTGTTACCTTTCTGCTGTATTTTTTGTAGAGAACAATTCTTGTGTGATTCTCGCTCTGCATATTCGACTCTGTAACTGAGTTGTTTTATGTTTTAAGATATGTGCAGAATGTTATTTATGTTTTAAGTTACGTTTCTGTGGAATGAACACACAAATCAGTCAACCCTGCACCCATAGCAGTAACCAGAGGAGGAATGACTGCTGCGAGGAGCTCAAAGAGAAGAAACACCATGGTGCGCCTATTGAGATTATTGATTTTATGCATGTGGAAGCCACTGGATGCACAAAACTGACTCCTGTATTGAAATAGAAATTCTCCAGTCCAAAAACCTGGTTCAAAGGCTTTACTCACAGAACTTAACTTCAAACAACTTAGAAACAAATAAAAGTTACATTCACTTAGTTGCATTAATCTTAACACTGCTCCCAGCATAAGGCATAAAAATTTAGGTGATCACTGACACCAAACAACAACATCAATTCCCTGTTCATTCATCATGTAGAATATTACGCCAACCATTTTCCTCAAGGCATCAGTAGATTTTGCCCCTGCCCCCACCAACACCACTAAAGGCCAAGTCTATAAAGGCCACTAAAGGGCAGACTTGGCCACTAAAGGGCAGACTTGGCCACTAAAGGCCAAGTCTGGGTTTGTAGAATATAAACCTGGTTTTGATTAAAATAAGGCATATGCTAAACAGTAAGACAATTGCAGGTTGCAAGGTGCAGAACAGTTTTTCCAAAGCAGAAACGCTTCCAACAAATTCTTCTACTTTGAGGACTGTTCTTGTGTTTGCTTTATTTTCATTTTAACAGCCCTTCTCTCATTCAAGCTCAACACATCCAGAAAGTCACTCTTATGCCAGTAGATCCTGGCAAATTGGGAAAACCAAGAGAACATTAGCTCCTGATCACACCATTGACACAGTTTCACTGAACCACAAAAAATAATCTATGCAAATATATGTACATTTGAATATTATATGTGATAGATGCAATTCACAGAATTCAGCTACTTTTAGCACAAAATTTTGAATACACAGCCCTATGGTGTTTACTCTAAAAATAATTATGTACTCTTTTTTCCAACCAGAACTGAACTGGCTGTCGAACAATGCTACCTACAGTGCTGATGCTGCCAATTTTGTACAATCGTATATCAAATTTCATATCTGAAGACTGTGGGGGAAGAGGTCAAAAGTTGGCAGAGGTCTGTTGTAGAAGGTGTCAAATGCTACATCCAGAATGGGTGTTTGTTTAATATGGATAGAGATATATTTTGTTTCAAATTAGATTTGACAATTTCTGAACCTGAAGGTCATTTCCTCTGCTGTTGACAGCTTTGTGGCAGAAAAATGTCAAGCAGATGCATTTTTTTCTTGTCAGTGCATCACTGCAAGGGATGCAGGTACTGTCCATAACATCAAACGGCCATGCAGCTATTGAAGTCACAAGTGTGAGTCAGGAATGGGCAATAGTGGTTTCAATATCCAACTGCAATGGATTCCTATGTATATTTTGAATATGGTACAGACTTTGCATCAGCATCTATGTCAGGAATGAGCCAGCACTCAGCAAAGGTTTACAGCAGGCTTCCGAAAACTGCCAGGAGCAGAGAAGCTTAGAGGTCACCCCTAGGAATGCAGGTTGACAAGAGATTGGCCGGGAGTGAACTGGCACACTGTCACAGTTCACCTGAAGAGCGATCAAGCGGGAAAGTGCAGAGTGACAGCTTGTCAGGGCAAGAGGAAGCTGGGGCTGAACCAATCAGCCCACGGTCTCATAGAGAGGGAGGGTTATTAGACAGGAAGCAGAGCAAGTGATGTAAACTACGTAAGTTCAATATCTTCTGTAGACACAGGAAGCAATCTTCAGAAGGGTCGTTTTGATTGCTGGTGTCTGAAGCTCCGTTACAGCTTCCCAGAGTTATCTGTTGTTTTTGCAATAAATCCTCCTGTTTAATTACCTACACTTACTGTGTTACCAAGCTGAGAACCTGGACTCCTGACATGGAAACGCTTTCTATATTCCTGGTAGTTTTCTTACCAGATAAGGAATTACCCTTTTTGTGCTGTATTTATTTCACAAAAGAAGAGCTCTGCTGGATTAGACCAAAGGTCCATCCATCTAGCATCCTGTTCCCTAAAGTGGTCAGTAGATACTCTAGGAAGTTCCCAAGAAGGGCAAGAAGGCAACAGCCTTTACCCGTCATCACTAATCTGCAGTTGGTATTCAGAAGCAATGCTGCCTTTGGTCTTGGAGGCAGCACATAGCCAATGACCATTGATATCTTCCATGAATTTGTCAAAGCTCCCATGAACTCATCTACATTTGTGGCCAGCTCCACATATTGAAGAAGCAAATTTCATAGTGTATATATGCTGTATAAAGAAATAATTATTTTGGCTGTTGTTATGTACTGAGCTGAATCCTAGAACAATAGGATTCAGAATCAGCGGGAGCTACCCAATCCAACTCCAGGTGGAAGTGAATCCGCAACCTGATTGGCCTGCTGGAGCAGCCAATCAGGCGGCTGGCAGAAGCGAATCTGCTACCTGATTGGCCTGTAGGAGCAGCCAATCAGGCTGCAGGCAGAAGTCAATCCACAATATAATTGGCCCACAGGTGTAGCCCTGAAGTAGCCAATCACGCAAGGCCCATTGTGTAAATAATGTATATAAGCAGATGGTTTTGGGAAAAGAGCCATTCTTCTTCTCCTCTTCTCCTTGATGACTATGAGCTGAATAAAGAGCATGAAATACACTCTCGACTCCGAGTACATTTCAGCTGTCTTTAAGTGTCCCATGATTCAGCTTCATGGGACAACCTCAGGTTCTAGTCTTCTGAGAGAGGACATCCAACTAGATATCTTGAGAAGAGTCCACAAGCAGAACATGAAGGCAATAACCCTTGCCCGTCCTTTCTCTCCTGCAACTGGGATTCAGTGGCATACTGTCTCCAGTATGTTCAACCTGTGCTTGGGCTTTACTACTTCCCAGATAGATTTATTTTTATGCATGAAATAATGAACCATCATTACTATGTACAAGTATATTCGTGATCATTTAATTATAATAATATTTAAATTGCAATCTCAATTATTTAATAAGAAAATAGTAAATTTGTTTAATTAATTAAATGATCCATTATTTAATTATCTAATAAGTGTAGCATTGAATTTCAAATGCTTATGTATTTTTGTTTGCCATCTTACATTTCATTCATTTTACATTAATCAGCAATAGCAATAAAACTATAATGAATTGTGTGCATACAGAAATACTTTGTTCTTTTATTAAAATAATTTCAGTGGTAGGTCATTATTATGATTACGTTTTTAGTATGGATCTAAATGGAGAAAGTGCCCCAGTTCTGCACTACCAGAAAGGATGTATATTGCACGGTCAGGCGGAAACCCCCAAAACCCCAGCCAGCCCCCAAGCGGAATAACGACACCAGACAACGTTCTATGGGATTAAAATTGGACACAACTTTATTAAGATTCAGATGTAGGGAGACCTTGGCAGAGGCATTGGACGTTTATCCTCCCAGTCCCCCAGCCAGAGGGCTGGGTAATTTCCGGGTTATCCAGCATATATGGGGGTTGGGCTAGCTCTGGAGAACATATGTTCAAGTAGATAGCCCGTCCCCCTTTTCGCCGCCGCTGGAGGGGGAGAGCAATGGCGGCCCCAGGGCGAAAGGTCAATGCCTCCCCCTAGACCCCTTTAAAGGGAATCCTGGTATTGCCACCTCAATGGGGGTGGGGGGGTAACCTCCCCCATGCCCCCCCTTTTGGTAAATGTCTAAAGGATTCCACCCAAGGCCTGCAACCGCCAAAGTTGTGATGAATTGCTACGGGAAAGGCGAAACCTGCCAATGCAGGGAAATTCCTTTCCGGCCCTTCAACAGTGCCCTTGTCATAGCAGTGCCTGTGTGCGTGTTCGCCTGCAGAAGAAAAGAGGTTAACCTGCAATGTAAGCATTAATTTTGGGGAGTGGAGGGTGGAAAGCTCTGGAGTCGTCGACTGCTTCCCAGTTATGTCTCTCCTTCTGCTGTGAGCACTGGATAATTACCTCCTCCTACCTGGCCAATCCCACCCTGGCAACACCTCCCCTGGCCGGATTGGACGGCTGGCTGTGTGGGCGGAGACCACAGGTATCCAGCCTGGGAAGGTGGTGCCAGGCTCCGAACTGCTGGGGGCTGCCTAAGGCTCCCAGGGTGCTACGCGTGACCGCGCAAAATGCGCACCCCTTTTATATGGGGAGCAGTCATTAAGAAACAATAACCAAGAGAGAATCACATAGGCACATTGTATTGCTACACCAGGGATGACCAATGTGGGACTACAAGTTCCATTGCCAATGCTAAGGGATGCCAAGTCCAGCACCCTCTAGAGAGCATCACATTGCCTAGCCATGCTCTTCATGGTGGAATTTATCAGAGTCCCCTGAAAGAGTAGGAACTTATCAACTAGAGAAAAGCACTCCTCATTCTTTGCTAGACAGACCATGTGACATGGCACAATACATGCAAATGCCCACATTGTCGGGGCTAAAGTCACACACAGGTCAGCAATAAAGGAAGCAGATATTTGCGTGTGTAGACCCTTTAACCTTCCCCAAATAAATATGCTTTCTGCATATTTGACAATGCAGTTGGACAACTTGTATTGCATATATGAATAATACAGTAAATAATGCAATAGGGTGTGATTCTTTGAGTATGATGCAACATGCTTCAAACAGCACACGTACAGAATCAATAAAATTTAATTTATCAGTTTAGTCAGTATTTATAAGCTGTCTTTCAGGAACGAAGCTCTCTCGAGGCAGCATACAAAAGGTTACTAGTGTCATATGCATTGAATGAATATTATGCTTAAAAATAATTGGTGCCCTCATTGATTTTCCCCATCCTCCTTTGATCCATATTGTCATTGATACCCACCCTCCCTGACTCCACCGCCTGCCTCAATCTGTGACACTTTTTTTTTGATGATGGCAATATTTTTTTAAATCTGAATGGTACAAGGTTAGGCTGTCTTGACCTTCTGCTCTCCAAAGCCCTTCACATGTTTTGCAATCTAAAACCAAAGGAACAGTTCACAATACATAACATTCCACTATCACAAGGTTAAGACAAATTTTATTGTGGTTGCATCAGTGGAATTACAGGTACTTCTCTAGATCAACAATATATTATTTACAGAGAAATCCACTGTCATGCTCTCTTGGGTCACTTTTGGGAAAGCTCATTAGTTAGTGGCTTCCTCTTTATTTTCCTCTTGTTTTTCATTACTTTTGCCCCTATGAGTAATGTTGTATGTTTATCAACAATAAATTTTATTTCCCTCATGTCAGCCTGTTTACAAAGCCGATACAAACCTCATAAAGCTTTCTTACCACTCAATGTACATTCATTACTCTTCCAATTTTTGTGTCACCAGCTCTCTGTTTAGCTAGTTTGCAGTCAGTTCATGAAATTCATGTAAAATAGAAATAAATAAAAAAACCAGACCAAAAACATGCAGGTATCCCAGCAGATTGATATGGCCCTTTTCTCACTGAACAATGTTGCCTTTTAACATACCTGCTTGGAAATCCTGATGTAGGGTAGATAAATCATCAGAATGAACCATTTGTAAGGGCCTTCGTCACTTAGTGGCGTCCTTTGGGTGCTGATGGACAAACGAGCCTAGCAAACTCTGTGTTGGTCACAACAGTGAAAAAGAAAGAAACCTAACTTGCATGGAGTAGAGCATGGGTAGACAACCTAAGGCCCAGGGGCCGGATCCGGCCCAATCGCCTTCTAAATCCGGCCCATGGACAGTCCGGGAATCAGAATGTTTTTACATGAGTAGAATGTGTCCTTCTATTTAAAATGCATCTCTGGGTTATTTGTGGGGCCTGCCGGATGTTTTTGCATAGGTAGAATGTGTGCTTTTATTTAAAATGCACCTCTGGGTTATTTGTGGGGCATAGGAATTCGTTCATTTATTTTTTTTTCAAAATATAGTCCGCCCCCCCCCCAAGGTCTGAGGGACAGTGGACCCCTGGAGTAGAGTGATCCATAGAGAGAGGTCAGTTGAAGCATGGTCAAAGTCTGGGCAAATAATGGATAAAGCAAGGAATCAACACTTCTGTTTTGAGAGGTTTGAGCTGTACATTAGGAGGTTTGAGCTGTACATTAGGGAAGAAGTACCTGTGGTCCTCTAGCTACTATTGAGCTACAGTTCCCATCATCCTTGAAAACTGGCCAAGCTGGCTGGGGCTGATGGGAGTGGAGTCCCACAACATCTGGAAGGACACACCTACCCTATTCCAGCAGCACCTTCAGATATCAGAGCCTGTGACATTGCCCATTCTGGCCTATGAGATGTTGAGGCATCTCTTGTTGATGGGCCTTAAGTTAAAGAATTTTAACTTTTGCTTTAGTCATCAGGCATTTGACTGCACCGTGTTCCCAATGATTCCAAATTGCACAGAAGTTTACACTTGGCAGGAAGAAGCAGAAAACTCAACTTGGTATTTAAAAATAAATAAATTTCAGAGAGATTATATTTAATGATCACTTATAAACAGTATAATTCAAAATAAAGCATTAAATCCAGGGGGAGAACTGTTTCTTAAGAGGTGATATGACATGCTGAAAGGCATTGGGAGACGACAGCCCTATAACCATTGTTTAATAGGCTCATTTCTAATCCTATCAGCCTTTCAGCCTTTATTTTTGTTGATTCAGTGCATTGATAGTTCTTGTTTTCAGTAGATAATTACCTCTGGTTTATTTCTATCTCACCCTCCCTCCTCTCTCTTATTGATATTTTTCACTCACAACTATTTCTGAAATGCAAAGCTAGCTTTAATACTCCAAAAAAAGTACTAGCAGAGTCATAACTCACCCTTCATTAATAAACACATTATGGGCCTCTAACTCAGTTTTCTCTCCTCGTTATTAGTAATAGCTCAAGGGCAATGCAGTCAGAATGTAAGCAATCTATCTTCAGGTTCCCCCCTCCCGCACCCACTGCCCTGCTTTGATGGTGATGATGAGGCATACAAAGTCCCTCGTCTCGTTTGCATGTGAAAGGACGCTGCTGGCAGGTGGCTGGGTGAAGATCAGAAACCGCCTCTTCTCATGTCAGCAAGGGCAAACGCTTCTCACCGACATGAATTGGCAATAAGAATCCTATTAAATGCAATTAAAGAACCCTTTAGTCTCTTTTTATTCAATAACTTCCAGGACCCTCCTTTGTGAGCTACAACGTGGGTCAGTTATTTCTCATTGTCTCCGTTTGTCAATGTGGGGTAGAAATCTTCAAGGAATCTCGGAGCGATACACAGGCAAACACACATACCTTTGGATTTGGGCTTGTATTGATAGCGCTCCGCCTTCTTCTGTTTTGCAGAACGGAACAAACGCATTTCAATTATGCATGGAAGCTCAAGAAAATGCCATTTGCTACAAAAGTGCTTTATATTATTAAAGCCTTGTAGAATTATTACCGTACATCGTTTTATTATGTAGCTCATTTTAAATGGGGCAGAATATTTTAATGGCCTAAGAAAAGTAATAGTTTCTAGCTTAAAACTGGAGATACATCTGTAATTTTTCCCCATTAAATATGCATGCATGATTTTCAGGCCCATTTAACTAATGTGTGTTGGAAAGTCTTTATAATAGTAAACGCAACAAACCTCAGTCAAGATAGAAATATATAAAGTGTGATTAATGGCAGCTCCAGGTTTTTTTCTTTTCCTTTTCCTATTCTGCCGAAAATTTGAATTTTGAAGTATGAATCACTTGATGTAGGTAGGCTCAATATTACCATGCAGTTTTAACAAAGCTGCATCCATTAGAGACTAGGTACAGAATTGAAAATTATGCTGGAGAATTAAACTGTCAAAACATCATAAACTACTCACAATGTATTTACCAAAAGCGGAAAAAAGAAGAACGTAACAGCTCTTTGAATTGCCTGGAAAAGCAATCAGAAATTGGATATCAGGCTGCTATGAAGCTGCATTTTAATGTATGCCTTTCTCAGGTTGAAGGGATGGATTTGAGAAGCCATGTTCCCAAAAGGAAAGGAAAGTTTTCGTCCTTTAAGAACCAGCAACACAAAATTCCTTAGGGTGCAGTCAAGCCACATCTGCACTGTACATTCAAAGCAGTATCATACCACTTTAAACAGCCATGGCTTCCCCCAGTGAATCATGGGAACTGCAGTTTGTTCTTAGGAGACTCCTATTCCCCTCCCAGAGCCACAATCCTCAGTGTGGTTTAACAATCAATCCATTTTCCCAGGGAACTCTGAGAGCTACAGTTTTCCATACCAAAACAGGTGTCCTGCTGTTAATACATAATCACTCCAAATGGTCCAGATGGGTTGCAAATTTAGAAGCTGGGTTGCTTGAGACTCTTTGAATTCTGCATACGATGTATCTGTATGTATATGCCACTCATTTTAGGCCATATGAAGTGGTCCCTGATTCTTTTCTTTCTTTCTTTCTTTCTTTCTTTCTTTCTTTCTTTCTTTCTTTCTTTCTTTCTTTCTTTCTTTCTTGAAAAAAGGTTGACATAAATCTGTTCACATTAGAAGAGCACAGTTCACAGTAGAACAGGGATCCCTTTTGTTTTTTTGAATGGCTTGACAGCTTGCTATCACATTTAAACAGTTGATATTTAAATTTTATTTCAGGAGTTCTGACATGTTGCCATTTTTTTCTCAGGGCCGTCTCAAGCCGGTCAGGCGCCCTGGCACCGTGGCGTGCAGATCGCTCCGGCGGCCCCATCCTGGTGGGCGGGCACAGCGCGCAGCATGGCTTCTGCGCAGGTTCGCAGCGCAGCTCCCTCCTGCTGCCCTGGCGCCCTGGCGCCCTGCGCCACTGAGACTACCCCTAGAGCCGGGCCTGTTTTTTGTGCTGTTAGTAATCTGATCTTTATTTGTTGTTTATTTATTTGTTGTTTATTTGTTGGTTGTTTTTTCTGCCACACCACAAGAACTATGACAACTTTAGACTGGAAATAAATAATGAACCTAAAGGGATAAACTCAGGACAAACCTTTTTTTACACTGTGGGAAATCATTTGTTTTATTTATGTTTTTCAAATTGGTAGTTTTTTGAAAATATTTGTTGGCTGAAATTTGTTAGGGCAATCGTGAAAATAAAAAGGGCCATCACTTTGGCTGCAATCCTTAGAGGCACTTGCTTTAAACCAGGAGTAGCCAACATGGCACCATCCAAATGTTTCGGACTATAACTCCTATCAGATCCAGCCAGTCTGGGATGGTGGGAATTGTGGTGTACAAGTCCATCATCTTGACTACCCCTTCCTTAAACAGTCATTGTTATTTTCTTACTAATGCCTCCAAGTTATGGTACTTAGGGCACAAACATTTGTTTTATTATTTATTAAGGAGTATTTTGTACCCCACCTATTAACCAAAGTGCTTGAGGTGGCTTACAATGTGTTAAAAATACAGCAAAACAAGCAACAGTATTACCACAGGGCAAAGGCTATATAGGTTTATCCCCAATTGTCCAGTGTCCAGGGGCGTCTTAGCCATAGAGGCTACTGAAGCAAGGCTGCCGCACTGCACCTGGAGCCTCCTCCCTGCCGGCAGTGCCGCCCTTGCCCGCCTCTTCTCGGGCTGCGGGTGCAGTTGTGGGGAAGCCGGCCATGAGCCTCCCATCGGCGTGGCAGCCAGGGCTCCCTGAACTGCAGCGCCGCACAGCCGCTTCTGCCGAGCAGGCGGAGGCAGAGCACAGTTGGCAGCGTCCCCGCCCATTGGGCCGCCCCCTCCAGCTGCCTGCCGTGCCTGGCCCTGCCCGGCGGAGCGCGAGTCTGGCGTCGCCGGCGTTGGTCCTGGAGAGGTGCTGCCCACCTGGAGGGAAACATGGGGGTGGGGGCGCCTGAGGGATCCCTGCACCATGACGCCAGATAACCTTAAGACGCCCCTGCCAGTGTCTTAGCAACAACCTTGCAGCTGAATCTTCCCACCTAGAGCTGAAGTTGAAGAGGTATTAGTTCTGGGGTGGGGAGCTGGATCCAGACATTTTATCTTGTCCTCCTCCACCACCATAGGCCATGTTTGACAGGTGGGCAATAACTTGACATCACACCTATGTCACGTGATCAATTTCCAATGACCAGCTACATCTTGCATGCCCTAGTTCACACCAGGTATGTCTTTATCTGCCCCACACCTGACATTATATATGACATCATAAGTATGACATCTCCATCACTATGTTAGTCCCTCACAGCCCAGGAATTCCTTACTTTCCTTAACATGATGGCAGCAAGTCCTGTTTTTCTGTGTAACTATAAGCTAGATGTTATCATATTACTATAAAAATATTCTGTCTGACACAACATGGAGCCAAGTCACATAGCTTCTGAGCTTCAGGTAGCTACTTTTTCCTCCAAGAGAGATGACTGGAGAATCGATGGCCTCAAGAGGTACTACGTTGTTGAGGAAGGATTTTATGCCTGAAATACATTGGGCTTTAGCAGCTTCTTGCAACAAACTGTCTCTTAGCGCCTAATAAGGCAATCTCTTCTATTGTTTCCTCAACTCAGTAGCTCCGTGCCACATTTTTCTTCTCACACCATTCAACAGCCTGCAGTAGCTTCCTGTTTGTGGTCTTCACCAATAGAGCATAGCAGCCATTATCAATCCAGCACTCATCATCAATCCCAAAAGAAAGGATGGGGGTTGTTTTTGGCAGGGACACAGCAAATAACTACAATGGATCCCATTTTTTTTCAGCCAGCCAAGAATGGGTTAAAAAGAAGCAACTTTTCTAACGGCGGTTTCCAAATAATATTTGGGAGAATTGGGTGTTTGTTTGTTTTTTAAAAAAAGTAGTTCAGTTAAATTGTCATGGGAAAGTTGAGCCTCTGAAAAAGTACATTGATCAAATAATGCAACATTTCTTCCAGACAAACTTTATGACTTATTGCAAGAGCAATAAATGTGTAGCAGAGTCTGTAGGATGGGTGGCTGAATGACATTGCAAGTTGGCGTAGCTGGTTCTGGTGGAGCAGCAAGTGTGCTGAAGAGGCCAGTTCGATGACTGGCAGCAGTGTTATTACCGTCCAAAATGGCACTGTGACAATGCACAGAACTGTTAACCTTGCATAGAAATAGGAGGACAGATGAAATGTCAGGAAAGTGACAAGGCTAAAAACAGGAAACAGCTCACTTACACATGCCATCATAAATGCTTTTTGGTTGCTAGACACATAGAGACAAGCCCTACATCAGGCTTCCTCAAACTCGGCCCTCCAGAAGTTTTGAGACTACAATTCCCATCATCCCTGACCACTGGACCTGCTAGCTAGGGATCATGGGAGTTGTAGGCCAAAAACATCTGGAGGGCCGCAGTTTGAGGAAGCCTGCCCTACATGTCCAATTCACCGTGTATGAAGATCCTAAAAGGAACAGGCAGAAAAGAAAGACAACATTGCTGGAGCTACATCAACACTCCAAACTCCTGGGCAGCCAAATGGACAGATTACTGGCCCAGCTAGTCCCTGGATTACAGTCAAAGCATGTCAGGGGGGCAGGCCCCTCTTCCTTTTTATTATCTGGCTCAAGGCTTCTCTTCCCTGGTAGGTACTTTCTGCATTGAGCCACCTCGAGCTTCAGAAACAGATTTCCCGGCACTGCCTGCATCAAAATTTGCAGCTGACATGCACAGGTATCAAGAAATGCCTGAAAATGGTCACCCTTTACAGTGCACCAGGTTGAGTTTGCTGTAAAGAAAAGCATTTCCAAAAGTTAGACTCCTCTCAACTTCACTTACCAATGACTATCTTGAAAGCAGCCAAGGGACATATCCAATGGAGTCGTCCCCTTTCCAAAAATGACTTCTACTTCACAGCAGAACTTCCCCTCCATCTCCATTCCCCTTGCTCCCCACTCCCTCACCAAATCTGTTCTGGAGGGTTGCAGGAAACTGGAAGCAGACATCCTTGCACAGATGAGATGACTTTGTTGGATACAATATGTTTCTTGAAAATGAAGAACATGAGTTGCATTGAGACAGTGGTAAAGTTAGGTCATGTTAGATTTTAGATCTAATGGACTTATGTGTGTGTCTCATAACTATAATAATTGCCCTTTGAAGGCATCTATTGGCCAGTTCAAATTCAAATTCTTGGTGGGCTATCCCCGCAGCTGACTAGGTCCAGAACAACAAAAAGCTGCAAAGTGTATGGGGGTCTGATCTTGCACCGGACCACAACCGTCATCCACCCAAAAAAGGTAAGCAATCTTTATGGTGATATACTGACAAAAAGAGAGCCCCAAAAGAATATGCTGCTGGTGTTTTTTAGTCTACCGAGCACAATTTTCCTCTTTTTCTCTCTTCCTTAGATGCCTGGAACTAAAATAAATAGAGCATTTAAAATTCAAAAATAATATTTAAGTATCTGTTTTTATTGATAAATATTCAAATTAGGTTGGTGCTGGTAATTCAAATTAGCTTCACAAAACTTGGCTCAATAGAGCTCAGAATAATTCATAACTCATGACTTAATAATTCACAATTATGTCTTCATGGGGAAATCCCAGTGGCTTGAGCACAAAGCACAAAGGTTGGAGCGACACACCACAAATCTGAGCTTTGAATATTCAGTTACTTTGACAATTCATGGTCCACTGTGGCTTTTCATATAATCTGGCACAATAATTTGCACAATGTTCCACTTCCCCCAACAATTTGTAATGAATGTCAACATTTGGTACTCACCATTCTGCAATAATAACTGGGGGAGGGTGGGGGAGAATCCGATCCTCTTTGTATGGGCAAGTCCTGCTGCGGTGAGATAGATGAAGTGGTGTAATGTTGAAGTAAGCCTACTTGAAGTTCTTCTAATGTCGATTACATTATGAAGCCATTTGAGGTGAGAGGCAAATGGGAAAGAGTCCTCATCAGCTAACCCTGATAAAAGAAGAAGAAGCTGACACAGTTATTGAGCAGTATCGGTTCTGGAATATGTGTCTACGAGTCTGTGTGGGACTCTGGTATATATTTTGGCTAGTTCTTGCAAGACTCCAGTGTTTTGGAACAGCAGGATAGAGTTTTCTCCATTAATGCATCTCAATGCTCAGTAAGGTTGTTTGAAAGGCACCAGAATACTGGGAGCCAGATGACAGCCATGATGATGATGATGATGATGATACTGTAATAATAATACTAATAATTAATAATAATAATAATAATACCCCATCCATCTGGCTGGGTTTCCGCAGCCACTTTGGGCAGCTTCCAGCACATATAAAAACACAATAAAACATCAAACATTTTTAAAGAAAACTTCCCAATACAGGGCAGCCTTCAAATGTCTTCTAAAAGTTGTGTAGTTCTTTATCTCCTTGACATCGGATGGGAGGGCGCCCCACAGGGAGGGCTTACATAGGAACAGCAACAGAAAAAAATCTAGCAATGCACACATGGTTCTGCCCTATGGACACATAAATCATTGGATTGTGGCTTTTATCTGTTTGTACTCACAATAATTCCATGAACCCACGAATTCCCATTTTACAGCCGGGGAACGGAGACTGAAAAACAGTGTTGTAGGCCGTGCTTTTTTCCAGCAGGAACTCCCTGGAATTCAGTTCCGGCACCTCTCAGTTGTACGCCATTGCCATTATAAGAGAACAAGGGAGGTGTTCCTGGTGAGTTCCATCACCTCTTTTTCTAGCACTGGTTGTAGGCAGTATGCTTCTGAATATCAGCTGCCCGAAACCACGGGAGAGAGGAGTGCTGTTCTGCTCAAATTCTGCTTGTAGGCTTCCTATTGGCATCTGGTTGGCCACTATGAAAAAAGGGTGCTGAACTAGGATGGACCTAAGGTCAGTTCTAGCAGGCTCTTCCTACGTATGTTCTTACAGCCATCATATGAGGTGACACAACATTTCCTTTTGCTTTCCAACAGATAATTCAGGCATTATTTTAGTCGTTTGTTCATGGCCACTGCTCTAGTAACATATGGAAATGAAGTCATGTGTGTATGTCTGCATTTAGCATGTTTTGTTTTTGTTTTAAAAATAATAGCCATAGGATGGAGGAGGGTAATCAGTACCAGGACTGCGGTGCCCTAGGAAAGGTGGGTTGATTCTTTATGCCTCCTTTGGAGGGATTATTTTCACAGGAACCACAGCATCGGATGAAAGTGTACCTATGTGCCATGGATGGTCCTAAACCTAATCATCCTCACTTCACAAATGTAAATTTAACATACAGTGGTACCTCGGTTTATGAACACAATTGATTCCGGAAGTCTATTCATAAACTGAAGCGTTCATAAACTAAAGCGAACTTTCCCATTGAAAGTAATGGAAAGTGGATTAATCTGTTCCAGACGGTCCGCGGAGTACTCAACCTGAAGTGTACTTAACCCAAACATGGGTGTAATTGGTTCCGGAAGTCTGTTCATAAACTGAAGCGTTCATAAACTGAAGCGAACTTTCCCATTGAAAGTAATGGAAAGTGAAATAATCCGTTCCAGATGGGTCCGCGGCGTTCATAAACCGAAAATTCGTAAACCGAGGTGTTCATAAACCAAGGTTCCTCTGTACCAACAGTATGAAGGAACATCTCCACCCCCATCATTCATCCCGAACGCTGAGGTCCAGCTCCGAGGGCCTTCTGGCTGTTCCCTCACTGCAAGAAGTGAGGTTACAGGGAACCAGGCAGAGGACCTTCTCAGTAGTGGCGCCCGCCCTGTGGAATGCCCTCCCCTCAGATGTCAAGAAAATAAACAACTACCTGACTTTTAGAAGACATCTGAAGGCAACCCTGTTTAGGGGGGAAAGTAATGTTTTATGTTTTATCGTGTTTTTAATATTCTGTTGGGAGCCACCCAGTGTGGCTTGGAAAACCCAGCCAGATGGGTGGGGTATAAATAAATGAGCCTGAGGAGTCTGGAGGTGGGGGACTGGCTGAAACTATCTATCACAGGCATCCCCAAACTCAGCCCTCCATCTGTTTTGGGACTAATCATCCCATCATCCCTGACCACTGGTCCTGTTAGCTAGGGATGATGGGAGTTGTAGTCCCAAAACAGCTGGAGGACCGAGTTTGGGGGTGCCTGCATTAAGGGTACTGAACATAACTGCAGAGCCATGGAATGAACTCACAGAAAAGTATCTCCCATGGTGCTACTGCAATTGAGGTGGTAATCCTATACACAATTATCTGGGGATAATGGTCCTTGTACTCAAGGAAGCTTACTTCTGAGTAGACATCTATAGGATTGCACTGCACATCGCTACATTTTTTGAGAGATAAACCTGGGAAGGAACCTGAAAATATGAAGCCATCTCACATTTGCAATGCGTGACAGGGCAAAATGCACCGTAATGGAAGTCAGGTGTTTAAACTAATTTCTAATTTAGCCGCAAAGGAAGCAAAGATAAATGTTAGTCTCCTGAGCAAGTTTTTGCATGTGACACTACAGGATCCGTCAGTATGAAAGGGTTTGCCATACTTTGCAGAAAAGGTTAACTCTTCAAACAGTGTTGTACCGACATAAATGTTAATGAGTTTGTGTGTGGCAGCAGGTAAGCAAGAGATGGCAAAAAGGAAGCTATTGTGATAGGCAGATAATTACAATGGAAGTCATGTCTTGGGTAATGAGTAGGATTCACATCACATATCTTTCCAGTCACAGTCCAATTTCTCCAGCTCTGTTTATGGTAATCTATGGGATTATTTGACAGCAAGGTGACATTTTGACTTTGGAACAAATTTCTTTCATAGACAGTGCAATTACTCACTGGTATTGTGGCATTCAATTAGGCACAGAACTGCTATGCAATTTAGATATTATTATATATTTTTTAAAAGGGGGGGGGGAGAATATATAAATATTGGGTCTATTTTTCATTAACACACAGGGTCATTCGCTTCTTAATATTCTGGCCTTCTTATGCAAAGATCCATGATCTACCTAATGCAATCGTGCCAATATGCAAGATAAATTAAAATCCTTGCCATTTATTTTTTTTACCAACTGGTCTATGGTAGGTAGTGCCCCCCAAAAGGTAAGAAAATAGTAGAGTGTGCTTCAAAGTCTTAGCCATGCTGAGAGTTAATTTCATAGTTCAGAAGAAGGGTTTCTCTGTGCTTTTAAAGTATGCTAAGAATTAATAAATTATGTACGGCATTTCAAGGACCGCACAAAAGGAACTCGCACGACCTGAAAATTGGCAGCCATGGCTGATGGCTCTGACCACAGTGGTATATTTTAGCTGGGGAGCTGACATATACATGCCTGAAAGGATTCGACCTGACAGGCACAAATCTTTTAAGTGGCCCAGCAGGTCGGTGTCACTTGTTCTTCCTCTTTGCAAAAGTGAAAGAGGGGACTGCCAGGGCCATCTCTCTCGTGAGTGAATGAATGAGAGAGGCATTCCATTACAGGAGACCCTTAACAAGGCCAGTTCCTCTAGAGCAATGGTAAGTGCAATTTAGAGCAGCCTTTAGAGATGCAGCTCCATACATCACACAGCTTACACTTTGCATAGGCTCTCTGCAGACAGTCAATTTTTGTCCCAAGATTTAGCAGACAAAATGAGTTGATGCCATATTCCGAATGGAAATTGCTACCAGTTGCCACAGATGGCAGTGAAGAAAGATGCTGCCTTGATGCCATTCCAGCATCAGCACGCTGCATCTCAAGTCACTGAGTAATACATCCACAACAGTGGTGGCTGTTGGCATGACACGAACGATGGTGTCTGTCAGGAGCGAGCTGGCACTAAATCACACCGTTCAAGTTGGAGTCAACTCTTTATTAGCAAGAGCACGATCTCCACAGGCTTGGTGGAGTGTCAGCCCTAATGAGGACAACAGCTCACCCCCAGGAGATCTTGCTCCGTGGATCAGTTGCTGAGACTCAAAGTCCCCGCTTCCCTCCTCTCCAGAACTTCCCTCCTCTCCAGAACTTCCCTCCTCTCCAGAACTTTTTTCTAAGCAGTTGGAGACTGTGCCTGTGTGAAGCCAACCTCTCCTCTGCCCTTTTCAGGTCTCTTCTGGTTCTGGGAGACAATGTGAGAGATGGGAGGAGAGACCCGTGCCTCTGCACCAGCCTGACTCATCTCTGCCTCCCCACTCTCCTGCCTCACCACTCTCTTGCTTCAGCTTCTGCCTCTGATTCTGAACCACTCTCTGTCATAGACTCTCCCAGCTCACTAAGCCCTGTCACCTCTTCAGCTTCCGACACCTCCTCTGCTACTATGCTATCTTTTGCTTGTGGCAATGAAGCCTCTGACGTCAATTGGATGAGGGGTTACCATGACATGGAACACTCCTACCTAACTGGAACAAAGTTGTGAGAAGTTTTGTTTGCATTTTCTGCAAGAGAAGCAAAAAGTGGCTGCTTAGAACGGTATCCAGAGACCCAAAAGACAATAGCAGCTGAATTGTAAACCGTGTGAGTAAAGGATCCTCCAATCTCTACAGGGTTTAGGAAACTCCTGGCACTGGAAAGAATGGAGAAGCTTATGCTCATGTTTAGGTCTCTAGATGGAGCTGCCGGCTCAAAGATATTCAGTGCAATACTACGGTAAGCACAAGGCTGGCCAGCCCATGAAACCTGGGGTGGCAGTCACTTCGATTGATAAATTGGGAACAGCTGGCAGGGGCAGCAGTTCCATGCACCCAAGGAGTGTGCCTCCTGAGCTTGTTGCATGCCTCTACCTCCTCTACCACCACCTCCACCTCCTCCTCCACTGCCTGACAGCGTGGTGTAGTGGTTATGAGCGGTGGACCTGTAATCTGGGGAACCGGGTTCACATCTCCGCTCCTCCACATGCAGCTGCTGGGTGACCTTGGGCTTGTCACACTTCTCTCAGCCCCACTCACCTCACAGAGTGTTTGTTGTGGGGGAGGAAGGGAAAGGAGATTGTTAGCGGCTTTGAGACTCCTTAAGGGGAGTGAAAGGCCAATATCATGTCCTTTCTCCTCCCCCTCCTCCTCCTCTTCTTCTTCCACGGTTTATTTCCCCCAACACCTTCAGCATACTGGGGCTTCCGCAGACCATGACTAGTCATCTCAAGTAGTGTTGGTGGGTGGGTGGGTATATTTATTCATATGTGAGCCCCACTTTACTGCTTAATAAGTTTGCTGAGGATTCCAGCCTTTGCCTTTTTCTCCCAGAGTGCAAAATGTGTGAGTAACTTCTTAAACTGCCTATCACTCATTGTAACAAATCCGATATTGGAATAAGTAAACAATTCTGTGGGATACAAATCACAGTGAAAATAAAATTACAGGGATAGAAATAAAAGCCACACACTTATAAAAATAAATCCAGACTTATTGCCTAAACATTGTATTTTATTTTATTTTAAATCCACCTGCAAAGATTTGTCCACAGAAATATGTCCAAAGTTCCAGATAAATACTTCTCCCTTAATAATATTTATGTATGTGGTATATAATAAATAATCTGTATAAAAAAGATGGCAAAGCTTATTAATCATTTCCATATTATTCCTTCCATTGGCTCTTGATATAAATGACTAGACTGAAATCAGCTTCTGGAAAGTTGGCGTAGGTAACTTATTTATAGTCATGGTGTGGAAAAAGACAATTTTCTATCAGTATCCCATTATTTCCACTTCTGTTCAGTAATTTGTGACCTGAATGAATAAAGCCTAAGGCTTTAATAGGACGAGGATGCTGAAAAGATTTATGAAGGCTGGTTGAGAATATCTCACGATTTTTCCTCCCGAGTACCAAGCTACAGTGATAATTATCTTACATTTATTTAGTAGCTTTCGCACCTAGGGATCCCAAAATGCTTTACAAATATAGCAAATCATATACAGAAATCTTTCCATCCATTGCTAGAGGTCTACTACAACCTCTGTTGTGAAACAATATTTAACAATCCCATGCAAAACTGTGCACCTCTTCACAGCTGGGAGTGAAAAACCATGACATTTTCCAAGGAGAAGGAAGCGGGAGCTCAGCTACAAAAATCCCGTACATTATTTCCTATATAACATGCCTCACTCAAAGCTTTCTTTTGCGGGGGGCGGCACTCTTATTTTTCATGAAATGAAGAAAATTGCTTGTGGAATAATTTTCTCTCAAATCATGTGGTAAATGGGTGGCTACTCCTTTAATGGCTGAGGGCTACATTCATTGTTGGCCAACTCTGTGGGGGCTGCATGGTGTTTATAGGGGGTGAATCCTATACAGTGTGGCATAGGCTTCTTGCCCTCTCTGCCTGTCTCAATGATTAGCTTATCCCTTATAGGATAGAACAAAGCACCCAGGTTCCAACCTCCCTAGATGGTCCCAAAAGATCCCATGGTGGACAGGGGTGCCAACTTGAATAAAATATTGTGAGGGCCCAGGAAAGCCCCGCCCCTGCATAATCGACCACATGATGCAGTGCGCACATACCATTTGAATGAGAATGCCCATCAACTGGGGGGAGGGCTCGAATATTTTATTGTGGGGGCCCCCGCGGCCCCTAGGAGTTGGCTCCTATGGTGGTGGATGGCATCAGAAGCTGCTGGGAGATCAGCAGAACCAGGATACTGCTTTCACCTTTGTTTCTAGCCCGCCAGAGATCATCAGGCAGTGTGACCAAAGCAGTTTTGTGTCCTATGATGGGACCCAGAAGAAACGTGTGTGGAATTTGTCGCTGTTATCTCTGCCAACCTCATGGGTTATCGCTTGTTTGTGTTGTGTAATCTCCTTGTAGTTGCAGGACAGTTTTTTCCAGCTGGAACTCACCGGAACTCAGTTCTGCCACCTCTCAGGTGGGTGCCATTGCCATTATAGGAGAACAAGGGAGGCTTTCATGGTGAGTTCCGGCACCATTTTTTCTAGGAGAAAAAATAGGAATGATTGGATAGTGTGAGTTCATTTGCCACAGCCTCAAAAACACGAAATGGATTGCAGGCATCACCAAAGTGTGAGAAAAGACCATCATACAATTCATGACAGTGGATAATTTAGTGCCAGCCTCCTATAGAGCTTTATTTACAGCATCAAGTCTCTTGGAGTATTTTATTCACATCAGCACTTGTCTTAGATCGAGCAAGCTTTTAAATCTCTCTCTCTCAAAGTGGCTGGCAGTTCCCTCCACAAAGTATATTCTTATCTCCTCGCCTGCCCACAGCATATGCTGACAATTTCAGCTTGGCAGACTTGAGCAGCAGAAGCAGTCTCGTGTATATATGTTAAATTATGGGAGTTATACAATTCACATACTTATTTATAAATGTATCTTTAAAAGGTAAAGATAAAGGACCCCTGACAGTTAAGTCCAGTCACAGACGACTCTGGGGTTGCAGCGTTCATCTTGCTTTGCAGGCTGAGGAAGCCGGCGTTTGTCCGCAGACAGCTTCCGGGTCATGTGGCCAGCATGACTAAGCCGCTTCTGGCACAACAGAACACCAAAACCAGAGCAGCACACAGAAACGCCGTTTACCTTCCCGCCGGAGCGGTACCTATTTATCTACTTGCACTTTTGGCGTGCTTTCGAACTGCTAGGTTGGCAGGAACTGGTACTGAGCAACGGGAGCTCACCCTGTCACGGAGGTTCGAACTGCCAACCTTCTGATCGGCAAGCCCAAGAGGCTCAGTGGTTTAGACGCACAGCGCCACCCGCATCCAAATGTATCTTAGGCCTTACAATTTTCTGAGTGCATGGAGCCTGCAAGGTGGCACAAGGCTTCCTGATTTGTGTTCCAGTGGCCAAAAAAGAAAGGAAGATGTTGTAAAGGTACCATACAAAGCACATGCTTTTCTCAACATACAGCTGGAAACATGTAATGCACCACTACTTGGGTTGGAAAAAAGTTGGCTGTGAAGTGACCACAATATATTCAGTATCTCCCATACCAATACTATAAACTAATGCCAAGATGCAAACCAGAAGAGATTAAGAGCTGAGCACACTTTATATGGACTAAGTCCCACTGAATTCAGTAAATGTTTTTTGGATCATGTAGCATGCCTCACTGATTTAATTTCAAAACTTTCAACAGATTCTTACATTGTATTCAAGAGTATTCAGTTTGAAGGGTATTATCTTTATTCTTTTCAGTCCGGTGGTCATCACAGCAACCCCAGAATGCAGCCACTATAAATCCCCCATTTACAAATGGGGAACTGGGCTGGAGGATCACATCCAATATCAGGAGACCTATATGATGCCAAAGTTTTCAGCCTGCATGACTTTCTCCAGCACAGCAGGCTCCTAATCAAAACATCCTCACTGCAACGGCAACATCAGCCAGCCAAATGTATTCCGCTTGCATTCTCCAGATCATTATTATGAGGAAGTAAATATTTCATTTTTGAACTCTCTGGGAGCTGAACAATGCAGTGGAAGTGTGTTTAATTTCTAATCTATTTTAACATTAGAGTTATGTAAATTTGATTAAAATGCAGATTTAAATAAAAATGGAAATGCATGCTGAAGTCGCTTCAGGCTTGCTTTGTTTTCGACGCAGAGCTCTTTCCAATAGTGCTGCAGCTCCCTCTGCTGTACTGATGGCAGGAATTCAGATTGTTCCTGGGCTTTTCACCTGCTAGCAATGGTGGGGGAGAGAAGCCGCTTAATATTATGTGTTAAAATAATGCAACGACTCTATGAGCTGATAAGCACTACAAGAAGTCGCTGGTTGCTGTCCTCTTGTCTTTTCAAGTTAAAGCAAAAAGACCATCGGCACAATCAGCCTTATTCTCGGTGACTGAAATACCAACAAGTCACTTGAAATGCCAACACATCATCATTTTAGGGGGATCTGGGTTCCTATGTTTTTTCAGGACTCCTGCCTCTCCCTAGAGCTGACAGGTCTGCATGGCTAAGTTTCCCACTTTCAGCAAAGATTGAGGAATTAAGAGCTCGTTACCTTTTCCTTTTATCCAAAGAACCTCTAGTGCAAGAATTGGGGACCAAGGATTGCTGGACTACAACTCCCATCGTCTCTGACCATTGGGCATTCTGATGGGATTCGTAGTCCATCAACAACTGGAGAGTCACGGGTTTTGTATCCCTGATCACTTTGCAGCTAACACGAAAGGATCTCTGTCTCCCCCCAAGTTCCTCCCTACCTGGCATGCTGAATCATGCCCTCTACCTCCCAAGTCACATTTCCTTTGACCATCAGAAATGGCCTTTCAGGTAGGTGCAAGGATTGCAGCAGGAAGGAGGCAGAAATGTACCTTTCTATAACTGGAGTTTGTCTCATAAATCCACTTTCTGCACTCACAGCCAAGTTCTACATCACCAACCCAACAGTACAGCACGATTCTATATAAAGATAGGCTGAATTGTTTTCGTCCTAACCTTTTCTGTAAATTTTCTGTAATTTCCATTCATCCTCACAGTAAGTTTCTATATATACCTGTCAAATCATTTTTGCTTTTCAACTTTTTTCATAATTCTTCTTCTGAGTGAGTCTGTAATTCATTCAGCCTAGCATGTCTGCTGATCTGGAATGATTTTGATAGCACCTTCTTTTGCATTTTGGGTCTTAAAAGAATATTTCCTTCCTTCCTTCCGTCCTTCCTTCCATAATACTTCCAAGAGCCAGATATTTTCAATCACTAATTCTGATAAAGCCTCTAGAATGGATTAATTACGGCAATATTCTTTGACTTGCTTCCTTGATCCTTTACTTCAACCTTTAGGCTAAAATCACATAGCCACTTACCAAAGTGCAACCCCTCTGGAACTCAGTGGGACTTGATTCTCGGCAAACCAAGATTGCACAGTCAACATTTTTAAAAAATCTTGTGGGCATCTCCTTTTTCATTCTGCATTTCTGGCTTTCTGTTTTATATATTTCCTTGCAGCATTGGGTTCCTCATCTTCACTGGATTGAGTTTAAATTTTTTAAAAATTCACTTTTGACCCTTCATTGCCTTGGTCTCTGCTATCTTTTGTCCTTGCTTTCTTTTGATGCTGCAGTCGACTTTGTAGAATAAGAATGTGACCCTATGCCTGCTTATTCAGAAGCGAGTCCCACTGTGTCGAGTGGGGCTTTCCCTTATGTGTGTTTAAGGCTGCATCTTTCTTGGAAGTAAGCCTCATGGAGCACAGCAGGATTGATTTCTAAATAAACATGCATAGGACTGGGCTGCTGACAGTGCCCTTCTTAAACCTCATTTTTCATGCACTGCTTCTCAGCTTCATTTTGATGACATAGGAAACTGCCTTACATCACAGACCACTGTGAGAACAGGATGCTGGACTAGATGGGCCATTGGTCTGATCCAGCAGTACTTGTCTTATGGTCTCCTTATTGGTCCATTTAGCTCAGGGCTGTCTCAACTGACTGGCATTAGGTGTCCAGGGTTTCAGACATGGGTTGTGTCAGGCTTTGGGAAAGCAGCTTCCTCCCTCCCTCCCTTTGGCTGTGGATAAGCAGAACAAAGCAAAAATAGTCTCTTACCGTTTAAAGAGATTTTAATGGTCACAGCTAAAGAACAAGGAGTCCGTCTCAGATTAAAGGTGCTCCCAATTAAGGTTTCCACTCATTTCCCCTCTAGTCACTTCTGCGTCTTGCAACCTTATCTCGCAACCACCGTGCTTTTTGTGTAGCCATCTTATCTGCTCTACGTGACCTTGGACTGATAGGCTGGACATTTTCCAGCAAGAGAGAGCATCTATTAGCTCTCTCTCTCTTCCAGTTCTTCTTCACCTTGCTGTTCATCCCCCAGTTCTTCCCAACTTTTACTTCAGAACTATGCCCCTCTGCAAACCACTGTTCCAAATCTATACTGCTCCACTACTCCTGGGCAGCTTCAGGATCCTGGTCAGGAGCAGGGGCAGGGAGCAGGCTCCCACCATTCCTCATCAGAGCAGTACTCCTCAGCCTGGTCTCTTTCCTCACTCTACCGGGAGATGCTGGAGACTGTGGAGCTCACTCAGTGAACTGTGGACCTGTTTCTTATGCTTCGAATGCTCTTCTTCCATCAAACTAGCTGGTTTTCTTCCTGTCTTTAGGGCATCTCCCTTTCATAATATTAGGGCTCAAGACCATCCAATGAAGCTGATGAGAGGGAAGCCTGTTTGCATATTAAAATCAGTGTGCAATTCCGCAAACATAGTATCATCATTATTAGCAACAAAGGTGTAACACAATTGAGGGGTAGATGAAGGGCAAGATATTAGACGTGTGACTTTTTTGTGTCTTCTGAAAATGCAGTGTCATGCAAAACATAATCTAAACTGGGGCCCTGGAAAAGAAGCAAAGAGCAAAGGAATATTAACAAGCAAGATTATGCTATTGCAAGGCTAAGCTGAGCCCCAGGGAATTTAGACAATGCAGAAGGTCGGCTAGATTACATCAAAGGAGGGGACTTTTAGAATTTAGTGTGCAATTTTCTCCATAGGTGTATAAAGTATTTTTCTAACTGCTTTTGTTCTGATATTCAGTCATTTTGCAGCCAGCAGCTATGCAACAGTAGGTTGCTGATAAAATTACCTCTTGAAAACAAGATTAGAAATTCTCCACATGAAATATAGGAGGGAAAGATGTGAAGCAGCGCTTGGCTAGATAACTAAGGCTGCCGCAACCTTATGCACACTTTCTCGAGAGTAATATCCATTGAACGTAGTGGGACTTACTTTGGGGCAAAAATGCAGAGGCTTCACACCAAAAGATACATGATTCCTAAAAGGTACTATCAGCCCCCAAAATCTAAAGTGCTGATTCACATCACATTTTTAAAAGTCAAAGCCAACTTCAATTGACTCTTTAAATCCATTCTATTGCAGACTGTATCAACGAGTTTGGGACTTGATCCGTGTTATGACACCCATCCCAACTGCGATTCTATCAAATTGCTATTTTTAGAAGACTTTCCTACATCAGTCATGACATGTCATCCCCCCCCCCCCGGTGTGCCCTCCTCAAAGTACACCCCCCCACACACACACACTCCAAAACAATAGCAATGCAGTTATCATAGATCTGTTCATTAGCTGGAATTCTTTTTCTCTAAATCAATAATAGCATTACGGTGAAGAAATTGAAGAAGTGTAGCAACGCCAAGCAATTACATTCCACCTACCTAAATTACCCCTGCAATGATAATTGACACAGTTTCTTACACTCCGCTTCAGCACTAGACTTTTGTGAGCACAGATCAACATTAACCTTCCTTCTGCACACAGAGTAGTTATTCGGTGTTGTGAACCAGTAAATCATGATGATCGGGGTAAATTTATGTGGCTGTTCAAGGGCCCTCAAAATCCTGATTTAAGCATAGTAAAATGCAAGCTTTTAAAAAAAAACAAAGTGTTTTTTTTAGAAACTAAGTCTTTTATTTTTAAAGAAACTTGGGGGTTTCTTGGGGGGGGGTGTTGCATTCAAGATCTACATACCCTCCAACATTTCTCCCATGAAAATAGGGACATCCTAGTCTGCATCAGGAAGCTTCTCCCGTGTTTGATCTCGCCACACACATACAAGTCATATACACATATGCCTCAGTCCCCTTGAGACAGTGACAACCTCTCAGCCTAACCTACCTCATAGGCAGGGCCGTCTTAAGCATATCTGGCGCCCTGGCGTGAAGATCCCTCCGGTGCCCCCCGCGCCCCCCCTGGGTCGAGAAGAGAGAAGCCGCCCATTCCCCCGCTCCTCCCCACCCCTCCGATTCTTGTCTCCTGCTGCTGCCGCCTGCGACAACGGACACCATCCAGGGGAGCGCTCGACTTGACAGCCACAGGCGTGTGTGTGCGTGCGTGTTTCTTTTGGGTGGTATAATTCCTCCTCCGCCACCTCTCGACTTTCTCACGCGCAGCCGGCTTGGCTCAAAGGAGAGAAGGTGGCGCGATTGGCTGCTGATTACCCAGCGCTGGGACTTCTGCACACCCGCCGGAGACAAAACTCAGCCCAGGGCTTTGCCTGCCCCACTCGAGGCAGCAGGGAAGGACCTTGCGGGAGCTGCCGAAGCGCGTGCAACAGACAGACTTGCCTACTTGCCTGCCTAACCACCCTCGGCCCTTGCGCCAGAATCCCCTCAGGCAGGGGGGCACCCCCTGGCGGCCCAGCGGCCTGGCGCCCTGCGCCACCCAGCCTTACCGTAGGGCCGGCCCTGCTCATATGATTGTTGTAAAGAAAAATGTGTGAGAGAAGGCACCATGTACAATGCCTTCCACAGATAAATGGAATGAAATAAAATTTTAGCTGTAAGCTGCCTTAAGTCCCTGTCAGGGAAAAGGGCAGGATACAACAACAACAACAACAACAACAACAACAACAACAACAACAACAACAACAACAACAGAAACTCTGAGAATGATCAGGAACATACCAGAAAGTAAATTCTACGGTATTAAAATCAGTGGGACTTAGTTCTGGCTAAAGGATTGTTTAGCAATGCCGTGTAATGCTGCACAGTCTTTACCCAGTTATCAGAGAGTAAGCTCCATTGAATGCACTGGGACTTCCTTCTCAGTAGACAGTGTAAGGCTCCATTTACAATAAAGGAATAAACACTCCACACATTTCCTTAAAACTGGCTGGCTGCTGAAGCATTGCAATTAAAGAACTTAAATTAGATTGGTGATATTTTCTTTCAAAATTATAGGAAGGGCTTCGTATGCTGACTTCACCATTTCCTTAATTTGGTGCAGGAATTTTATTTTTTGCACCTACACACACACAAAACTTTTAATTGTTCTCTGAGACGTGGAGGGGAGGAAAAAGGAACATGGGGACATTCTGGGATCAAATCAGAAACTGGGATGGCTTCTGTAATTCTGGGACTGTCCCTGGAAAATAGGGACATTTGGGGGGTATGGATCTAACTACAATTTCCCAGGTGGTGCTGTGGGTTAAACCACTGAGCCTAGGGCTTGCTGATCAGAAGGTCGGCGGTTCGAATCCCTGTGACGGGGTGAGCTCCCGTTGCTTGGTCCCAGCTCCTGCCAACCTAGCAGTTCGAAAGCACGTCAAAATGCAAGTAGATAAATAGGAACTGCTACAGCGGGAAGGTAAACGGCGTTTCCATGTGCTGCTCTGCTTTGCCAGAAGCAGCTTTGTCATGCTGGCCACATTACCTGGAAGCTATACGCCGGCTCCCTCGGCCAATAATGCGAGATGAGTGCGCAACCCCAGAGTCGGACACGACTGGACCTAATGGTCAGGGGTCCCTTTACCTTTACCTTTATGTTTGAGCACAGGTGGTCTATAGCCAGGAAGACCTTACTGCAAGGCACTGCCAACCTTATTATGGTGTGTGTTCACCATAAAGCCTGCAAGGCAAAATACAGTTCTGGGTCCTTCGCTATTGTGGAACATAGAATGTCCTCCACCCGAATAAAAAAATGGGCATCTCTGGCCAAAGGGACTTTGTGGAGTAGTAAAAGTGAAAGGATTTAGTTGAGTGATAAGAATCAAGCAAGGACTAGCAAGGTACACAAATGTTTAACTATCACTGGCAAAGCTGCTCTGATCCTAAGGTCTCGGGCTGGGAAAGTGAGGAAGAGGTTGACATCCTAATTTGAAATGGTCTCAGGCCTCTTGTAATATTTTAATATTGCATGCCCTGCAATGCTTCCATTTATTATACCCTGGGAATCCCTAGAAGCCAAACTCCTCTAATAATTATGTTTGAGGTCTTCTCCTGCAAATATAAATAGCCATGAGTAATGGTAGTGTATGATTTTCTCAGGAGGATTCCATAAATTCTACAATCATTTCACACTGTATGCTCAGTGCAGGCTTCTTAGGGGTGCTTGACAATCTGTAATTTAGACTGCAATTTCTTCTCTGCTTAAACTTCTTAGTATGCCCAGTGATGACAATGTATAATCCTTCCATTTTAGTCGACTCTGCATTTAATATGGAATGACTATGGAGGGTTGCAGTTGAAAGGGGAAACTTCAGTTTCTCTGCAAAACCTCTGGCACCATCTCAGGATATCTGTGCAAAGATTGCTCGGTATATCACATGGACTTTCACAAGCATTCACCACCAAGCTGCAATATTAACTGTGGGCTACAGCGCAGGGTTTCTATAAGGCAGTGTTTCTCAACCTTTTTTGGGCCACGGCACACTTGTTCCATGGAAAAAATCACGAGGCACACCAACTCTGTGCTGCCCTCCCCTTTTCGGGGAGAAAACTGGGCCTGGGGTTCAATAGTACTGTAATCAATAATGATTGTGGTGGTGGCGATGCAATCGGATCGTCCCTGTGACGGATAGGGGGCTGAAGGCTCTTACGCCCCCTCCTTTTGAAGCGAATAATATTGGGGAGGGGGTCAACACCTCCAGCACCTCACACCGCCTGCCCCCCCGTCGATTACTATTATTCCTATTACCATGAATTTATTCGTCACCCGCCCCTCACCCTAAGGACCCAGGGCAGGGGTGGGAGGGGACACTTACCGCCCGCAGGAGGAGGCGGTTGAGGAGGAGGAGGAGGCCTGCCGGGCTCCTCCGGGGGTCTCGAATAGAAGCGCGCCGCCGTCGCTGCGCCTCACAGGCGCTCCCCCCGCGGCAGCACCGGGCCTTGCCGCTTGCTGCTGCTGCTGCCACTGCCTCCCCTTCCTCCTCAGAGGGGGCTTCTCAGCCAGAGGGCCGCTCTCCATGCCGGGCGAGACCAGACTCGCCTCCGCTTAAGCCCGGGACGAGAATGGTTAATGGCGGCGGCTGAGGGAGGAGGGCCGCCCGGCCGCCTCGGCAAAAAAAAAAAAAAAAAGCCGTTTGAAAATGGCGGTGGGAGCCGCGCCGGCCAATCAGCGCCGCCGACGGCCAGTTGCTAGGAGACGGCGCGGGGTGCGAGTGGGGAAGAGGCCTAGCTGCCAGGCCTGAGGTCTTCTTAGCTTTGGGGATTGCCCTTCTCCCCAAATCGCCCTTCTCCTCGCCACACGTCGCGGCACATCAGCCAGCGTCTTGCGGCACACTAGAGAAACGCTGCTATAAGGTACTCTCGCAGCACAGCCCTCCAATCCGCAAGAAGGATATTACCATAAACTACACTACACCTTAATGTATCCTACTCTCTCAGCCTAACCTGCAATGTGGGTAACATCGCAGGCTTGCTTTCCTCTAATCAATGAACCTGCAGGAGGATTTGATTTTATTGAACAACACTGCAGGGTGGAGCCTTACACTGTGTGTGTACTCAGTGTGAACACTCATAAATCATTATTTCCTGGCCTTTTCCAACAGGGCCGGCCCTAAGAGAAGGCTGGGTGGCGCAGGGTGCCAGGCCGCCGCGCGCTTGGAAAGGGGTGTGTGTGCGCCGGAGGGATAGTTCGCACCATGGCGCCAGATATGCTTAAGACAGCCCTGTTTTCCAACCTAAATAAGAACAAAGTTAGAAAAAGCAAGGCCTCTTTCCTTTGCTGCTACCTTTCAGGTTTTTAGGTGGGGAGGACACACTTAGTGCCCATTCGCAGCTGTATTAAAATTTTGACTTTCTCCATTAGTTTCTATGGGCAGCTCTCACTTCCGTCCCTGGGAACATTTTAGGTATGAAACAAGAAATGACCACCCTGGCCAATTGGGCAATTCCATATGTTTCTCTCCTTCCCTTTCCAGCCATGCCATTCCATTCCCCTTCCCACCTGCTTGCCAGTGTTGTAGCTCTTCATCTCTCAATATTCCATGCCACTTAATTTCTTTAAGGGTTATTTGATGCCCTGCTCCATGCTGCTTCTGAAAACCTAGGGTTCCCCCCCCCCACAAGACTGTTGGTACCTCCCCATATTTTGGCTATGTAATCGGGGGCACTCTCATCCGAACTTCCATAATAAAATGTAAGAATACCATATGTGTGTGTGTGTTTATATATGAAGATATAATTTCATGTCAACTGAACATTCTCCATCCTCATAGACCTGACTTTGGAGATTCCCCCACCATCTCAATACACTATTATGGTGTATTGCCCCCCCCCAAAAAAAACTTTCTACACTTCATTGTTTCCCAAAGCTTGCTGATACCTGACTTTTTGTGCATGGGTCCTGCTGCTTTGGCTACATAAGCAATAGCTGTCACCTATGAGCAATAGAAATAGATGGACTGCCAAACCATTAACGAAACAGCATTTATTAAACCGAGGATGAGAACCAAGGCGTTTTCAATTTCCAATAGAATACTCACATAAACGTTTATGTGTACATTTTGGGGGAGGGGGGGACGACACACACTGCTAGACCAATTCGTACGCCAAACAAAACACAGAACAGGAATTCGACAACATGAATATTCTTTTTTGTTCGTAGACTTCCGGTTATCTTCACAATTAATCTTTTGAAAATTGTCCCCAAATGTTGTAGCTAGAAATGAACAGGTTTTGGCTATAAATTTGCATAGTACCGGTCACGGTTTTGGAAATCTCTATGTGCATATTTTGCATCTGATCTGCTGTGAGGCACTCTGTCAAACGGCTCGTGATCATTGAAACACGATTCAAAGACTTCATCCACAGCTTTCTCGGCCATCTCTTTGCTGATCTTCCGAACAGCCAAGATGGAGCGAACAGCTCTGTCTTTTACGCAGGTCTGAGGAAGGTAAGAAAACCGAGGTCAGGACACAGACTGCGAAGTCTAGACAAGTGATACACTTACAGTAGTAAAATTGATTACTACCAATGACAAGCCACAGAAAGTGTTTCGAAAGATATTGCTAACTAAAACAAAACGAACAACTGTCAATCTCCCATATTCTTCACAAACTTGGGAAGACACCAAGATGCTCAACTCAAAATCCAGTGTCACATTGTTTATTGTGGATGTCTATTAGCAATGTCACTCCTTGAAAAATAGTCGTATAAGGTTGCACCAAATCTGACCAGCCACAGATTCTAATACTTTGTTATACCTAACGGAACAGAATCTCGGATATCTGAATTTCCAAATTAAACAGGACCTCCTCTGCAAATGGAGACACTGTGGAAGCCTGGCCCTCCTCTTCATTTACAGGTCACCATCAACTTACCTGATGATGCTGCTTCAATCCAAATTTAAACCGGGTCATTTCATTTAGGAGGGAGCAATCACCACTCAGATTAGAAGCTCGAATCTATGTAGAGAAACATACCAAAAACACCAAAACTAAATAAAGTACTCGGAGAACTGCAACAATTCCTAACATAATTACATGGCTCCCAACAGTTCTCTGGCTAAGATGGCACTAACTATATGCCAGTCAAGACAACAGGCCATAAGAACATTGACTTTGAAAAAGTACCGTTTGTTTACTTATAAGATTTCTGACGTTGTGACAAGGCTGGTTTCCTTTCTCTCCTGTTCCCTGCTACTTCACACTGAGTAAAATTTTAAAGGCAGGCTGGTTGTTTGAATTTTCTCATTCATAGTTTTTAAAGCTGCAACAACTAAACTAGGAATACTGACAAAGGCTTTTCAATCATGTCAGATACTGATCGTTGATTATAATTTTACATTTATATTGTTTTATTATGTTTTAGCATTGTACACTAGTTATTCTAATTTTAAATGGCACATGAATCCTCCTTTTTAGAGTGTTAGTTGGAGTAAATTCTTACTAGCACATACACAAAAACCCACTGGGTCAATCAATTTCTGAACTAGTGAAATCACAGAACTGCTATACAGATGTACCTCGGAAGTCGAATGGAATCCGTTCCGGAAGTCCGTTCAACTTCCAAAACCTTTGGAAACCAAGGTGCGGCTTCCGAATGGCTGCAGGAAGCTTCTGTAGCCAATCGGAACCCGCAAAATCCATGTCAGATGTTTGGGTTCCAAAGAAAGTTCACAAACCAGAACACTCACTTCCAGGTTTGGGGCATTCGGGAGCCAAAACATTAGACTCGCAAGGCGTTTGACTTCTGCGATACGACTTTAATGACCCTGTGATCCACTACTTACGTCTATGGAATTTCTAGATGTGACCAGCATGAAGAATCCCCATCTTGTCGCTTTTGACAAAAACAAACTTGGAATGAAGGGGAGGCGGGAAGCCAAAGAAAAAACTAAGAAGAATTGAACTGATAAGTGTATGTTTTGCTTAGATGTTAAATATGTTCTTAGCAGCACTATTAATTTACAACATCTGGAGGGCCGAAGTTTGGGGATGCCTGATTTACAACTTACCTCTGAGCAAGCTAAATGCCTGATATTATTGAACCAGTCCACATGTGCACGGCAGTGATCAAAAGCATGGATAAGCTCATGTGCAACCACTCTGTTCATATGAGACTGGTGTTGAATGTTGTTTTGGCACAGAACAATCTACAAAGGAAATAAGGGGGACATTCAGAAGATAATTTAATCTACAAGTCACAGGCTTTATCCTATTTTAAAGCAAGCCTCAAAAAATATACTGAAATTGACAAATGCGGAACTTTGTGGACAGCCATCCTCTGGTATTTCTCTGGTGGTTGATGGAAAGAGAGTGAAATCTCCTTTCTCACTTCCCTCCCCAAATATCTTTACTATTATATAATGCAAATGGGGAAGGGATGGTGCAGATTCATCCACACTTATCACACTGCTGTATCAAGGCATGTCAAGAAAGGGAGGAGTACAACATAGCTTCTTTCCCCCCACCTTTGCTTATAGCAGGAATTCAGCCCAACACATGTCTCAAATTGGCATCTGAAGCTTTTCCTCAAGCCACTTGCCCTACAACTGATTTCATATATGACATCAAGTAAGAACACAGCTACAAAGGAACAATTGGGAACTGAAAATGAGCTTTCATTTGCTACTTTGCAGGTGGGAAATCATTGACAGCACTGATTAGATGACCGGCACTAACAGCAAGCACCAGATGGGCACCAGAGTTCCCCATCAAGAACTTTCCCATGCAGCCAAGAGGGCTCACCATCAGTGCTTATCAGCAAGCCCTTCTGAAGGTGTGTTTTCACTGACAGTGCAGCTTCCCAGGGGCTCACTGCTCACTCCTACTTTGTGCATTTGAAGACTCATTATGAGCCCACACAAATGCATTTTGAGCCTATTCAAGCCACTTATCAGCTGTCAAGATTAAGTCCCAACTGCAGGACAACAGTCTTCCCTTGTTGTAGAAGGCCTGTAGTTTACCAGGTGAGTCTGCTGCCTAGAACAAAAGAAGCCCTTCCACTCCAACAGGAATAACTTCTCTGGGAGCAGTGAGTGGGCCTGTGGATTTGTATTTCCAATAAAGAAGAGGTCTGGCTGCTCAAATACTATTTAATTAAATACTCCACTTGAACTGAATCCTTCTGGCTTGTGCAATCATTTTATTAAATTACTATAATACTATGGGGGAGAGGGGAGTAAGCATTGAGTCAGAGAACTATGAACTCAAAATGTTCAACAGTAAACATCTCATAATTTTCTGCAACTATTTTGTTTTGCTAACATGTCAAAGCATCAAGTTATCTGAGGTTTCCAATGCTGCAACAGATTGCTCTGTACCTACCTGTGATATTGAAGAATCGAATCCTCCACTGACACACCCATCACACTCTTCACATGAGAAGTGTCGCTCTTTGAAAACAGTGCTAAAAGGCCCAAGTACAGGTCAGTTTTTTAGTATTAAAGTCACCTTCAAGCAGGAACACAGTAAACATGCAACAAGCTTGGGTCAAAAAAACATTCTTACCAGCCGGTATTCTTCATAGCATCAAGTAGCAGTTTAGCATATGGACCTAGACCAAGCAAGGCAGTCATTTATTCTTAAGCACAAAAATTGGGCAGACAAAATGAGCTACTGGTCACATGCTTGAGACCACAAATGGGCAACCTGTAGCCCACATGTGGCCCTTGCAGGCCTTCAGTGTGGCCCATGTGGGTGCCCAGCTTTGTAAGATCAGACCTACAGCTGGGTGCATGTCAAAAACTTTAGAATAAGGGCAATGGGAAATGGACAATATGAATGGACTCTCTGCACCCTTACTACAGCAAAAAGACTGTTATTAATGAACTGGGGGGGGGGAGACAATGTGGCTCCCTTTAATGACTGGATTGAAGATATGAACTAACTCGCTACACATGAACAAGCTGCATACAAACGTAAACTTGCCATTGGCAAATTTGACGGTATTTGGAATATATATTTTTTAAATACCGTATTAGATTAAGGTCTGGTTAACTGCAATAACAAGCCCCCCACCTACTTTTTTTGTAATGTACACAGTATTTTTTTCTGTTTTGTTTTCTACATGGGTTCTATTTTTTTGTTTCTTCTTTTTGTCTTACTCTGTGCACTTGTACTTTTGCATTTTCCAGTAAAGAATGATATATAGATAGATATAGATGCACACACACACACACACACACACACTTGTACCTTGGTTGTCAAATGCCTTGGTACTCGTACATTTTGGTTCCCAAACACTGCAAACCTGGAAGTGAGTGTTCCAGTTTGCGAACGTTCTTTGGAACCCGAATGTCTGACGCTGCTTCCACTGCTTCCGATGGAGTGCAGGAAGCTCCTGCAGCCAATTGGAAGCCGTACCTTGGTTTTTGAACATTTTCGGAAGTCAAATAGACTTCCTGAATGGATTTTGTTCGAGAACCAAGGTACGACTGTATGTGTGTAATACATACACACACACTCTCTGCTGATATACAGTAATAAACAGCCTATTACCCATATGGGTAATAGGTTGTTTATTACTGCAGACCAGTTTCTGGACTTCTTGAAAAGAACAAGCTGGAAGGCTGCCAGTGGTTGATCCACAGGCAATGGTCTTCTTACTATCTTGCTACTACTTAAGACATGGAAGGTGTCTGCCCTAGCAACAAAATAGGGTCTAATGCTGCACTTAGGCTGCCAACCTAACCCCGCTTACCTGGGAGTAAGCCCCCTTGCATTCCCTAGGGCGGAATAGGCATGGATAGGCTTGCCCAGACCTCTCTTGGGAAAGAGACGGTGGAAATGTGGGGAATTGTGGTTGCTCTATCAGCCAGTTCTCAGGTCTGCGGCTGCTGTTGCTGAGTGCCAGGTCAGTAAGACCTCTCTCATCCATGATCTGATTGTGGATTGCCAATCTCCCCTTCTTGGGCAAGATCCATGAGTGTGTGGTCACGGGCCAGATCCAGACACCCTTGCATAAACTGATTTTCTAGATCCATTTCAGCTGGGGTTTAGGCCCAGTTTGGGCATGGAAACTGCTTTGGCTGCCCTGTATAAGCCCCAAAGTTTCGGTAAGAACCTCGCTTGCGGTCCTACCCAGCATAGCGGCTAACATTCTCCTTTCCCTTCCTCTCCCACAACAAACACTCTGTGAGGTGAGTGAGGTTGAGAGACTTCAGAGAAGTGTGACTTGCCCAAGGTCACCCAGCAGCTGCATGTGGAGGAGCGGAGACGCGAACCCGGTTCACCAGATTACGAGTCTACCGCTCTCGGGAAGGAGCCGCGGGTCCCTTGGGAGCGGAGGGCAAGTCACTGCGCGGCCAGAGACCCTCCTTAAAGAGGAGACGCGGCCTCCAGGCACTTACTGCTTTCCAGGGCGATCTGCAGCATCAGCTGGCACTTGTGGTTCCTGGTGAAGAGGGCCTTATAGACAATGGACTGCTGCTTTTTCCCGGCTCCGCGGCTCCTCTCGGGAAACAGGCCGTACCCAAAGTCGTCGTCCTGCTCTCCGCCGGAGCCGCGGCTCCCCGGATCCTGCGGCTGCTCCGGAGGAGGCATCTCAGAGGAGCCTCCTTCAGCCATTCAAGCGCGTCGGAAACAGCATGGCTCGGGAGGCCTCGCCGGCCACCGTAAGTCATAGGAAAAAGCCTCTCTAAGTCGCTCCGCCCCGCCTCCTTGGTACCAACGAGATGTACAGAAGGAAAGAGAGCTGCCTCCGGCTGCTTCTTTTGAACCAATCACCAAACGGAGCGAGGAGGGAAAGCGGAAATGGAGGGGAAGCCGACGGTATCCATGGCACTAGAGGCAGCAGGCAAACCAAACTGCGCAGGCGTTAGATAAGGCCGAGGGTCCTTTCTATGGTTACCACAGAAATACCTTTTTTCGCAAGGGGCGTTTTACGTCACTGCTGTTTCGCGCGCGGGGTTCTGGGAAAGGAGAGCGGCGCTCGGCTCGTGGAGTGACGGCTGGGGGGCGCGAGAAGGCGGGACCAAACCCGCGCAGGTGAGGAGGCTGCGGGCGCCGTCCATTGACAGGCTGCCTGAGGGAGGGAGTCTCGGGGCCGGCCGGCGGCGAGGGTGGCGGGGACTCTGACCCGGGGAAGGCTCCCGTGCGGCAGTCTGAGGGCCGGGGCCTTCGAGAGCCCCTTGAAACCGGGGGGTGGGAGGCATACCAAACAAGATCGAGCCATTCTCACGTTCACTGTTCGGTTTGACTGGGAGGTAATTTCCCAGGGTGCTTTCTGTCAGACTCCTATCGTCTTACGCGTAGCTGTAGTGTCTTATAACGAACTTCGTCGTGAATTTAGTGAGGGGAACTGTTAACGTGGTGCTGAACACGTGCCTATGAACACGTATCTGTTCTATTCCTGTATACAGCAGGAGGGGTGGGGGTTGGGAGGCCTGACCCAAAAAGAAAAACATGCATACATTAAAGCCAGGGGCAGTATACATTAAAACTTCCTGCCCACTCCAAAAGGCCATATAGGTCGTTAAAAGCCAAAGCTGCCTGCTTTAAAAACTGTGTTTTGGCTGGCACCTGAAGATAGCAACGGCACCATGCAATGATTCATTTTGTTATTTATTTATTTGAAACATTTCTGCCCTACCCTTCATTGAAGTGATACATCACTATAAACTCTGGCCAAAACAACTATGAACAAAAAAAGTAAATAAACGGGACCTGTGGGTATAGGGTATACTATAGGGCAGTATACAAATGATGATGGTGACAGCAAGAGCAGCAATAATGATGGATCAAAATCTGGCCAGATGGTTGACTTCCCCCACCCTGAAATAAAGGGCTTGCAAAAAGGGGTGGGTTTAGTACATCTCTGCCACATGATGGTTTTCTTGTGATAGTAAGACACCCCCCAAATTTGCATGTTAGTGGACTGGGCATATGATTAAAGATCTAATTTGCTGTGGCTCTGTATAATTCAGTCTAGTTCCATTATTTTTTTAAATAAGGGGCTTTTAGAATGATAGTAGCCTGCTTTCCCCTACTAAATTTATCGTATCATCAGATGACTTTGCTTATTTCAGTACTCAAGCACATCAATACTTTTCTCTATTTTTTTCTTTCCTTAATCTAGTATCTGCAAATGCTTGTTAGTAGTCTGACATTTACCAAAACCTTTGGAATACCAGATGACTTCACCAAATAAAGCAATAGAATTACAGCTGCAAATAAGACAAAATGCAGAAGAGTTGCAAGATTTTGTGAAAGACTTAGAAAGCTGGGAAAGGGATATTAAAGAAAAGGATTGCAATTTACGGCAACAGAGCGGAGTTCCAGTCAAGGTAAATTCAGTTATCTGATACTAGGATTGACAGGGATGTTTTGAGATGGCTTTCTTAGATATATTTCTTAAATATATTTCTTAGAGTAGAAATATGTCCTTTTTAAATTTTAAGTGAAACTACAAATAAATCACTTGTATTACTGATGTAGTTTTTGCCATTTTGTGCATAGCATGTTTGTTGGCGGGAAGTCATATGCTCAGGTTTCCTCTTTTACAAAGCAAAAGGAGACTCTTTGTAAACTCTGAAACATTTAGGTCGTAACTTTCAACAAACAATGATGCATAGTTCTGGTTACAGGTAGGTAGCCGTGTTGGTCTGGGTCGAAGTAAAATAAAAAAATTCCTTCAGAAGCACCTTAAAGACCAACTAAGTTTTTATTTTGGTATGAGCTTTCGTGTGCATGTACACTTCTTCAGATACAGTGAAATAGAAGTCCCCAGGCACTTATGTAGAGAAGGGGTGGGGAGGGGGTGGGGATGGGGAGGGGAGGGGGAATCACTCAGAAGGGTGGTGGAAGTGGGTGATTGACTGACTGATAGCTGTTGATGACCGAAAACGACTGCAAATGGTTTTGCATGAAAAACAAGGGTTGAGATGGCTGAAGATCGCTTATAATGCATAATGAGATAAGAATCCGATATCTCTGTTCAAACCAGGTCCCTCCATGGTTTTGAGCTTGGTGATAAGTTGTAATTCAGCAACTTCTCTTTCCAGAAATAGAGAAGCATAACTTCTCTTTCCAGCATAGAGATTGGTTATGTGGGTTGCATTAAAATACCTGGATGTGTCTTCCTTTAGTGTTTGGCAATATACATCCTCATCAATGGCCAATAAATCTACTTGTGTACTATGGGAACTAGAAAAGGGCAAATCAATTTATTTATTAATTTTTCTGATAGTGAATAGCAACCTTTTCTGATATTTAGGATTTACCACCAATTCGAAATGAAGCTTATAAGAAAAAGAAGAAAAACAAAGTTAAAGCCATCTCTAAGAAAACTACTGAAGAAAATAAAAAGAACAAGATAAAATCTTACGATTATGAGGCATGGGGGAAGCTTGATGTGGTAAGATGAATCTAGTTATGAAAATACTAGGAAAAATACAGAGTTTTGTTTTGTGGGATTTAAGTATGTATAAAGCATTCTATGAAATTTTAAAAATACAATTACAAATTCAAACATCATTTTTTAAAAAATTTACACCTTTATCTTAGGAAGAGCCCAGGACAATGTACAGCAACCATGTGAACAAAATATGATAAAAGAACCATAAAACATATATACATTTTTTTAAAAAAAAAACTTGTAGCAAATCAGTTAAAACGGAAATACATGTGTTGCTCAAGAGAACACCTCTTATTTGTAAAACTGGAAAGGCCTATGCAAATGTAGCTTTTCATTTGGTATCTGAAGCCCAACAATGGGAAACATTGGAAAAATCATTCCAGATTCAGGGACCTACCATAGCAAATGCCCTTCTGCACATCTCTTCATCCTAAATATTGTTGGGGACCTCAAGCAGAGCCCCAAGATCTGTAATTCATCACTCCCTTGAATCAAGTCTGGTATTATACAAGTGGCCAATGCAGAGCTTTTAGGATAGGTGATCCCTGGCAGTCATATCCTTCACTAGCTGTAGCTTCTGGACCCTTTTCAAGGGTAGCCTCACAACGAGTGCATTGTAGTAATCCAAATGGGAGGTCACTAAAGCATGGGTTACCGTGACTAGACAGCATTGAAACAAAACTCAAATACCTCCAAAGGTTCAACTTTAGAATATTACAGTTTATTGGTGAAACATATTGTCTGTATGAGTTGGGTGAAATACATGGGTGAATGTTAGTGATATAACTGATATTTAATAAGACATTCACTGTTTTTTACTGCTTTATTTATTCACCCTTTAATTTTTTTTAATTTGTAATTTTCTTCAAATGTGTGTCATTTCAGGATAAGATACTTGAAGAACTTGATAAGGAAGATAGCACCCATGATTCAGTGTCTCTAGAGTCAGATTCTGAAGAAGATGGAATACACATAGACACAGAAAAAGCTCTTGCTGAGAAAGAAAAGGTTATTTTGGTCTTTCAGAATGAGAGACACTTTTGTTTTCTCCTAACACCCTTTGGGGTGCACCTTCAGATTAAACCTTGAAACCGAGAGATTAACTCCAGACATTTTTGAATATTTTACCATGACACATTCCTTATCTAATTATTTTAAGACATGTTATGGGCAGCATGGTGATTTGATCTCCTTTTGTTTGTTATATTGATGATCTTCTTGAGATAGGCAGTTCAGAATTGTGGTATTTACTTACTTGAAAACCATGTTTCATTTTCTGTAAAAACAACAACAAGGAAACCCAACCTGGTAAAAGCTATAGATGTTTAGGAAAATCGGTGACAGTCACACTTCCTTCCTGCTCAACTCCATCTCCCAGTGCAGGTTGTGTGATCGAAAGGGAGGTCTGAAAACTGCTAGAATTTGTGGTTATGGAAGTCATTTATAAACAGAAGTGTGAATTGGGGCTAGAGAGATTATGAATATGTGCCATCTTCCCAAAATTGTATTATATTATTTGCATTTGTATTCCTTTCCTCATTTTATCTTCAAAATAACCCATGGTCTAGGTTAGGATGCAAGTGAGTCTTGTTGAGCTCTTTTTCAAGGCTTCCATCTGAAAAGGGTTGAATATGGGCCACAAAATCCTGAAAGCTGGCAAACACAATTCCCAAGATACAAGAAAAGTAACATCCCCCCCAAAAAAATCAATTTGAAGTATATTCACATCATTGATCACTATATTTTGTTCAACAGGGTAATAATTATTTTAAACAAGGAAATTACGATGCTGCAATTGAATGTTACACAAAAGGAATGAATGCAGATCCTTACAATCCTGTTTTGCCCACAAACAGATCATCTGCTTTTTTTCGACTGAAAAAGTAAGGCTTGTTTTGGATACTTTAGTATTTCCTTAAACATTCAACTCGCCCTCTCTTCTTTTTCAGTAGCCTTGTTTCGGTTTTAAACCTGTCAATGCTCAACCATATCAGTTTGCCATTTGATAGATTAATTAACAAAGAAAATGGAAAAGTAGTGCCTTATCAGAAGCTGGTTGATGCTCAGCATCCTGAAAGTGCAGAGGAAAACACTTCTGAAGTAGTCCCATTTTATGAGCATTGACTCCTTGAAGTGGGTGGTAGGAAACATCGGAGTCGCATGCTGTGGCTGCCTTGTCAGACAATGGGGGGCAGAATATTCTGAAGGGTATAATATAGCTGACAGTCTTCCCCAATTCAGCACCAGCGCAACTTTAGAAGCTTCCTTACCCCCATTTCTGTGAATTGCATGGGTTTCTGTTTGCATGCTTTTAAGGAACATGCATTTGGGATTACAAACCTACAATATTGTTACAGGTATTCTGTGGCTGAATCTGATTGTAACTTAGCACTTGCCCTAAACAAAAACTATACAAAGGCTTATGCCAGAAGAGGAGCAGCTCGCTTTGCTTTGCAAAATTTTGATGGTGCTAAAGAAGGTATGTTGGATTTTTTTGTTTCTCTAGGTTATAGTAGTCATTCCTTTTGTCTCTCAAAGACATTGCTCAGTCACAACTTGTTTCATCCCAGGCCATTAACCATGCTTGCTGGGGCTGATGGGAGTTGTAGTTCAGCAACTTATGCAGGACCAAAGGTTCCCCACATGCCTGCTCTAGATAAATAGCTTTCTGAGTTCAGCCAATTAATTAATGTATACAGCATCCTGAGAAACTTCTCAGTTGAACAAGATTCTGGGAAACACCCATATATTATTAATTTTAAGTAAAATATGCTGTATCTTAAATTTCACTGGACATTATTGGTTTGTACAATCTTAGAATAGACTTTTCTTCTTATGTTTGTTCCCCTTCTTTAGTAAGTGTCTGTAAAAAAATTACACTGGAGACATTACTTTTTTTTAAAAAAGGGTCATTTTGCAGATTTTCATTGACTTTTACTCCACCTGCAGTTAATTTTGGCTAAATATTTTCATATTTCCATGCCCCTAATTTTGGAAACGTAACAATATTATCTTAGATTCATGTTTGCTGAAGTTGAAAATCGCCCAGGGTGGAACATAATTACAAACTGTTGGGAAATAACAGTGTTCTGAAATGTGATGAGATCTGTTTTCCATCTTCCCTCAAAATGAAGTCTAGAGACTGTGATACCTATTGATGAAGTATAAATGTGTTTGGTATTATCTTCTAGTTTATGTAGTTGGGTAATAATGCTACCGTAGTAAACCTTTGGGAGGTTACTTTGAGAACAATTTACTTACTTGTTTTGTTTTTTAAGTGAGGTATGTCATTTCCTATACAGTGGTACCTCGGGTTACAGACACTTCGGGTTACAGATGCTTCAGGTTACAGACTCTGCTAACCCAGAAATAGTACCTCGGGTTAAGAACTTTGCTTCGGGATGAGAACAGAAATCGCGTGGCGGTGCCACAGCAGCGGGAGGCCCTATTAGCTAAAGTGGTACCTCAGGTTAAGAACAGTTTCAGTTTAAGAACAGACCTCCAGAACGAATTAAGTTCATAATCTGAGGTACCACTGTACAAGAAGCACTGCTGATATGATTAGCAAGTCCTAGCTTACATTTTCCCTAAAGTTTCATGCTTTTCTCCCTATTAATGTATATTTTCCTATCCTCCTGTCAGATTATGAAAAGGTTTTGGAGTTGGATTCAGACAACTTTGAAGCAAAAACTGAACTTAGGAAAATCGAACAGGTAAATAATTTAAATTTGCCCAATGAACATGATTTTATTTTTTGCTATGTAGTATAAATGTTTTGCATATCTTATGTCTTATATTAGGCTCTCCTGTCGAAAGAACGCTTCCAAACTGAAGAACCAGATGTCTTTACCAACACTGAAATAACAGAACAGAAACAAACTGAGGAGGAGCAGCTAAAGCAAAAGGCTATGGCAGAAAAAGATTTGGTAAACAGAACATGTAATGTTTAAAATAGTTGTGGGAGTTGTGGTGGAATTTTATAGTGGTTCAGAATTCATTGCTTTGTGGAAGTCTTTTTGCACAGTTCTGCACTATGCAGAACTGGAACACATGTTTATGACAAATGGAGTAAGTGTCTAGTGTTTAGTTAGTTGTGAGGTTTCTTTAAAGCGACCAAATGTTAAAACACTAGCTTAACATTATTCTGAGGTAGTTCCAGCCCTGCCCCAGCTGCTATATGATTGTATTGTGTTGCCATATGTCATACATTCTGAAATCTGCATTGCTGTCTGAAAAAGCATACCCTATCACCACTTCTATTCCCTTCTTTCACATGCAGGAGTGTGTGTGATGTTGAATGAAGTCTTTATTTTTGAAGTGTTGCTCACTTGTATGAAGATGTTATTGTTGATGTATACACTGTTTCTCTTCCCCAAATACCACAGGGAAATGGCTATTTCAAAGAAGGGAAATATGAAATAGCAATAGAATGCTACACACGTGGAATAGCAGCAGATGGCACCAATGCGCTTCTTCCAGCCAACAGAGCTATGGCCTACCTGAAAATTCAAAAGTATGTGCTCTTGAACTTGCAATTCCACATGATCTGCGTATTTTCTTAGCATTTAAATCAATTCTGTCTTTTGAAATCTTTTTTAAAATACATATTCAGAAGCAAAGCTTTTTACTAATTGCACTCTCATCGCTATCTATTAAAAAACAATCTTAATTAATTTTCAAATAACATACACCAATAATAACATAAACAGTACAACACAACATTTTACAACACAACATTTTGTTCCCACAGTGGAGATTATGTCATAGCTTGGGTTGGTCTAATGCTGTTTTGCACTTCACCGAACTGATTTGAAAATGTTTTCTTGTGTGAAATTAAAACTTGTGTACATAAGCAAGAAGCTAATGTAAGCACTACTTTCATATATTACAAAAATGACTTAATGGAAGAATTTGGAGCTATGATCTCCTCACCCATTCTCATTGCATTTTATTTATCAAGTTTTAATATTCAACCAGTGAAGTAGAATGAAGTATTCCTTTAGCAGAGCTTTCCAAACTCTGTCACAAAACATTAGTGTGTCTGCTGCAGTGTGTAGGTGTGCGATCGTGAACGCTCCCCTCACTCCTCCTGGGGCTGGAAAGGGGTTTAACCTCTGGTTTGCTAGTAAAATTGAATTACTGTGTTGTGAAATGATGCATGTCTAAAAAGTATGTCATCAACATGAAAAGTTTGGAAAGCTCTGCTTTAGATAAATAATTCCGGTTCAGATTGGGACTGTAGCTGTTACGTTGTCTTTGCAACATATTCAACTAAATGTTTTTGAATTTTCCAAATAACGGATGACAACGGTAATCTAAAGTTTAAATTTAGGCAACATATTGGTTTTTAATCCAAGCACTTCTTTAATGTAATCACATTGAGAAAGGTCTGTTCAGCTCTAGAGATAGAATTACACAGCTTCTAGTAGCATATAATTCTCCGATTTGCTCATATGTGACATAGATATGCAAACTTTGGTCAGAATTTGTTGGAGTGACTGTGTAGACTGTAAGAAACAATATCTGACGGGATCTGCACTTCTAAGTAATCATTTTAAATGTTTTCTCTTGATGATGAGATATGAAGAGGCAGAGGAAGATTGTACTCAAGCTGTATTACTAGATTCCTCCTACTCAAAAGCTTATGCCAGAAGAGGGACTGCGAGAGCTGCACTGGGAAAGCTAAAAGAAGCTATGCAAGGTGGGATTTTTAATGGATGTGTGCTTGATGTTATCATTTGATGAAGTTTTTGCTCGATCATAATTTCTCAGTGCAACAGCCCCAGTCCACAAACAGCAATCCAGTATGATAGCAGCAAAGCTTGGATAGAAAGCAACTGGTTTTTATAACACCTAGATTTTCTGAGCTACCTTGTTTGCCTAATATAGTTGGGCCACTGTAAGGGGGCACATGGATGTGCTCCTACCCACTTAACCTTTGCCCAGGGAATAGCACTGAAACTTAATTTTATTTCCATAAGGAGACTCTCGCATTGAAGGAGATGTGGCAGAATCTGGACCGTGTCTAAATTGCTAATTGAGTGCTTAGTTCCCATTTCCTTGCTATTGCTGTGAGTGCAAAATTTCATTCACAGTAGCTTACTGTTATTGCATTTCAAAAGTTCATTAATAATTAGATACTTGAGCATGCCATAGTAATGGAAATCACATTTACTATAGTGGGGAAAGTCTTCTTTGGGAGACCAGTTGGATTCAGTGGGACTTCCAAATGGTTAACGTTTGATAATGGATCATGTCTTAACAGTTGCAGATAAATACATGTAAATTAAGTGTTAAAACTAATTATCGTTACATTACATTAAATTTGTGTTTCTTGATGTAAATTCATCAGATTTTGAAACTGTTTTGAAGCTGGAACCTGGAAATAAGCAAGCAGTAAATGAAATAATGAAACTTAAGAATGTAAGTGTGTTTGTACTTCAGTATCTCGCTAGTTACTTCCTTAAATTACTTTTTTTAAAGAGTATTTTTCTGAGTTATAAATGATTCCGATTTTCATGGATGGTTGTTTGCTAATCTTTTAAAGGAATCAATTGCAAAAGGGCTGTGGATAGACACGGAAAGCCCTGGACTATCACAAAAGGAAACAGAAGCACAAAATCTAGTGAAACCCATTGATAAACCCTTGCACCATAGATCAAAAGTAAGTACAAATGATGAGGGTATCAGGTGTTTTTACCCTCTGAGGATAACGTTAGTGTGAGCAGGGCAAACTTGTTTGGGCTTGAAGTGTTGTAAAGAAGAGGATCAAATTGTTCAGGAAGGGAAGTTACAGGCAGGATGTTTGCTGGCATGAAATCAAGAGAAATTTCCACAAAGGTTAGAGGTATGGGAGGAGAGAAAAGTAGTTTGCATGAATCTGAATGGAGAGCCATATCTCAGTCTAGTGGCGCATAAGAGAGGAAGATACAAAGAGGATTTAAAAACTAAATTTAGAAGGTGTGGTCTTGTAAATACTGCCATACACATTTGGGGTGAGATCAATTGATAGGAGGCAAATTCAGTTGCTGTGTGTGTGTACTAAAAGGGTGAGTGTGTCTTCCTGTGATTGCCTACAAAAGTTTTATGCCAAAGGCAACTTCTTAATATTTAATTTGCCATCGGGATTTTCATATTTGCTATGACAGGCACAAGTACTCTTTGAGAATGCACCCAGTTGTTCACCAGTATGTCAGAACCACTGTAACTAACTTACTGCATGGTTCTGTTCTGTTTAGAAACCCTTGAGAAGAGTAATCATTGAAGAAGTGGATGATGAGATTCTGACCACAAATTTGGTGGCTACCCCCAATCTGCTACCTAATCAGTCGGTTTCTGCAAGTGTAGAAGCAACACATACCTCAGCATCTGCACAGAATCCAAGCAAAGATGATTTTTCTTCTTCCGCTGATACTCCCAAAGCAAAGCTTTTGAAAATAGAAGAAATCGGAGATTCTGTAACCATAGAGTAAGTACTGATTTTAGTATTAAATATGAACTAGTGGTTTGTTTTGCTCCAAACAAATGTGTTCACAATAAACTATTAACTATTAGCTTACTATGAGTTGTGAATTGACCCATATTGTAATGAGGGGGTGGTAGGAGGCCTTATGAACAGAATAAACAAATGGGAACTTTGGTAATGATTTTAATCAGCTCTTTTATTTACATATAGGTTAGGATAATTTTAGCTCAAGACAGTTGATGCTAAAAATCATGGTGGCTTAACAGCATGTATGTTCTTTTGAATGAATCTTAAAAGTAAAACTACAAGGCTATTTTGTCAGGTCTAATACATGTTATGTAAGTACACAAATGGAAGAGTTTATAACTTTCCTCTCAAATATTTTAGGAAACACTATACTGTATTCAGTGGTGTCCAAACGTTTTTCACAAGAGCCAGATTTGATGAAGTGAAGGGTTGTGGGGACCGACCAAAAGGGCTGACCAAAGTTGTTGACCTTTTTTTAGGATTTTACCCTAAAGTTTTTTAGGATTGCAGAGTTGTTGATTTTTTTTAGTAGGATTGCAGATGCTGAGCTTCTATTAGGATTGAAGTTGTTGAGGAAATAAACTGCGTGGGCTGAATTAGGCTCCCAAAACGGACTTTGGACATGCCTGCTGTATATGGTATACAGTAAACATTTTATTCTTGTAGCAAAGTTCCAGCCCTTGAATATAAGCCAAATGGAATGACAGCTAAATTACAGGAGAGTAAATGGCTACACTGTAATTTATGGCTTGTACATTTGACTTTTTTTTCACCTTATGAAATTATAGGGAAAGGCTTTATTTTTCTAGAGTATTCCCTTTTGATGTTTATAATATTCAGAGCACTATGGGCATAAAAAAATGTTGTTTCTTACGACTTTTTTCCCTTACCAAATTAAATGTACCGTTAAATATTTTTGAAATATTTGGTGCATTAGCATTTGGTATTAAGTAAATCTCTAGTTCTGAACTTTTATATTCATAACCAACTTTGTTGCACAATTGTCGAAGCATTTTTACCCTTTTAACATTGCAAGTAAATCTAAAATGTATGTCAGATCAAGTGTAAGTAGTACTGTTGATGTACATAGTCTTAATCATGTATTCCAGTACTGTTGCTATTGTTTGCAAGATTAGGCTTTGAAAATGTACGTTGCACTAGATTGTGCAGTTTTCTACACAATCTACTTAGTGGAGATTAGTGTTAGAACAGAATTCATTTTGACAACATCCAATGAAGTGTCACCAATCATGCACATATATTGATTATATGCAAGCTTTTTGAATGATTTACATAGACTGAATCTTACATTATGTCTTATCCTGACCCTTGTCCTGCCTCTTTTCCTTTATTAGAACAGATTCTGATCTGTTAAGGGGAATCTCTACCACCATTCTGGATTTCTTGTTTTCTTTTAACCTGGTGATGAACGGCCAGGTGCAGCTTCAAAGTGACATTATGTTCTCCAGCTTGCACAATGGAACTGCACTTGCAGAGTGGAACTTGAAATTTATAATCTCCTATCTGCAATCTTCCAGAGGGTCTCCCAATCTTCCAGATGCACTTTTCTTTGGGGGGGGGGGCGGCAGAGGGCTGCTGTGAGAGGAGACAAAGTCCCATTGTGTAAGTGTACACCTGTTGGACAATGTAAACATTACATAGGTTGGATCAGGAATTGCTATAATGTTTCCGTTTCATTTCAGTCAGACTTTCTTGCGACTCCTGCGCAAACTCAAAGAGATCAGTCTCTACTTTCACAGAGTCCTGTACTCTAAATCAGGGACTCATAAATGGGTTGGGACCAAATATCAGAATCAGTGCTTGGACTCTCAGATCAACAGCTGAGGGAGGCCCTTCTTTCTCTTCCCTCTTTGTCGAAGTTGAAAAAAGTGACAACCAGAGAGAGGGCCTTCTCAGTTTTGACACACCATTTATGACACCTTCTGTAAGGAGGCTCACTTGGTGCTGATGTTCTCTTTTAGGTGTCAGGTGCAAGAAAAACTTTCTATTCACTTTGGCATTTAAGTTTTAGGAATTTTAAATGTTTTGCTGATGGTTCTGTTTTTTTCTGCCAATTGTGGTTAACATGTGTCTTATTGTTGGGACCCTTTAATTGTGTGAATCACTCTGGAACCAATTTTGAAAATTGGTTTGAATAAATATAACCGTGTTTCATAAAACCTGTCTCCAAATAGAGGCAAGGTAATCATCTACATCATGCCTGCCTTAAATGTTTTAGACCTGTCAGCAAAAGCACCGTGAAAGAGAAACCATCATCTACCTCTCAGTCTTGTGCTAGGAAAAAACAAACTGAGACAGAAAAACAAACACTTCTCCCCGTGTTTACATTCCCTGTGCCTCCAGTTCCTGTGAATTCTTTTCAGCTGGAATCAGATTTCAGAAAATTAAAAGGTTACCCAGATCAATTATACGCATACTTGAAGGTAAGCTTCTTCATGGCTAAGTATGGCTTCTACCAAGTTGTGTAACTTTACAGTGCAGTCTCTCTTAACACCTTCCTTTAGGGTAAAGCAATTTCCAACTTGTGATTTATTTAGTTTATTTCATTACATATTTTTTTGTTGTTGTCCATGAATTGTACCTTTAGGGAAAGTTTTTCCTATTGGAGCTTCAGGGACGTATTGAGCAGCCTCATTGTCTCAGTCAGTTCATGCAAAGAAGTTGCATCTGTCTCCAAAGCCAATTCCATCGCGTCCAGTCTGGGGAATCCCATACAGAGTTTTTTGGGTAATAGCAAGAGGAGAGGGGAGCTCCAGTGCTGGCTGTGCAGCCTCACATTTATTTAGGGATGTGGAGTGGCTTGCTCTCCTTCACCAGCAGTCCTAAAACCATCATAGGTGCTTCATTTGAGTGCTGACACTCCACTTGGCTTCAGGACTCAACCTTCCACTGTAGTATTAGAACCAAGTGTGTTCCCTTTCCCTGCGAGTCTCTGTAGCCCTTGTGCTAAGCTAAAGAGAAGGTAGAATTGAAGCTCCTGCAGTTCCTTAAAATGGATCTGGGTGGAATTGGGTTGGACACCCATCTTCCACTTAGCGATCTTGGACTGAAAGGAAGCAGGAAGTCAGCTGCCTCCTTTCCTTCAACCAAACTCAGCCCCTGCTGCTCTCTTCTGCCGATATTTGCTGGCAATCTGCATGCCTTTATAATCTCTCTCTCTCTCTCTCTCTCTCTGTGTGTGTGTGTGTGTGTGTGTGTGTGTTTATGTGTATGTGCATGTGTCTGTATAATCAGAGGTACTTTTAGAGGGGACAGACAGGATTTCTTATGTAACTTGGGGAAATTCTCCCCATCTGTAGGATTGCATGCATCACCTGTATTAAGAGTGCTTATTAAACTGCATATATTTGTAGAGAACTTCAGATAACTCTTTCCACATTAGCAAGACTTAGTAAAAGATCCTCTGACCATATGTTGATTACCTTGAATCCTGCTTTTCCTCCAAGGACCTTAGGTTCTTCCCCACCCCCCACCCCGATTTTCATTATACCCCTTTGAAGTAGGTAAAGCTGAAAGAGAGCATCTGGCCCAAGGTGCTTGCTGCTGAGCTAATCAGCAGACTGTGAATCCTAGGTCTTTCCTGTCATAGTCTCTGTACACTGTCACAGGATCTTACAGCATGTTCTAGGCCACACATTCCATTCATATTGGCCCTGGGAGCCTCACTGTCACTTTATATGAACTGAGAGACCTTGAGAACAAATCCAGCATTCCCTGATGCTGCCCAGTATGGGGAGAGCGCCAGTCAGTATTAAAAGGAGCAAGCTGTGCATCAAGGAGGCGTGTTCCACCATTACTATCACTCACATTGGAGAAGCACGATAAACTCACTAGGAAATCCATTGTTCCCTAGAACAGTTTGAAAACTGCAAGTATAATAAAACGTTTTAATAGATTTGATTTCTTTCCAGTCAAGCTTTTGTTTCTATAGGCACTGTGCAAGAAGTTGAATTCTGATAGTGTGTAATGCCTGCTTTGTTTTTGTTTTGTTTTCTCAAAGCAAATTGATCCTTCATTTTATCCTAACCTGTTCCAAAAATCCTTGGATCCAGATGTATTTAGCCAAATTTTGAAAATTCTACAGGATTTTTATACTGGGTAAGTTTTTCAGTTCGTGGATTTTTAGATGGTAAATTGAACAGCTGGACTCATTTCCTGGCTGAAAAGTAATTTTCCTGTTTTCCAGAGCATCTTTCTGCCTGCTTGTTGTTCTGCCTGATACTAGCAATATGCCAGTACTTGGAATTAGTGTCGCTTGAATAATCTGTAAGAGAAATGATATTTTACAAAGCAATTGGGGGGGATAGTAAAAAAAAATCAGCAGCAAAGTGTTGCTTAGAGCTGGAACACTTCAATGCTTACTTTTCAGAATATTTGGATGAAAATCTAGAGTTGACTCACAATACAATGGGCAATAGATATATGGGCACCTTAACAATTGTTCCTTCACTTATTTCTGACATCATACCGTGCCTCTGAAGAGTGGTGCAAAGTCTAACATGAGACTGTCCCGTCTATCCATGTAACTTGAGTGCAGAGGAAGCATTTCATTGTTGACTTTGGAGGCACAGCACAATGTCAGAAAGTCTGAATCTTCTGCCCAGGTTCCAGGTTATTGGGAAATGCAGTGTCTGGCTTTGCAATATAATATGCTCTTAAGACACGCAGAATGTCTCTGAAGCATAGTGTGAAGATCAAAACAAGATTATACAAATCCTCTGTATGTGCCAGAGATAATGACTGTACCAAGGCTAATTAAAATTTGTGGAACTTTGTCACCATGCTTGCTCAGTTTTTCTTAGGCAGCTTCTTATGCATAAGACGGGTGGTTCGTTTCAAGTGAAATCAATACTCTAGAATATCTTGAACTGCCTCAAAAGATCCTTTTAACGGTGATGCCAAGAACTGAGCTTTGAGTCATATATAACCAAAGCATGTCCCCCTACCACTGAGCAGTACGAACTTTATGTCGTTTTGATGTGCTTGCGAGAAAGCACAGCATGTGTATTACTATTAGCATTATTAGTAAGACCCTGTATTAATGCTGCACACACAGAAAGGGGGAGTTGAAGGAGTGCTGGCAAGATAAGATCAAGTTCCTCAGGAACGAGGAAATGAGGACTAGATGACTATCAATTTAATGTAATGTTGGTAGGAGGCAAGTACACAAAATACATCCATTATCATGAAAACAGTCTGGAATGATGTTCAGCATGGGAAACTTTTCTTATGCAAAAATGATTGCTGCTATGCTACTTTGAACAAAATGAAATACCACAGTTGCACCTTAAACGAGAGCAGTTTCAGGATATTTTATACAAAATATTCTTATTTTGGATGCCCACAGAATGGTTTTAATACTTGACAAATTTTATCCATGCATTCTGCTTTTCACTTTTCACTTGAATTTGATAATGCCATATACATGTCATGAAATTAAAAGAAGTTATTTATAGGTGTGTGTTAATGCTTCCCTCTCACACAGGAAAGAAGAACCTTCACTCATCTTAGAAATTCTGCAGAAGCTGTCCGAATCAAAAAGATTTGATATGGCAGTAATGTTTATGTCTGATTCAGAGAGAAAAGGTAAATAAAATGCAACCATGGGCCACTAATCGAATCTAGTATTTGGTAGGTTTAGAGATAAGCATGATAAATGCACAGTTTGGGTGCTGTATAAAATCCTGAAAGTGTTGTTTCATTTTTTTCTTTTAAGAGATTCTATCCTGCATCATTGTTTGAGAAAATAAGAATAATTTTCATCACCTGTTCTCTCTCTCTCTCTCTCCCTCCCCCCCCCCCCCCGCAAACAAAACTTAAAACCAAAATTAGGTAGCTTGGGCTTCTGGTGCTACTGTTGGGTTAGTATAAAATGGAAATGGAAAGTGTCTGGATTTCTCTCTGTGGAATCTTAAAAATCCTGCTTTTAACAACCCAATATAAATAAAATATTGCAAATTGGGTCCCAAAGTACAATGTTGCAGTTCTTTCTTCTGGGGCTTAAAAAACAATTGTTGCATCAGAGGCAGGAGTTCCTGCTCCAACCTGTGTCTTACTTTGTGTGCGAAATTTATTTTCTCTTAAGTTTAGAACATTTTAGAAGTGCAACCAGTCTTTATGCAAGTCTGTGGAATACAAGTGCCGAGTTGGTCTCATAGGTGGTCAGAGTGAGACAATTGGAAGTAGTTTTAGCTTTGCTGCAATCTAAGAGATATTGGGGGGGGGGAAGTATTAGGTATTAGAAATACAAACCAGTCACCTCTGACCTGCAGTATTAACAGTGAATTCTGCTGTAGGGCCCCCATAGCAGTGAACTACATGATTGTTATAGTCTCTCAGCCCACTTGCCTACATGGCGAATAAAAGCAGTGGTTTACAGTCGTACCTTCAAAAACTAAATTGCGGCTTCTGATTGTCTGGAAGCTCCTGCAGCCAATCAGAATCCGCTGAAGCCCTGTCAGACATTCAGGTTCCAAAAGAACGTTCACAAACCACTTCCGGGTTTGCGGCATTCGGAAGCCAAAACGTCCGAGTTCCAGGGCGTTCGGGATCCAAGGTACAACTGTATACTGTAGCATTGTTTGTTTGCTACTCTTAGCTTTCGCCCAGCTCGCAGTAATACCTGTGGACAACATTGCAAACTACTCAGAGAAATGGATTAAAAAGTAACAAAGCAGCACACAACCTGCTTTTCTCCTCTCTGCATCTCTGCCTTTGTTAGGCTGCCCTGCAGCTGATAAAGAACATTTTGAAGCCTCCCAGACTGTGACAGCTCTGTGCTTCTCTTCACCAGCCACTTGCCAGGCAGTCTAATGCAGAGAATATATATATGAGCTGATTAAAAGGCTTAAGAAATGTACTAATCTCTCTTTTCTTATAGCTGCACATTCGTTATTTGGTCATTTGGAGCAGTCGGGATTGAAAGATTCTTCCATTAAACTGCTCAAGACAAGATACGGTATTTAAGGCAAATACCTTTTTGTGTCTGCATAGAGGTACAGCTGATTCTGCACCATTTTGGAAAGACACTTGCCTTCAGATGATCAGTGTGACTCCATCTAGGAGGATTCAAAGTACCTTCCACTTGCGCATGAGGATTGTTTGGTCCCCCCACGCCACATCACATGTTTCTTTGGAGAGTCCCCACACTTTCAATAGTAGTTTCCTGGGTAAGGAAGAGAGAGGAAAGGGTTGTTTTACATTTACTGCTCCATGCACTGCGCTTTGGAGCCAAGCCTGTGAAAGAAAAGCATTTATATGGAAAAGATAAAGGTGTGTGATCTTCCAGTCTAGCAGGGTACCTCATAAGATTTAGCACGACGGAATCTATTTTAAACTGGGGGTTTTTCCGCTTTGATCATATTGTAGAATTAAGGCTGACAATGAGTTGTTAAAATATTTTATAAATTTTGCGTTGTATGTATTAATTTGCTGTTTTAAAATAATTCTGTATTTCTGTTCTTATCAATAAACAGATGTTTAATACCGGGATTCTGAAACTGTTGTGTATGATTACTAATTTCAGTGTTGATACCTCTTGTCAGATTTTTCAGGTACAGATGAGTGAAAATCTGATTATTATTTTTCAACCAATTGCCACCTTGCCTCACTTTCTCTCCATTTCATTTCAACTAATTGCCACCTTGCCTCACTTTCTCCCTATTTCACTTATTAACAAATAACATTTTTCTCTGAAGGATTCACCAATCATCGTTTTGGCTTTGTCGGTCTCTTCTTTCTGAGACTATATGTATATTGCATGGGTTAATCACCCTTTTACCACTTCAAACTCCCACCCTTACTTATTAAGAGTTTAAAACTGGTTATTTTGCATTTCACTGGTGTTAATTACTGCAGTAAAATGAAGGATGGATATTTCTGTATATTCTTCAATAAGGTTAGGCATATTCATGATGCTAGATAGTTGTCAATTAAACCTTTTAGTGACAAAAGCATTATATAAACACACTATGTTTTTTTCTTGACACATTTGTTTTATGATTTCCGCTCATTTAAAAAATAATTACCAAGGTCTTGCTATATTGATTTCTAACCTATCCACTTGATTCAGGTTCAAATCTAAAAATAAAGCACATAATATATTGTAGCCTGAATGAATTGTAACAAAGTTCAAAGCCTTTTAAAAACACATTTGCCATCTAAAGTCTGCCAAAAGGAGCAGGTTCTGGAAGAAAGCCCTGCTACTCAGGCTGAGAGTCAATTTACTTCAGCATCCTCATCACTTCCCCCACATCTCCAGGTGTGCAATAAGGTGCATCTAGGAGACCAACATTTGGGGCATTAAAACAATAGACCTTTCCTGATGTTTAATTGCACAATGGGCAGTTTCTGTGCCCGTTAATGGCTTGCATTACCCCTAACATAACATATGCATTATTCTTCAGACAACAACTAGATGGAAATTGGTCCCTATGAAAATAAATGTTTAGCTTCCTGGTTATTCAAAATTCTAAACCGACAGCAGTTAACCAAGTAAATAGTGTCAGCCCATTAAAAATAAATAAAACATTCATCACAGAGAATACAGGTTTTATAGGTAGAACAAATGAATTTGTTGCCATTTTGTAGACATTGCACGCTGTACCTTATCTTTTAGAACACAAATTTTCAGACTATTCAGCATGTATATCAAATGCTACAATGAGCATCAGTTAAACTAATGCTGAAAAATGAGCACTTAAGACCAAATTATTGGGAATTTTTCCATAAAACTATCTCTTCAATTGAGCAAGAGAGGCTTGATATTCAAAATCACAGCTGTTCGTTTCATTTAAATGTGGGCTGACTTTAAATTTGAGTTCATATTTGAAAATGCCAGCCCTATAATTTAGTAAATGCTTAAGTAGACAACCTATCCCTGGAATAGAGAAGAGGACATTACTCATCCCTTGGTTCATATGGACACTTGTTGTATTTGAACTGTTCCAAGAGATGTCATGAGAGACCCAAATTCCAATTTGCTTAGACTGTATTTTTGTCTTTGCTGACAAACAATAATGAGTGTTTGGTTTGACTGTCTTCCAAAACCATTGTGAGTTATCCAGGTCCAATAAAATCAGCAAGAATGTTTGTTATTAATCTCAATTGCCTTGGCATATTACAATCTTGAGGTCTGGTTTTTAAAGACAATTTATGCTTGTTATCTTCTGCAGAACCCCATCATTGAATTGATCCTGAATGTAAACAAAAACAAAAACAAACACTAATTCTGTTATTTCTTGATGAAACCAAAGACGCATACTACCTCTGACCACGGAAGCAGAGTGGAGCCATCATGACTAGTTTGGGAACTACTGGTTAAAAGTCCTGAGTCTAAAAATACCATAGTTCATAGATTTATTAAGGGCCAATTCTCTTCAATGTGTGCTTGCGAAATGAAATCAACTGAATCTTTACACCATGTTATGTTTATCTGCCCTATGTACAGTTCAACTCGTGCTAGTATATTAAACTCCATAATCCAGCCTATGGCTGACAATCCAGTTGACCTCCAGCTAGCCTGGGTTCTTCAAGATGTGGACCCTTATATTACCCTACAGGTTGCTAAATTCCTAACAGCCGTCCTCTCGTACAAGAGACGGAATGGAATGTTAGCTGACTATTGATAGTTATAAGATTTTTTTTTAAATGACATCAGATATTGATTTTAGTTAGGCGCCTAAATTTTTAATCTTAATCTTAAACCTTCAAGATATGTTTTTTGAATTGTTAATATTTGTCCTTGTGAGCTGTGAATTGTGTTATATTATCTGTGGTTTGTACGAGTCTGCGGTTTTATTTGATTTGTTTTGTTGTGTTGTGTTTTATGATGGGTGTACAGCCGAGTAAACATCTTTGCTTTGCATAGTTCACTACCGACACTTCTCTCCAACCTCCGGTTTATTCATTAAATATGTACCCTGCCTTACCCCACAAAATGCCAAATTTTGTGATCTTCACAAGCAGACTTATGCATGCACACGGAACAGGCATGGGCAATATCAGCACAGAGAAGCAGCTTCTACCTGAATTGATGTTGTGTGTGAATGCTGTTGTTGTGTAATTCAAAATGTTATGAACTTCACACATGTTTCCACGGCATCCTTTATGATGTGTGATGAACAGAACAATTCATACATCAAGCAAAATAGAAACATTGTCACCCCACCCCACCCCACCCTCTCCCATCTACTTTCCTTCCCCTCTCCTCACCAATGTCTCAACAAATGAAACTGACTTGTAAAAATGCTAAGAGAGACATTGCACATATCTTTGTAAACCAAGAAAGCCCTTGATTTTTTTAAAAAAATGTAGGTTGCACCATAGATTAATGAACTATACCTGCTGTCTTATTTTTAGTCTCTTTCCGAAAAATCTATGATGAGCTTTGCTCTCTTATAGCATACTGCTAACTGAAGTACCAGTTAATGGGGAGCATCGTCAATACAACTTTTTAAAAATGAAACATGGGTTTTTTCCCCCCTCGGTGGTTGAAGCAAATTTATCCACACTCACCTCTGCCAAAAAAACCACCCCAAAAACCTGTCCAATTCAAAATCACAGTCTCTTCTTTAACTGCTACTGGTCTTCTAAAAAGCCCAATTCAAAGGTGCAATGAAGTTTCAGAATTTTGAAAGTTGCTATAAGCTCCTTTCACCTGCTTTGCCTCTTAGATCTCAGCAGTGCCGCTCTCTCTGTGGCTGGTGTCCTAGATTGATAAACTGAGGATAGTTTGGCGCTTTTTAGCCCCAGCCAGCTTCAACTCTAAGTTGAAAAGAGGGTTGTGTGGAAAGAGTGCTGGACAGAGAAGTGAAGAGCGGGGTAGGGGGGAGTGAGCATTTAGAGGCTTTTTAAATAAGATGCCCCCCCTTGCCTGATCTTCACTTATGCACGCAGGGGCCTAGAACATAACCCCCATGTTAGTGGGGGACACACACCTGTATTGCGCACCTGCTTAGAGATACACAAGCTTATGTGATCATTCCATTGCTACCCTACGGCCTTCCTTTCAGTCTCCTTCCCAGTCCTCTCTGCAGCCCACTGCCATGTGAGTTTTCAATCCCAGCCAAACTGACAGCTTCTCTTTGCCTGTCTAAGCATGTAATTACTCAACTTCAGCAAGAAGCTGGATGACAAACTGCTTCAGTTCCCAAGGGAATATTCTGAGCTATGGATTCATAGCTCAATATGTCGTTCTGCTTGTGCAAATCTCTCAACCCCCCCCTGATGATGTGTGTCTTCTTTGGGGGCAATGAATGCCTGGCCACCCTAACATTTTGACCTGGGCTCCAATCTTCAGTCCAATTTGAAATATATCTGCAATTGGTCCTTGGACATCACAGAGACTGCCTCTGATCCATGACAGTGACCAAGACCTAGAGGCTGACAGAGATGCTCTTGTACTGTTTAGTACCAAGAACAAAAGCGGTAATAGGCATAGCTCCCAACGTGGGTTTATATCCAGTGCTCTCATTCCACTTGCACAATGTCAGTTTGCATTTCTTAGTGCAGAAAGTATTGATCTGATGTGTGGAGATATTTCCTATTTCCAATTAATACAAGAGGATTCTAGAAGCTACTAGAAGCTTCTCTGTGTGAGAGAAGCAGGCAGAAGGGTCATGATTGTTTGGGTTATACCTTCTGGGAAGCTGATTTGAACTAGTTCTCTTATATCTTTCAATTAAGGTCGTGCTGACTACAGTGGTACCTCAGGTTACAAACGCTTCAGGTTACAAACTTCTGCTAACCGAGAAATAGTACCTCAGGTTAAGAACTTTGCTTCAGGATGAGAACAGAAATTGTGCGGCGGCAGCAGGAGGCCTGATTAGCTAATGTGGTGCTTCAGGTTAAGAACAGACCTCCGGAACGAATTAAGTTCTTAACCCGAGGTACCACTGTATAATAATAGGCCAGAAGGACCCTGGGTTTTACTTTCTATCTCTCTTTCTTCTGGTGTGGTGTTCTGTACATAGCATGCTTAGTGTTAAGTTTTAGTCTTATTCAGTGCTTTTTTTTCTGGGGGGACGCAGGGGGACGCATATCCCTAAATATTTTGTGAATCTACATTTGGCCTCATTGAGGGGCGGTATTTCAATATGAGTAGGAAAATGAGAGTACCTCTAAACATTTTTTAAATAGAAATAAAGCATTATGAGTTATTATGAGTTAAGATTATAAGTTTTTTTAAGTGCTGCCGCTGGATTTTTTATGGACTGTGGCAATCCTGAATGTATTTGGATTTGTGACCATTACGCTCATTTGCCTTCAACACAAGTAAAGCTCTGCTGGATGAAGTACTATTGCCTCTGGTCTGTTTTGGGGAACTCTGGCACATGTTTAAGGTTTTCCTCCTTACAACACACTTCCACTTTGGCAATTTCCTCCCTGATTCAGCACCCTACGCACCCTCAAGATCTGCTTCAGAGAGATTGGGGGATCCCCTGAAACAGATCTGGGAGGTTCACAGGGAGAGGAGAGCAATGGATGCAACTCTGTCATACCAGCTCAGTCAACTCATGTCAAAAGCCACAAGCATGATACAATATAGATGCTAAAACTACTCCACCCCAGACTTACTCACAGGTAGTCAGTAATTTGCATGGGGAATCCAATAATAATGATATTCTTCATGGGAATGAGAATTAAGTGGCTTCACAAATTTGGGGAAAATTGCTTTCAATTTGGGAGCATTCTAATTTCTTCAGGGTGGTTGGAAGTTTCTTTTTCCGGCTTCTAAGCAGCTTCTAAGTAAAAAAAAAATCATTGCACAACTAACAATTCTTAAAGCCTTCTTTTATTCTGAGTAACTAAAATTGGTGGGCTGTATTTCTCCACATGTTCTGACACTTCTTGTAGCAATTTTTTTTGTAATTTTGCTGCTGTTGAAAGAAAAAGGGGGGAAACTTAGTGAAATGGATATTCTGCGTAGAACTGAAGTAATTATTACATGCTTGCGCAAGCACAAGTTACAATTCTTCTGAAGCAATTGGGAAGTGTGGCAACACAGTTTCAATGGTACTGTCACTTTGGGACTTTTAGCTACAATGTATATTACAAAAGTACTTTTTGGAAGATGAAATGGCCAATTTAGATTCAGCACTGGAAAAATATCACAGGCAAAAAAGAAAAAAGGGGAGCCGGGGAGACAAGATCTATAATATACCTGCCTTTGGGAAGATCAATCTTTCCTGATGAGAACTTGGGGAGGTTTGCAGGCTAAGGTTTGAGGTCATGGACCATTTCAAAAACCATAAAAAACAGACAGACAAAAGAATCCCTGAATGCATGTGTGGGTTCTCACAGACTCTTGAATTCATAATCATTACGCTTTAATATGAGCCAAACCCTGGGATGTAGGGACCAGAGGAGAGAATGGTGAGAGTCCCAGCCACAAGGCCTCAAAATACTAGATAAATAATAAAATTATTATTTTTTTAGGACACTTTTAATGTTTGATGCTTTACTATGCTTTTATATGTGCTCAAAGCCACCCAAATGGGCAAGGTATAAATAATAAAAATTATTATTATTATTATTATTATTATTATTATTATTATTATTGCCCCCTCCCCCAAGAAACCTTAAACTTCCTGGGAAAGTGACATCATTTTTACTTTCTCTTTTGCAAGGAGTGTGAGAGTTGGGGGAGGGATTTGAGGGGCTGGCATATGTGCTTCCATTTGCCTTATTATTCGAAAGGGGTGTCTGAGGACCTTTTCCTCTTCAAAACAGGTTTAAAACACCCTATTTGTGCTCAGTGCAGCATCTGGTTCTTTGAAGAAAGGACTTCAGGCCAGTTACATGTCTTTGTCTTTCTACAGTTTGAAATTCTACACCCCCTGATTTTCTTATCTGTGTTTCACCCCTTCTGCCTCTCAAATGATTGAAATAAAGACAATGGGAATTAATTCCCATGATTAATTTCAACCCCTTCATTACAATGGGTCTCCTCTGAGTAAAGGTTAGTTGACTGCAGCGCTAGGTCTTTAAATGAATAATTGCCTACTTGTCACCCTGTAAAAAGTGAGAGGTCACTGACCTAACGGAAGATTTGTTGTTTAGTCGTTTAGTCGTGTCTGACTCTTCGTGACCCCATGGACCATAGCACGCCAGGCACTCCTGTCTTACACTGCATCCCACAGTTTTGTCAGACTCATGTTCGTAGCTTCGAGAACACTGTCCAACCATCTCGTCCTCTGTTGTCCCCTTCTCCTAGTGCCCTCCATCTTTCCCAACATCAGGGTCTTTTCCAGGGAGTCTTCTCTTCTCATGAGGTGGCCAAAGTATTGGAGCCTCAGCTTCAGGATCTGTCCTTCCAATGAGCACTCAGGGCTGATTTCCTTCAGAATGGATAGGTTTGATCTTCTTGCAGTCCATGGGACTCTCAAGAGTCTCCTCCAGCACCATAATTCAAAAGCATCAATTCTTCTGCGATCAGCCTTCTTTATGGTCCAGCTCTCACGGAAGATATTTGCTGAAGTGTGGAACAATGAGTGAACAATGCTAAAACATTTCCATCTGGAAGTACTTTAGACCTCTTACTCTTTAATGTCCCACAAGATTTGTCCAATTTTTTTTCGTGGACAATAAGGCTACTGGAATGGAAAAGGGGCTCCATCTTCAAATATCCCTCTAAATAACTCAGAGGTTTAAGGTAATTATCAAAACTCTGAATGAGTCACACACATTGTGAACATTATGAAATCCAATTATGATGAAAGCCCCCTTTTCTGTCCAGTTAAAGATACAGCAATTTGAATTGTGGGGTAAAAAAAAATTAAGACAAAGTAAATCTTTTTTCTAAAATGGCTTCTCATCATTATTACATCTCATCATTATTACCTTGTGCACTCAGCAGTCCTTATCCCGTTTATCCTCATTAAAAAAGGTCTTTGAGATAAGTCAATGTTATTCCTGTTCTAAGAAAGAGCTGAAACTGAGAATTCCTTGTCCACGGTAGAAATAAAGTCTAGCCTTATCTGACATTTTGTCCTCAGGACCCTGTTTATTCTACCTTCCTTATTTATTCCATAGTTTGACTCAGTCAACGACCGCTGAATGGATTTAAAAACAGATGAAGGTGACTTGAAAATTGGCATTGTAGCATCTTATCAGATACCCCACCGCTTCAAAAATGTCAGGCTGCTAGAATGACAACTGTGACATGTCAGTAAGCCACTGTTCTAAATCTGACAAGCAGGCATTGTTATAAGTTGCCTGTGGTTACCGAGAGGGAGCATAGCCATTTGTCAATGATTATATTTTATCTGGGTATTTTTGTTTTCTCTTGCATTTGTAAGCAGTCCTAGAATCTCTGCTGAAAGGCGGAATATATTATAGATATTAGAAGGACCCAGGTGACCCTGTGGGTTAAACCACAGAGTCTAGGGCTTGCTGATCAGAAGGTCGGCGGTTCGAATCCCTGCAACGGGTTAAGCTCCTGTTGCTCGGTCCCAGCTCCTGCCCACCTAGCAGTTCGAAAGCACATCAAAGTGCAAGAAGATAAATAGGGACCGGCGGGAAGGTAAACGGCGTTTCCGTGCGTTGCTCTGGTTCACCAGAAGCAGCTTTGTCATGCTGGCCACATGACCCGGAAGCTGTCTGCGGACAAACGCCAGCTCCCTCGGCCTATAGAGCGAGATGAGCGCCGCAACCCCAGAGTCGGACACGACTGGACCTGATGGTCAGGGGCCCCTTTACCTTTACCTTTTTTATTATAGATATTAAATAAATAAATAACAACAACCATAAGACCTTCTGATCTTATGCCTGCTGCAAGGAAAGCAAACATCTGAGATGTGAAGCAAAACCAGGTTGCTGCAAATTATATACTGAATCAATTATTTTTATCGTGCTTGTGACATTCCTTGAATTAAGTGATCTTTTTTTTAAATTCCCACCTATAGAGCTGGTCTGATCTTTCCTAGTTTAATGACTCAACAAATAAACAAAGAATGGGTACAGCAGTCTGGAAGTGTTATTATTCTTTAATTCCCTTATTTCCACACCACTTGATGGGGGCACGGAGAAATGGTGGTGTGGTGCGGTAATTTAATGAAAACCCTTTTGTTTTCATTAAATGATATATTGTAAGATGGCAGACCTTTCGCTATTCATTTACTCCAGTCTTTTGCTCCAGTGTTGGGTTTTCTTCTCCTTTGCCCCCTATCATATATAATTTCAATTTCTGTGAGCTATATTGTTTGGATTTTCTTCCAGTTTAATTCTAAAATAAAGATGCTTCATTTCTCTCTCTTTGCTTGGCTTTAGCAACAACCACAAGACAGTGAATGATGGAAAGTGATAAAACCACTTTCCTGAAATTTGGTTTATAACTGAAGTAAGCAAAGAATCATCATCAGGATTAGTTTTGTGTACCTGGTATTCCACATGAGTAGGAATAGAGGCAACGGGGGCTTAGTGCCACCAGAGTTTTCCTTCTCCCAGGTTGACGAGCCCCATCTGCTCCCCACTTCCCTCTGCAGCACATGCAGGAACTGCCTTCTTAACTTTTGGAACCACTATCAGATAAGGCTTTATCCCAGCAACAACATATAGCCATTATGCCTACTTGGTAAATGAAATAAATCTCCAAAGCAAAGTACTTCTTTGAGGGAAGGTTATCCTTTCCATGCAACAAATGAGCATCAGCTAATTTATGTATTTCTTATGCTATAAGCCCATTATCTAGAATGGCCCCAGAAGTTATAGGAGCTGTCTGAAAGGCGCAGAGTCTACTCTCCAACTGGAGTTAATTTTAACACATTTTAAGGCAGTGTTTTGTTGTTCTGGGCCTTTGCTCCTCTTGCTAATTCTTTGTACGTGCTGCTCCTTTAATTTCACTTCTAGCACATACACCAATACTTTCAGATGTATTCATTATGCCAATTAATTAGACTTGGAAGCAGTAATAGGTTTTTAAATGAGTACACACATTTAAAAGTGGATTTTCCTAGGCTCAGCTCCATAAAAAAATGCAAAGAGCTGCTCTCTGTTTCATTCAACCAGTCATATGTGTGTGTTTTGTAAAATGCCTTTTCTTTTTGTGCAGAACTCGGCAGTTCCTGTGAAACCATAAGGAGTGATTGCAGCAACGTGGTTCCATGTTGTCAATGAAATCTTCCCAGGAGGTGAACGAAATATACTAGTTGATTCCTTTTTCTTGCGTTATGCCAACTGGGCTGGAATAAGCTCACTTGCCAAGTCCTTCATGTCCTTTGATGAAAATGAAGCTCTGTAGCTCTCTGATAAAGCATCTGTCTCACATGCAGATTCCTAGGTTCAATCCTCAGGATCTCCAGGTAGGGCTGGTTGTGGGGAATCCTTTCTAAAACCTGGAGAAGCACTGTCAGTCACTGAAGACAAGTCTGAGCCAGGTGGACCATGGGTGTGACTCGGTTCCTGGTGTTCCTAAGCTCCTAATGCTATGGCAGCACTGCATGGTTCTTACCTCGGTGTTACATCATTGCAGGGTAGCCATGGGGTTGCAGCAGGAAACCCCAGTATTGCAACCACAAGGCCAGATCATTGTTCTTATTGCTGGTGGAGCAGTTACTTGAAATAATATGCAAAGGTTGTCCAACTGATGGCCTCTTGCACTTTGATCAGAGGGCCTTCTCGGTAGTGGCACCTGCCCTATGGAATGCCCTCCCATCAGATGTCAAAGAAATAAACAACTCTCTGACATTTAGAAGACATCTGAAGCCAGCCCTGTTTAGGGAAGATTTTAATAATTGATGTTTTACTATATTTTTAATGTTTTGTTGGAAGCCGCCCAGAGTGGCTGGGGAAACCCAGCCAGATGGGCAGGGTATATTATTATTATTATTATTATTATTATTATTATTATTATTATTATTTTATTTGATTTTTCACAAAAAACTTGTACAATTTTAACATAGACCACAATTTACTTCATCCTTTGACTTCCTGCCCTCCCCTTCCATGGTTTCCATATTTTTATCCTTGAATGCTGAATATTTCACCTATGCTTTTTTTTAATGAAGTTTTTCTTGATTTACAAAATTACACGCCTTGTCTCTTTTTTCAGGTTGTACAGTCTTTCTTACAGATCAGTTACATTTGTTGTGAGACTTTAGTGTTGAGTACGGTATAAGGTTGGGGAGGGGGAGAGGAGGAGGAGGCTGGTGAGGCTTATATTCTTTTATATAGTGTACGTGTGGGGTTTTTTCTTGGTAGTGAGAGGTATTGGGGGGGGCAGGGTGTGGTTGGTTGTCTGTGGTTGTCTGCTGTAGGGTTTGTTTGTATTTGTGGGGGGAGGGCTTGTTGGGTCAGGTAAGCCAGATTGATTTGTATGCTGTTGGTGGATTCTTGTTGTTGTCTTGTTGGGCTGTGTATGTGATAAAGGGGAGCCATACTGGGGTGAAGGCATCCTCTTCTATTTGTCCCTGTGTCAGTTTCAGTTTACTGGTTAGCTTTTTCTAGTAGGGCTGTTTCCCATACAATTTGATACCATTGGTCTATGTCAGGGGTCTGCAACCTTTAAGACAAAAAGAGCCACTTGGACCCGTTTCCGAAGAAAAAAAATAAACTGGGAGCCGCAAAACAGGGACGTAATTAGAAACCAGAGGGCCCCATAGCAAAATTTGCTATGCCCAATAATCAATGCCCCAAAATGCCATAGAAAATCAATCAGGGGCCCAGTGTACCATAAATCATAATCAGTGCCTGATGTAAATAATAATTAATAATGAGGGCCCAATGTCATCCTCATCATTATAAAAATAACTTTGAGTTTGGGCTGCCTTGATTACTGGGAATGGGCACCAGCAACCACTGCCTTATGAGTTTGGGCTGCCTTGATTACTGGGAACATAGCTGCCAAGTTCTCCCTTTTTTTAAGGGACATTCCCTTATGCTGAATAGGCTTCCTCGTGAGAAAAGGGAAAACTTGGCAGCTATGACTGGGAATGGGCACCAGCAACCACTGCCTTATGAGTTTGGGCTGCCTTGATTACTGGGAATGGGCACCAGCAACCACTGCCTTATGAGTTTGGGCTGCCTTGATTACTGGGAACATAGCTGCCAAGTTCTCCCTTTTTTTAAGGGACATTCCCTTATGCTGAATAGGCTTCCTCGTGAGAAAAGGGAAAACTTGGCAGCTATGACTGGGAATGGGCACCAGCAACCACTGCCTTATGAGTTTGGGCTGCCTTGATTACTGGGAATGGGCACCAGCAACCACTGCCTTATGAGTTTGGGCTGCCTTGATTACTGGGAATGGGCAAAACTCTGACTCCCTTATTAGGACACCTGTATGGTTTCATGTGTGTTGCTCCCATCAAGTGAACTTATAAAATTTCCTCATATTGAATCAACCCATTGATTAATACATCTACCTCAATCTCCTGACCAGGCCGGCAGGAGGCCACAGGCAGGCCGCAGGCAGGAGCAGCAGCAGCAGCAAACACGCGCTCCGAGCCCGCAAGCCTTTTCTGCTGCCGGGCGGGAAGAAGCGCGCCCGTTTAAAAAAAAAATAACTACGCCCCCGCCCCCGTGAGCCTATTGGCTGCAGAAATGCGGCGGGGAGGGGCTGATGCAGGGAGGGGGCCGACCATGCTCCCCAGGCTGCTAACGTCACCTTGCGTCCTTTTTGCACAGCGCACGCGCACAGCGGAGTTGTGGACTCCGGCGGGCGCCGTGCGGGGCGCAGGCGCACAGCGCGCCACCGCAGCTGTGTGCTCCGGCGGCGGTGGGCAACGCGCGAGTGTCTGGCGGGTGTGGCGGGCGCCGCCGCATGGCTCAGGCGGCGCATGGCTCGAACGCCTCCTCCCCTCGTATCCGCTCCGGAGCAGCAGCAAAGGTGTAAAAGAGCCACATGCGGCTCCGGAGCCGCAGGTTGTAGACCCCTGGTCTGGCGGGTGTGGCGGGCGCCGCCGCATGGCTCAGGCGGCGCATGGCTCGAACGCCTCCTCCCCTCGTATCCGCTCCGGAGCAGCAGCAAAGGTGTAAAAGAGCCACATGCGGCTCCGGAGCCGCAGGTTGCAGACCCCTGGTCTATGTTTACTCCTGACGGGTCCTCCAGTGTCTGGCTATGAGGCTTCTGGCTGCTCAGAGTAGGCAGGTTATAAGTTCTGTATAATGTGAAAAGTCATTATGATCTTGGGAGATATTTAGTAGGGCCAGTTCTGGGGTGAATTTTAATACCTGTTTGGTTATTTTGCATATCTCTTGTAGGAGTGCTGTCCAGAAGGGTTGGATTTGGGGGCATTCCCACCACATGTGGAGGTATGTGTCTGTGGAGGTGCAGCCTCTCCAACATCTTCGTGAGGTTCCTGGGCATATCAGCGCCAGTTTCCATGGTGTTACGTACCACCTGTAGGTGGGTTTTGGAGTGAGTTCCCTTCTTTTGGCTGATATGGATTTAAAGGGAGGTTTAGACCAAATTCTAGTCCATTGGGTGGAGTTAATTTTATAGCTTATGTTGTGTTCCCAATTGTTCTTTCATTGTGTCAAGGAGTTTTGTGGGATTCTGGAGCAATGTTTTGTATATTGTGGATACCATCCCTTTGCCGTGTTCCTCTGCTGTCAGGAGAAGGTTTTCAAAGGTGGTCAAGGGCCTGGTGGCCACTGATTTTACTGCTGGATTGTTTAAGAAGGCATGTAGTTGATGGTGTGTTAGCCAATGTATTTGGGTGTCCCCTAGTTTGTCTCATATTTCTTGTGTTAGTATGGATTTGTTGTTTTTGTAGAAGTCTTTTAGACAGTGTAGGCCTTTAGCTTGCCAGGTTTTTATCTGGAGGTTTTGTGCTGCATGTTGGAATAGTGGGTTGGGCCAGGGGGGTTAGTGGGGATGGGGATAGTTTGCCTACTTTTCCCTTCCATACTTTAAGCATGGACTGGGTGAACCTGTTCAGTGTTGTGGGGAGAAATGGGTATGCTGTTGTGGGGATTTTTACCTATACTATTCAATGCACACGGCTACGATTATAATTAGCTGAATGTCTGAAGGAAGCATCACAGAAAAGTCAAAAAATGATAATCCCAAAACTTTCCCACCCCTCTGATTCCGTGTTAGTAAAATAGCATTTTATTACTTGGGGGGCAGGGTGTGGTTGTCTGCAGTAGGGTTTGTTTGTATTGGGGGGGGGGCTTGTTGGGTCAGGTAAACCAGATTGATTTGTATGCTGTTGGTGGGGAAGGGAGTCTGCAGCCCTCCAGATGTTCCAGTAAACCTTCTATGTACAGAACACACCAGCAAATACAAGCTTTAGACAGCTCTAAACAATTCAGCATGTGCTGATTCACTAGCTGCATGCTTTTGAGGTGGAACGTACAACCTTTGCAGCTCTTTAGCCAGCTGCTCGTATTTATCTAGACAAAGCAAATAACCTCTGTTACTGGCATCTGTGCGTTCAGGATCTGTGCGTTCAGGAACAAAACAACCGACAATGGGCCCTCAGTGCAGCCTGAAAGCTCTCTCCGCTCTCTCTACAGTAGCTGTCACTAGCTCATGGTGAAAAGGGTATTTCTTCCCCTCATGACCTCAGTAAGTTTAAGGTTTAAGTTTAAGGTTTAAGGTGCCATTTAGCTCCCAGCTTTTATATCTCAGTTTCTAACACTGCTTCCACTTCAGGGGGAACTCACAGGAACTCAGTTCCGGCCCCTGTAAGGTGAATTTTTGTAAACTCTTAAGAGCAGTTCTGTCTTGTGGAATTTCCTTCCTGAGTGGTTCTGAAGGTAAGGCTGGATTTGCAAATCTTAAACCTGGTGTAAGATATTCTGTCACATGGTATAGAGCAGGCATGTCAAACCTGCGGCCCTCCAGATGTTTTGGCCTACAACTCCCATGATCCCTAGCTAGCAGGACCAGTGGTTGGGGAAGATGGGAATTGTAGTCCAAAACATCTGGAGGGCCGCAGGTTTGACATGCCTGGTATAGAGCTATAATCTATTTAGCGACGCTCTGTGGGTGATACGCATTGTTAATCAGACCCTGAGTAGACTTAATTTGATTAATGCCTTTTCTGACTATAATTTAGAATTATAGTGTTATGCAACTATCATCTGTCTAGGTCAGATACATATAATGTATGGAAACAGGTTAATAATATCCACACAGGAAAGTTGTGGATTAGTAGTTATTACAGTGGAACCTTGGTTCTCAAACGCCTTGGTACTTGAACATTTCAGCTCCTGAATGCCGAAAACCTGAAAGTAAGTTTTTGAACATTTTCCAGAAGCTGAATGTCCGATGTGGCTGTCGGCTATTGTTTCCGGCGGGCCTGTGCCAATCGGAAGCCGCACCTTGGTTTTCAAACATCTTGGATGTCGAACGGACTTCCAGAATGGATTACGTCTGAGAACCAAGGTACCACTGTATATATAATCCAGGTCCAACACTTAATTTGGGGTGAAATGATCATGAAAACACAGGGATATAATATGAGCCCAAACTGGCTGTGTTTACCCTGCTTCTCCCAAAAACAAATGGTATATTCAATTAGGGTTGCCATGCATCTGGAATTGCTCAGACATAGATGGGATTCAGCCCTCTGTAACAGCGTCTTTTGACTTTTTGAAATATGGCAACCCTAGTATTCTGCAGATTAACCATAATATACAGAAATGCAGGTCAAAGTGAAATCATGTTGCCCAATAATAACAGAAATTATATGAATGAATATGGAAATAATAATAAAAAAATTCCATGGGGATATTTTGGCATTGGGGGAAAATGTATTAAAGCTGAAATTCTATGTGCACAGTTCCTGAAGTAAATGGAACTTACTTCTACATAAATATGCAAAAGGTTGTGCTGCAAATTATAGAGGAATAGTTTCAGAGTACAAAATAAGTTTAAGGATGTCTGCTTTAAGGCTTGTTCCTCACTTCTTTTATGAGTGAAGAAATTGTCCAATTGATTTTCAGCTGAACTGGAGTTTCAGGCACCTGAGTTGAACCAAGAAGGAATTAGAAGTTCAATAAAAAGTCTATTATGTAAAAGGAACTACAAGCTTCTGAACAAGCAATACACATCAAAGCTTGCAATCTCCAAAGTATTGATTTCCAATGCTTTTAATAGGTTGATTCTTTATATAAAAATATGTTGAAAGGTATGTGAAAACCATGGAAACATGACAACTTTGCTCAAGGACTAGTTAGTGGAATGAAATAGCAGGCTTATTTTTGTTTTAAGCAAAATTGGCGGAGGAGAAGACGTGACCTTTCAAAATACACTTGTGTGGAAGTGGATCTGTGTCGAGTTGTAGGCTGAGCACCTACTAAAACATGATGTTGCCAAAGTAAATAACTTCTAGAACAGCTTTGGGAGCCTTCTGTGTGTTTCAAAAGTGTTGTTCATATGGACAACGTATGAGGGGATGCTATTTTTAGGTACATGTTACACCTTTCCATTTTGCCTCCCAACCAATTCTCTCAGTGTCAAATGAAATATATGACACATCGAAGTCTACTTTTGTTTAAAACTTGGAAGGAGAGAGAGAGAGAGAGAGAGAGATACATTTCTTGTAAGCAAGTTGGGCATGACATTCATTGTGACACTTCCTTGGCTGTTGTAGCACACGGTTTGTGGTTCTTTATATGAAGCAGTCTCTCAAACTGGGTCATAGCAACGCTGTATATGGTACACCCTTGCAGCACTTTTTCTTTTAACAAAGAAACAAAGGAGCACAGCATTAATTTTAAAAAAAATGCCCTGACAGAATAACCACCACAAAATGGGTGTTTTTCAGTACAGATCAGATGGCCATTTGCCATGGATGCTTTACTTGAGATTCCGGCATTGCAGGCGGTTGGACTAGATGACCCTCAGGGTCCTTTCCAACTCTACAGTTCTATGATTCTGTGTTTGGGTGGGGAAAAATACGGCGCAAGGAATGGAAGGAAAACATTCACGTGGAAGGAAAGAAGTCTGCGTGCATGTTTCTCGGTTGACACTACAGCTGAGTTTACCATTAAGTGCTTTCTCACATCTGAATCCACAATTCACACATGATTTGCATTTTGGCAAATTCATTCTGTCCCACAATGGGCTATTGGGCAGCCCATCTCATGAACCCAAACATACTGTGGGTCATTCTGGATCCATCATTGCCATTAGAGGCCCAATGGCCTAGGAGTGCCATGTGGTCCAAAGTCAAACCCGGCTCACAACATAAGCACCCTTAGGAAATACAATGGCACTTAGGTTTGTTTCCTATGAATCGTTATGCCTTTGTGTTACACAGGCAATTTGCTTCCTCTACAGTGGTCAATAGAATCATGTCTTTTCTCTTTGGGCTAATGTTTTCGCACTGCTGAGAGTGCTGCACTGGTTTCTTCTAAGCCAGGTTCAAGGTACTTCTGTTAATTTGCAAAGGCCTGAACAACTTGGGTTCGAAGGGGAGAAGAGGCTTCATCTGCACCAATCCAAGAGTGTTAAATTTATAGAGCAGCTGCGTTCAGGCTTGAAGTCTAGCCATCGTCAAAGCACAATTTCCTGACCATATTGCATGTATGCTAAGTAACTAACTTTCCTAAGAACTCCCTAAGGAAAAGAACCTGCTGAACAAGGAAAAGAACAAGTCGAGCTGAAATGGAAAATGTGCATTCTGATGATTTGCAATGTGTATGTTCACAGAATAGGAAAGTCATTAAAAAGGACGGAAACAATGCCATGGCATCTACCACAATACAGTTCTCTGGCAAGTGATGTCTACAAAAACGCATATACTGGCATAAATGAATGCTTTGTGCTAGGGGAAATATAAATACTGGGGGGAGCAGGCCTTGCAAAAATGTGTATATCAGGAAAAATTCCATCCAGAAATGTGTCTATAATGAGACTAAGTTGGACTAAAATGGTGATGGAATTCTATAGGGATTTAAAAGAATAAATCACAAACTGGTGCGGAAATGTGGAGAACTGAAGACTAGTTAAACGAGAAACGAAAATTGACAGATTTCTCTGTCATTACCCAGCTGCCTCTTATGAGTAAACCTTGTTACCTCTGAGTAAATATGTATACAACTGCATTGCTGAGCAGCAATTAAAGGAAGGTTTGCACATCTCTGGCCATATATATCAGCTAAGTATCTAAAAAGGAAACAATTCTCTGTAGTCTGGACTACGAGGATCTTGGTTTCCTCTTGCTACCTTCCAAGTGGATACTTGACATTTTATTTTAATTGGAGATTTGGTTCATCGTTGTGTTTTTCCCCAACATTGTACCTCTTCTATTAGAGTAGCTCCTGGAGACAGGATGTCATGGAAGGAGCATTCACTGCGTTAAGCTTTAGCCTTATTCATGGACACATTCCTTGCATCAATGAATTTATATAGTTTTTCTGAAAAAAAAAACATTCTGGGGACTTTCTTCAGGTAAGTAATTCTAAATCATATATTTAAATCTTAGAGGATTTTGGGGGTGGCGGTGGGAAGATGCCCTAGCATACGTTTCCAGTGCTCTGCTAAACTAAAAGTTCTAGTATTTGATGTTTATAACCTGAATTGCAAATCAGAGCTTCAGGAACAAGATATTTGCAGGCGTACAAATATTGCAGTGCATTCATTAGTACACTTGTGTGCAAGTCTAAGCAGTGAGAGCAGATATATAAACAGTGGGCGGGCAGCCTCATTTACTGAATCACTTCTGCATTCTGTACTAAATACATCAAATGATCTCTAAATAAAGGCAGCTTAATTATGTGTAGCTAATATTCTTTTGGATTAAAAACTCATTTAAGGAAACAAAAACACACAATCCATTTTGAGTTTTAATGCAGAACCACGGAGAAGACACACAAAAATAATGATAAAACAAACTCTCCTTAGAGGGAACTGAAATATTACACACTTTGATAGAAAAGCCAACTACAAGACAGTTTCATTAAAAACTATTCTACATGGTTGAAAGAAGCAAATGAACCAATTGTAGAGACTAGACTCGACAGACGTCCCCCACTCTGTTTGGTACCCACAAGGTTCAAACTCTCTTGTCACTGAAACTATTGTGGATCAAGACATTAGGGACATTCTTGGAGCCAACACTGACATGGAGGTAGGTTGGGTTTTTTTAAAGGCTGGGTCTCTGCAGTGGCAGAGCTTCATGCTCCGGCACCGGGGGGTGGAGAGCAGGCAGGGATGGGGCTGGCATGCATCCCGGGGGTGTAACGCACCGTCTGTGGGGGCGTGGCGGCCAGTGGGGGTGGGAGGGCAGCCGTGATGGCACCCCACTGGGATCGCGCTGCCGGGGGGTGGTGCACTCCCCCCCTGCATTCCTCTTCCTCCGCCAGTGGGTCTCTGCCATGGTCATAACTGAATCCCCTCTGCCAATCCCTATCCCCACCAAAACAAACCCACCACCCCTTCCTATTCACAATGAGAGGAAAGCTTCAATTAGTCACACTGGAAGCTTTCCTCCCATTGTGAAAAGAAAGCATGCAAGGTAGGTCCAATTCATAGAGGGGCTGCAAATGGAGACTGTGGGAAGTCAGTGGAGCAAAAGGTTCAATCCTGCTGGGTGCTAGAGGGAATACCTATTCTGATCCCCGCAGGTCAACTTCAACAGACCTTGGTCACCTGATGTCAGATGACAGGCAGGTGGGTGGACCTATCACCTGTCACAGCTAGCCTGCAAGGGTGGGGGCTATAAAGATCTGTCCCACTGGGTGAAAAAGGTGTTTTTTTTCCCCTCGTTTAGATGGTTTGATTTCAAATTCTCTGTTCATTAGGTTGAAGAGTTGCCATTTTTTATGACTACGTGCTGCAGTTAAATGTGCTAATATTGCAAGATGGGTAGCAAAGGGAATGGTGCTTTCCCCCCAATAGGATGTAAGGCCCATATTGAAGCACTGGAAGCCCTGGGCTAAGAAAGCTTGGCAGACCAAAACTTAATAGCATCTGATCATGGGAAACAAAACTTAGTTCTCTTCTTAATCTGTTCAATGAAAGTAAAACATTGCTTAAGTTTTAGCACTGATAAAAAGATTGTTTATAATGTATGAACTTTAACAAATTTACAGAAGTATGGCATTCACACAGAACATTCATAGGGAAATCATAGCTCTGTTATAAAATTACACTATTCACGAAGTCAGAACAGTCAAGTTCAAGCTTTTTCAGATGAAAAAGTATCAATTATGTCATTAAAGTCAGTAAGTCACAGTTTATCATTTTCTGTACAAAGACTGCTTAGATCAGACAACCGATCTTGGGACATGGTTGACCATAGATCATTTTTTTTACCCTTTTTAGTCTAGAAAACGATCTTTCGCCAGTACAGTTTGTAACCATCAAGCACAGGAGCAATCTGAAAACTGTTTCCACATTTGGAAAGGCTGTCTGATTTTTTTCCTGGAATATTATTTGATATATAGCTTGGTGGCTGAATTTTTCTTTTTCAGGGTGAGCTTGTACAGGTGGAAGTGCAAGAGTTCATCAACTAGACTAAGGTCAACATCCTTTGTATACTCTTGCATCAGCATCACGATCCCATTGTGAATCTGTTCTTTGGTTATTTGCAGGTTCACCAACAAATTAAAAATTGAAAGTTTGAAAAATTTGAAAATTTGAAAGGGAGTATAGAAATTTTGTCTAAGGCTTCATTTCTGTCTTCTTCTTGTTGTTGGCACACTCTGTCTTCTTTGATGTTTTATACTCTACATTTGGTAGAGTAAATTTTTCTTGGTGTTCAATTTATCAAAATTAGCCCAAGTGTTTGATACAAATTGCAGTAGTGAGCTGTAAATATTTGCACATGTATTCAATGAAATCTGCAAACTTTGGCATACCTTATTAACCTTATGAAACTGGTCTAGCAGTAGCTTTCACATCAGCCTCCATCTTGTGTCTGATAAATGATTAGGAACTTCTGACTCAAGAGGCAAGACATTTTTTAGTACTGCCCATTTTTCTGAAGTAGTAGAAGTTCCATCCCATTGATGACATTCTGATAGTCTTTTCTCAATCCAGAATGATATTTCTTCATTATTCTGTGTGGCTCTTAAACCTACGTCATTATTGTCTCTGAAATCACTAGTAGCATGAACATCTACAAAAGGAGAAAACTGCATTCATAGTGTTTCATTGACTGCAATCAAAAACGCTCCACAATGCATTCATATTGTTCATTTTTAAATAAACATAAATGTGCCTTTTATTTTATGCAATCTAAATGTGCTTTTTTATTTTTATGTGAAGCAATCCATTAGGTAAGAGAGAGGGAGAAACTGCCATTTATTGCCTTTCTGTGAATAGAGATTACAAAATGAAGTGAGAAACCATCAGGAAATAAATCACTCTCTGGAGAAACTTGTTGATTAAATATATCTCACTTTGAGCAGCAGATGTGAAAAACAGAAAAGACTAATTATCAACACAATAGATACTAAGGAATTGTTTGACTTATTGATTATGAAGAAGCACTGCAATTAGTGGCAATTACATCTTCCTGATGTATTGCTTCTCCGGTGTATTAATAACCACCCAATTTCCCTCAAGAAAACAGCGCAAGGATGTTTTATTCAGACTGCAATTTGTTATATCCATGCCACTTCTAGGGAGAACAAAATGGATTAGTCAAAGAGTATCTGCTCTTTCATTTGAAGCGGTCTAGATAATCTGCATCTCCAAATAGCCCTTCTTATCCTTGCAGTTTTCAATTTAAGATGCTTCAACTAATAGCACAGTGGACGAGTTTGTATCATGTAGGCTCCTTTCTGATGCTGAGCGACAGGTAATGGGGAGCTAGGAAGAGAGAAGCAATGCAGGGGTTATCTCTGAATGCAAGAAATTGGTCGTGAGTCCCAGTTTGGCAAAGTGGAGAATGAGAAGAGATGGAAATGCTTTTAGAGAGGAAGAACCTGGGTGGAAATGCTCAACTCCTCCCTCTTGTTTGATCATGTTGCTTGCCCTTCCCCACTCAATACCCTGCTTTATAGGCATTTCAAAAGACCTGAGTTGGGACATGTTGCCCTGACATCTAATTTGGATGAAGATAGATGCAGAACCTACTAGAAGGCATGCATAACTGGCTCCATACCCAAAGTTAGAAATTAAAAAATGGGACCAACATGTAGAAGCAGACATGACTGCTTCAGACTTTGTAAAACTTCCTTTGCGTAGCCCCTGTCTATAACAGGATTACTTAATATTCTGAACTGCGGGGGTGAGGGGTGTGTGTGATTGATCTGTTGAAAAGTTACATCTTAACAATAATAACTGCCCCTACAACAAATTTGGTATGTGAACTATATCAAATCTCATGTATATATTTCTCTTAAATAGTTTTTCTGTAGAAAACCAAGGAACATTCCCTTTTTTCTAACAAATAAATCCAAGAAACTAATATCAGCATTCTTCTATTATTTTTCATTATTAGAAACCATTTATTTCTTTATTAATTTATTTAAACTGAGAGTAGACCAACTGAAATCAATCTGGTTTTGTTATTCATTTTTAAAATTACATCTGCTCCCATTACTACCATTTGTTTATTTTTCTTTGTTGTTCTTTCTTTCCCATTTCACTCTGAAAATCTTTAGTGGTAGTGTTGATTTTCATGGTCACCTCCAATTCCCTCTCCCTCACTGATTGCCCCAGACGTAGCATCTTTTCAGTATTAAAAATAGCAACCCTTCACATTTCCTCCAGGAATGCCCCCAAAATAAAGCAAGGAATGGGATTGATCAATGAGGTAATGATAATGGCAGTTTGTACTCATTTGTAACTGTTAGTCACAACATTCATTTAGTAGTGACTGAAATAAAACAAATAGGGTCTATGCAGTTCATTTTTTTTATTAGTTATGAAATGAATTCAGAGTAGAACTGTTGAAATCAATGGATATTACTAACTTGTCCATTGATTTCAGTGGTTCTTCTTTGAGTTTGAAATATATCTGGAAACAACCATACTGCCTATAAGAAGCCATCACAGAAGCCATCCAAATATCACATCATAAGTTGGATTTCACACATTCTGTCTTCTTCATTGCTTGCTAGGCAGCTGGTTGCTAACTGGTTTTAAATATGGGACTTACTTTTAATGAAATAACCATTATTACCCCCACAGTCTATTGTCTATCCACAGCTTTTTAAATTGCAGGAAGAGAACAGAAAGAACTGCTCTCCTCATATTCCACATTCTACAAATGTTCTAACAACATAGAGACATGCCTGGTATTAAAGGTCTTATTGTAGGGCTATGTGGCAATCATGAAGGTCTGGGGTTTATGCCAAAGACTATGGGTCTGCCCACTCATCGAGTAAATTTATTGCTTGGTGCACAGAAGAGTGCAAAATGATAGGTATTAAGTTGGCATCTAAATTGCTCTGGCATCTTGCTTTAAAACCCAACTGGGAGTCTTCATTTTCTAAACACAGGGTGTATCTACTGAAATGAGTGAAACCCTCAGGAGTGTGTGAATAAAGTTATCGCTCTTCTGTTATTTGAATGAACAGTACCCCAATTACTCCCTCATGCATGTTTTAGTAGATATACTCTGTGCCTGAATTGCAATTTAAAAGCTGCAAAAGAGTTAGCAATTGAAGATTCAGAGCACCATAGTAACCACAATAGAAAAGTTCTTCTTTGGTCATCAAAGCAAGCTGAAAAGTTCACTGCTGATGGACTTCTTAGGGGAAAATAATATATTTGACTATTCTTTTGGTAGCTTTCCTTGTGGTGGGGTTTAAATTTGAGAAAGCTACAAACACACACGAACCACACAAAGGTCAAAGACCCCTGGCTTGTAACTAGAGCTTTCTGTTTGCCCTCACATGGCCTCTCTTACAAACACCCTTAAACATGCCCACATTTCACTGAATGCCAAGCTCACCTTTCATCTGCTACCGTATAAACAAAGGAGAAGTAGAAAGAGCTTCTCACTGCATGCAAATGCATTGGTGGCTGATGTCGTTGCCCTTTTCTCATTGATGGGGCGGCTGATAGGGGGCATGCTCACACCAATTTGTGGTCCTGCCTCTTTTTCTTCTCTTTCAGACATGGCACTCGTTTTGTGTTATTTTGCACCCTCATGGCAGCCACTTTGTGACTGGCACTTATGACACTTTCTCAAAATTCCAGATGTGCTAACTGGCCCAAAATGGTTGGTGATGATGCCTGTTCAAGACCATAGCATATGATGAGGATTCACAACAACAACAACAACAACATCTGCAGGTTTTCTGAAGACTAGAGTCCAGCTCTTGCCACGCAACAAGACTCAATTGCTAAATGAACCAAGCAAAAACATTTAACAGGGAAATTGAAACTGTGCGATCATTTAATGAGGAATATCTAAATTGACGAGATACAGTGGTGCCTCACTTAACGAATGCCCTGCTTAACAAAATTTCCGCTTAACAAAAGGATTTTTCGAGCGGAGGTTGCCTCGCTAGACGAATCCGTTTTACGAAAAATTCATCTAGCGAATCGCGGTTTCCCATAGGAATGCATTGAAATTCAATTAATGCATTCCTATGGGCAAAGAAAAAATTCAATAAAAATTCAATGCATTCCTATGGGATTCGCTAGACGAATTTTTCGTTATAAGAAAAGACCCGTGCAACAAATTAAATTCGTCTAGCGAGGCACCACTGTAGTGGTGACACCATGCACTAAGTGATAACTGGATCAGACCAAAGGCCTATCTAGTTTCTTGTAGTGACCAATCAGTTGACTTTGGGAAGTCCATAAACACAATTCAACAAAACAAAAATCCAGCAACATACAAGTGTTTTTTTCTCCAGAAGTGCCCAGGTATTAATACACCATGCACAAAAAAATGAAACTCAGGTACAAGTGTGCATTTTTTGTAATAAAGGCTTTGTGCAATTTTGATTAGTGGTCTACTTGGTTCAGATTTGCACCTTGATAGATGAATCGCTAGCAAATAAGAATCTAGTCTGAATAACGATAACTTCAGAACAATTTAGAAATCTATCATGGAAGAAAATTAAAGAGTAAAAAAATTACCATTACTTCAGGATTTGAGGGGAAACCACGGCATTCCACCTTCTACAAGCCTGCAGCTCTTTAAATGTGGGAAAATCATAAACACCACAATTAGTGCTTCATACATCAGTAGGATTGCAGCAATGGAAATGGAACAAAGGAACTGGACTAAAATTTCACCTAAGAGCTAAACAAGTGTTAAAGCAAGACCTCTCATGAAATTGCATTACAATAAGCAGACCTAAAATTTCTGATCTCATGCCATTTTCATTTTCTGATATTGTTCAGAGTTCATTATTTTTAAAGCATATGCAGGCACTACATATGGTTCATTTTGTTAAGTATTTCATGACACATCCTTCTCTACCATTTCATGCTGAGTAAAATCACATCATAGTCATAGTATTTCACTCGATCTAGGTTTTTTTTTTAAAAAAACAGATTTAAAATGTGGATAAGTTATTTTAAAAACAACGTGAAAGTGAAATTTCTGAACCCTATTACTTATTTGGATAGGAAAAAAGTGTATACCACCATCTCATTTAAAATGCAGTGTCAGGGACTGGGAGCAGGGCATTTTTTCCCAGCTCATTTCCAGCACCTCTCAGGTGGGCGCCATTGCCATTATAAGAGAACAAGGGAGGCGTTCATGGTGAGTTCCCGCACCTCTTTTTCCAGAAAAAATAGCACTGACTGGCAGGATGCTGGCAAGTGTGCACTGGGGGAAGTTGGGCTGGAGTCTGACTCGGGAGAGGGAGGCAGTGAGTTGCAGGGACCTGTACGAGCCAGGAGGCAAGAATCAGAGGCAGGGGAAACTTCAGAGCTGGAGGAAGAGGACAAAGAGGCAGGCCAGGCAAGTGAAGGGCTGAATGTTTTCCCACCCTCTCCTGCACCACTGTCTCCCAGAACCAGGAGAGAACTTAAGTGGGAAGAGCAGAGGCAGTTTCCATGCAGGCATAGTCTCTGGCTGTGTGTGTGTAGCCCATTGCAGGAAGATACATAAGCTGATGGAGGGAGCGTGGCCCCCTGTTGCAGCAACTGCTCCATAGAGCGCAGACCTGGGAATAGCCGCCGAGATGCTAAACGGATGTGTGTGGTATTTCAGAGCCTTAGAAACTACTGTGTCAGCTTTGACAATAGACTACCATAAAAAATTCAAAATCATCATTAAAACGACTGGCTAATATTAGGGAAATTAAAACTGAATAGGCCTGTTGGCAAAAAAAGGTTTTCAAGAGATGCTTAAATTAACACTTATACAATAACAGATGCTTGAAACTTAACACATCTGCTGGAAGAGTATTTCATAGCACAGGACTGAGAACACTAAATGTCCACTTCTAGCTGAGACCAGTCAGACCTCTGTAGCATGGGAGACAATTTCTGCAACAGAAATGGCCAAGATTGTCTATTAAATGGGTCTAAAGAGTAAAATGACTGTGGATACATTTCTAATCTCAGTACCTATCAAGGGTCCTGCTGGATCAGACCAAAGGTCCACCCAGCAGCTGACATTCAGAGACATGCCATCTCCAGCAGTGGAGGCAGAACATAGCCATAAAAGCTAGAAGCCACTGACATTGAGTAGTAAACCAATTGGTCAGTGTCGGGCTAGAAAACAGCCTTGGAACAAAGAAGTAACTCTGTCATTTCATTGTATTATTTGTCTTGGTGATGGCTGGTTTTGCATAAGCAACATCCGGGTGAGGCATTCTGACAACATGCAGTTGAAGGCTATATTTTTCCTTCTTTCTTGAAAGCAACCACATGAACTCCATAAACGCCACACACCTCCGACAACAATAGCCAGGAAGTGTTTTTGTAATGCAGCTGTACACAGTCCACTTCAAGCCATGGAAGTGATTCATTATTTTGACAGCTGGGGCAGCCATGCTGAGTTACTAAAAGCCACTTTCCACATCATTAGATACAACTTCCCCACGCTTGGATGTTGACAAGCTGGAACGTGTGCAGAGGAGGACAACCAAGATGAGCAAGGGTCTGGAAACCGAGCCTTATGAGGAACAGTTGAAGTAGCTGGGTATTGTTTAGTCTCGGAAAGATGAGACTGAGATGAGATATGATTGCCATCTTCAAATATCTCAGGGGCTGTCTTGTGGAAGGTACAGCAAGCTTGTTTTCTCTTGCCCTGGATGAGGGGGGGGGGACTCAAACCAAAGAATTCAAGATACAAGAAAGGAGATTCTGACTAAGCATCAGGAAGGACTTTCTGAAAGTAAGAGCTGTTTGACAGTGGAACAGTCTCCCTCAGGAGGTGGTGGACTCTCGTTCCTTGGAAGTTTTTAAGCAGAGGTTGGGTGGCCATCTCTCATGGATGCTTTAACTGAGATTCCTGTATTGCAGGGGGTTGGACCAGATGACCATTGAGGTCACTTCCCCAACTCTATGATTCTATGCTTCAGTGAGTGTACAAACATGCTTAACTTACTCTCTGTATTAACATACAACTCCTGGTAAGCTCACCTAAGTGTCATGGAAGTTCTGCAATATGATTTCCTCGTATTCATCTGAGGGCCCCTCCAGCTTGGTGAGCTTTTTTTAGCCTACAGGTGTATTCTGCAGCATGTAGTTGGCACAATACTAGTGCTTTAGTGAGCCATCCACATGTCATTCCACTTTATCAGTTCTGTAATGTTTCCATCATGCTGTCATATTATTGCTGCCTAGAGCGGAACGTTTGCCCTGCAGCATAACAGGAGAAAACAACCAAAAAACAACCGAGAACATCTGTGATATGAAAAGTTACAAGATTTTAGCAGAAAGTTACGGTGCATGCATCAAGTGGAAATGAAAGAATATCTCAACACCAAAACAGCATGGAAAGTGGGATCCTGTATAAGTGTGTCCAATGCCATCTTGAACATAAATTGCCATGATTGCACAGCAAACAGACTCTGAGTATACAGTATATGTATTTCAGTAGGATTTTGTTGATGCGATGAATGTTTTAACTGTTACTGTTTAAGACTGGGTGTGGAGTCATTATTGCTGTTTACATTTAGCTGTTTAATGCTGTTTCAATTCTGTGAGTTGTTTTGGAAGGGCTGTGCCCTGATTGGTGGGCTGAGAATTCATAAATAAATCAAAGTTGAGTTGGACAACTTTGAAATGTTTATTAAAGCTTTTTACTTTCAAGCTCTAATAAAAAAATTAAAAGCATAAAATAAAAATAAAAAATAAAGTTGAATTGAAAACAACGGGTTGCACTTGGTTACTGTATTCTAGCAACAAATCTTCGTAAGCAACAGTCCTGTCCACCTCCTCAAGTCTTAATGAAATCCGTATGATTTGAAATCCATATGATCATGCACAGGAAAAATGTCTCTGGGACCCTCCTTCTCCCTCTCTGCCTGCATTGCCTGAATACACTGAAAATGCTCATTAAAATCATCAAACATGTCAAATGCAGTTCATGAATATAAATGGCAAACCCGCTACAACTAATGAGGGAGAGGCTGGTTTCAAGGCAAAAGCTTACATATCTATTTATTAATGAAGACGTCTACCTGACAGAATTGGCAATTAATTAGGACTTTGTATAACAGCTCAAATCTGTCCATGACCTTAGTTGCAAATTTCTGTTTATTGGCCATATTTTTTAACCTCAGATTCCCCGAAGTATGGGTTATAAGAGTGATACCAGCCTTCTGCTGCTAAACATCACTGCGCAGTTCTGAATAATAATGAGATATTTACAAGCAGAATGATGTGGTTTTATTTACTGCCCTACACAACTGGGAAATGGGTGATGCTTCGGGTTTTGTGTGCTGCCTGAATTTCATCCAATTTGTTAAGTATATACTCATTCACCTCCCACCCCTCTCCAGTCAAATGCACCAAGGGAAATGTGTGGTAAAATCTGCAGCAGCTGACATGCTGAGACCCTGCGGCAGAGACACCTTTCCAGAACAGGCATCACTTCTGCTTACTGGGATAAGACACAGTGGTGGTAAGGTTGGGGTGATGTGGGCATGAAAATCCATATGCCTTCTTGTATGCATTTCTCCCAATGTATGCAATTTTATGCCTAATATATGCGTTTTTGCAAGCAATTCCCCCTAATTCAAATTTGTTTTCTATGTTATGTACATCAAAACGGGCATTTTTTGTGTGCACACTTTTTGGCTGGAGAACTACATCACAAAATTTGGAGAAGTACGAATTTAGAAGATTACAAGTGTTTCTCTTTCCTTATCGGTTTGGAAAATGGAGATCAGGGAAGATTGCATTGAAATGCAAGCCAAATGAAGCTCCACCCCAATTCTGGTCACCACCAATACCATTTCTATCATCTTGCCAATCGGGCTTTAAAAAAAAAAACTCTATAGCTTGACTTTAATATTTTATTAAATATATTCTTTATGCTTTTTTATTTAATCTTTTATACAAAACTGTTTTGTAAGATTCACTGAAAAGCAGTAGCTAAATAAATCACATTCCTGGCTACAATTTCCTTTGTGTGCATGGAGTTAGACAACCCATGAATTTGAGCTGCAGCCTATAGAGGAGGGAGGCAATGTACATTTTATGAAAGCGTCCGAGAAAACCAAACACCTCGATAAGGGCTCCTGCTTTTTGTACATAGACAAGGAAACTAAGAAGATATTGAAAAGGAAACGGCTTCCATTATTTACAAGAAACATTATACACAGAATGGGAATTGCTTGATAATGCAAACTGCAGTGAAATTTCATGTCCAGCTCTTTGCAAATATGTCCGGAACTTATCACACAAACTGTGATAACTGACCCATGTCCATTTATTTCCAAATAGTACTAACACCAAGCACTGGTTCAATGGATGTGCTTGCTTTCAAATATTCTTACGCTCTCTTTTCCTGGAACAGAAAGATAAAGGTGGCTGTGTAAGCAACTGATAAGACAGTTAAGCAGTTTTATGGTAGAAGGCCTGCCTATTTTATCTTATTCAGATCCAAGCATGGACTTTCAATATGGATATGGCAACATCTTTTGAATATTTTCCACAGCCATATAATTATATTTTTGTGGTAATGAGTTTGAATTATTTATATAAGGAAGACAAACAAGTACATTTCCTGTGTAAGGTTCTTAATACACAGTTACCCACAGAACTTGAAAGCCTAGCCCTATAATCACTGTAGTCTTTGAGAGTATTGATTTATCACATCTACAACACAATCCTATCTATTCATAATGTCCACTGAGTTCTAGGGAGCTTAATACCAGGTAAGGGAGTATAGGATTGCAACCTCCATACTCATAAGCTCTGCAACCTCTGGGCTAACTTTGTAACAGTCCTCTGAAGCTTAGTGGAGAACACATAGAATGTGAAATCCTGCACCAAATATTACCTCATTATCTTGCACTTCACAATGCAGGGTACCTTGGTTGTTGAACTAAATCCGTTCCAAGAGTCTGTTTGACTCCTGGAACAGTTCAAAAACCAAGGCATGGCTTTCGATTGGCTGCAGGAGCTTCTGTGGAAGCCGCATCGGACATTCGGCTTCCAAAAACATTCGCAAACCGGAACATTCACTTCCAGGTTTGCAGTGTTCAGGAGCCAAAACATCCAAGTACCAAGGCGTTTGACAACCAAGGCACAACTGTACTACTTTATGTACAGTTTGATGCTAAATGGGGAAAGGTGGACGTTTATTTGCAAACATGGTCTCCAAACAAATTGACAGTAACCCAATTATTCTGAAGCCAATGTAGATGTATCCTAGTATTTGTGCCAACCATACTTACCAATGTTTCCAAAATACAGAAACTACCATTTAAATGTTACAGCAACTGAATAATTCAGCTGAAACATTATAAGAAGCTGTTTCTACCCATAAAGCATGGGACCTTTGCTGCATCCAGAAAACTGGTCTCAACTCAGGCTGTTTCTGCTGAATCCTGCTATTCCTCGGTCCAGCGTTATCTATCTTAGCTTGACAGCCTGATTCAGCCTCCAGCCTCAGAGCAGCAGATGTCACTAGGTGGCAGCCATGTGGGCTGTTGGCTAAAGAGATGGCTTTGACCGTGAAAAAATCCTGGTTGAAATCCCAGCTCAGCTACAAAGTTCATCAGGCAGCCTTGAACAAGTCTTGATCAACCCGGTGACAAGATTGTCAAAGCTAAAATCAGATAACCTAATGCACACTGCTTTGAACTGCTTTTAATACTTGGATTTTAGTAATATATATATTTTGTCTGTTCTTTCTTCTTCTGTTCTTTCAACATACCTTATCTTAACAGCATCCAGCAGATTGTTGCTCACAGGGAATCATCTTTAGGTTGATCTCCCTCTCTCTCTCTCTCTCTCTCTCTCTCTCTCTCTCTCTCTCTCTCTCTCTCTCCATTATTTGCTTTCAGTTTTTCCCATTATGAATTGAAGCTCTCTTGGACTCCAGTGATCAAAACCCCCAGCCCAGGCCTTCTGTTCTCTGCTTCCTCAATAGAAATAAAAAAATGAATCCCCGTGAATAACTTTAAAGGTGTTCTATTGATTATTTCAAACAAAACCGAGCTGGGGAAGAGATTTATATCTGTCCTTGAAAGAATTTATCCAAATTTTGCTTTCAAGTACAACATTTGGCGATGGTCCTACCTCAACTATATATATAGATGGTTGTATCCAACTCCCAGTAGACTCATTAAACTAAATGAACCTAAGTTAGTCACATCCATTAATTCGAATGGGTCTGCTCTTGAGTAGAACTAATAGACAGAAGTCTTAGGACAGATATAAATCGACTGCTTATCAAGAGTGCCTCAAAGCAGTTTATATACAAAGTTTAACACAAAAAGCACCAATTAAAACTATATATATATAGACAGCTTCTGGGTCATGTGGCCAGCATGACAAAGCTGCTTCTGGTGAACTGGAGCAGCGCACGGAAATGCTGTTTACCTTCCCGCCGGAGCGGTCCCTATTTATCTACTTGCACTTTGATGTGCTTTCGAACTGCTAGGTGGGCAGGAGCTGGGACCGAGCAACGGGAGCTCACCCCGTCACAGGGATTCGAACTGCCGACCTTCTGATCAGCAAGCCCTAGACTCTGTGGTTTATATATAAGCCAATATAACCTACAAGGGAGAAACACTTTTTGGAAACTAAATCTTCCCTTGGGCTAGATCTCCTGCTTTGCTTCGGGTAACCCTGTGGTAGTGGTTGTAGAAGAAGATCCCACCTGGAAGTGACCTGGAAACATCACAAAGACATCGATGAAGCATCACTAAAAGGCTGAACAGGGGTAGGGTAGGGATGGGAGCAGAACAAGGTGTTTGCAGGCTTTCTCAATGGGTTTCTGGTTCCACGCAATTTCGCGCAAGTGCACAATGACCCGGAATGCACACAGTGTTAGTGAGAGCTACTTTTTACATTCATTCAAATTTCAGGTGCCTGTTAAAGGAATGAAATCCACTTCCTTGTCAGCCCATCATTTCATTTGCTCTCATTCTGTCAAATACACTCCTTGTAGGTATAAGAAACCCATTATTTTGAACATATGGGTGCTGTAGATAAAGGCATGTTTTGAGTACCAGCACCTCATTAAAAACCTGTATCTATTTTTTGTGTGTGGTGATGGTATCCAAGACGGATGCTGCCTAATGAGATGGGCCTCGGTCTTCTCTAGAGAGACACAGCGGCTCTTGGAGCACAAATAACATTCATAGAACATGACCTTAGGCAAGAGTGTGCTGCCTTCTGTTTCTTTGGATGCTTTGGATAGTCACTGGACACTGAGATGCAGTTTTAACGTGTGAGATGGCAAAGGCATTTATCCATAAATCCCCCTCCCTGCCCAGCCCAGCAGAATAATAAAAAGTGTGGTTCAACAAAAGCAGTACATGTCACTATAACTCTATCAAGCAATAGAACTTTCAAGGCATAGTTAAAGACATGGAGAGTCTCTTATTGCACTATCTGGGGCCATTCAGCAGCAATTGTGGCCTTGCAAAATTCAGGAGTAAAAGTTATGTGCCTTCTGCACATATCAAATTTCATGTGCAAATTGGGCTATTATCTGGCCAGTCGTTTATCTTCTCCCAAGGATCTGAGCTTTATAGAATGCTAATACAACTGTGCTTGTAATTTACATGTTCTGAAGTAAAGACGCAGTAAAGCCTATGCCCAATATATGAGAGACGCAAACATATTACCAGCATCCTTTTTCAGAAGCTTCAAACCCTCCGATCTTGAAAATATTACCAAGTGATGTGGTCGTAGCACAGCTGGTCATTGAACTCAAAATCCGGATGAAGCCCAATTGAGTGAATTACTAGCAAGACCATCTGTTTTCACTTCCCTTAAAGCTGCTCACAGTATCTTTTAATTAAAGGTCACAATAAAGTTTAAAATTCTCTCTTTTATGGGGAAGATCTGGCCAAAGGATGTAGAAAGAGCAGCGCAGTTGGACATGAAGCCATGACCTCATGCAGGATTGGGGGAAATCCTGTCTCCCAAACCCAGCTATGCAAAGGTCAGGTTGTATTCAATCTCCTTCCATCAGTGGCATGGGGGTCAAGTCTGAGAATGATGGGGGAGTCCGTTCTCAGATTCGGATGGTGTAGAAGAGAGTGCCAAAGACGACCCCTGCCAAAATGCGGGCATGGCAATTTAGTAACAGAATCCTAGTTAAGTGGGACTTGGGATGCGGGTGGCGCTGTGGTCTAAACCACTGAGCCTCTTGGGCTTGCCGATCAGAAGGTTGGTGATTTGAATCCCCGAGACAGAGTGAGCTCCTGTTGTTCTGCCCCAGCTCCTGCCAACCTAGCAGTTCGGAAGCATGCCAGTGCAAGTAGATAAATAGGTTCTGCTGTGGCGGGAAGGTAAATGGAGTTTCCGTGCGCTCTAGTTTCCGTCATGATGTTCAGGTGCACCAGAAGCAGTTTAGTAATGCTGGCCACATGACCTGGAAAGCTGTCTGAGAACAAACACCAGCTCCCTTGACCCGAAAGTGAGATGAGCACTGCAACCCCATAGTCACCTTTGACTGGACTTAACCATCCAGGGATCCTTTACCTTACTTGCTCCCAGGTGCGTATAGGATCGCACCATAGGAAAAAAATTCTACATGCTCAGGAGTACTATTTTTAATTTTCACAGGTGATATACCGGCAAGCTCTAGCTGAAATTTAGCTCTGCTTCCAATGCAAGATTATTTGTCCAAGGAGCTCAGGGCGGTGTACATGCCTCCCAATTTATACTCCAAACAATGCTGTGAGATAGTCTTATAGCTCAGTCAGGCTAACCCAAGCAGGGATTTGACTCCTGACCCCTCAAGTCTACACCACACTGGATTTCAGGTTGGGTAGAACAGCTTGAAGGAGGCAGGCCACCAGAGGGACCAAATGTAGCCAAGTCCAGGGATTCCATACTTTCTCTAAAAGGTAAAGGTACCCCTGACCATTAGGTCCAGTCGCGGACGACTCTGGGGTTGCGGCACTCATCTCGCTCTATAGGCCAAGGCAGCTGGCGTTTGTCTGCAAACAGCTTCCGGGTCATATGGCCAGCATGACTAACCTGCTTCTGGCAAACCAGAGCAGCACATGGAAACGCCGTTTACCTTCCCGCTGGAGCGGTACCTATTTATCTACTTGCACTTTGATGTGCTTTCGAACTGCTAGGTGGGCAGGAGCAGCAACTGAGCAACGAGAGCTCACCCCATCACGGGGATTCGAACTGCCAATCTTCTGATCGGCAAGCCCTAGGCTCTGTGGTTTAGACCACAGCGCCACCCACGTCCCTATACTTGGTCTAGTTTTGTAGAAAATAAATTTGTGCCAGGTGGAGCGTACATCATCCCTGCAATTCCTCTTTTTTTAAGGTTCTCTTTTGCATCAGGGAACCCTAAACACAAAGAAAGAGATCTATAGCCAAACTGAGTGCTCATTTCACAATAATTGCACTTCCTGACCATGAAGCCTTGAAGATATTATCTCTTATCCCAAAGGCAATATCACTTCTATCCATTCATCTTTACAACAGCCCTTTCATTTCCACATTGTTCTTCCCCAAGTGTATGTTTTACAAATCTTCTGCCAGGCCACAGACATCTTATAGGAATAAAATAGCCCCTTGTCAACAAACAAACGGTAAAACAGCCCCTTTGATTGAAAGTTACTGACTGTGACACTTGGCAGCAATAAAAGTTTGGTCCCTTCATTTCCGAAGGGCAAGTAGAATAGCATCTGGGATGCTAAGGAAAGCATCTTTCAGACAGCCTTGTTATTAAAGGCTCTCTTTGCAATCTAGAAACAAGCAGCCCTTCGCCAGGGACTTGAGTTAAGCTGAAGGTGACTAAAATAAAAGTAGCCCTATTTCCTTCCTTCAGCAAGACATATACAAATGTGAATGTTTTTTTCCACCAAGGCAAATGGAATTGAGTAAAAAGAAAAAGTTAAACAAAATGAATGATGGTATATTCAAGTTTCCTTCTCTGAATTATCCACTTTAAGAGTTTTTGAGCTTTTTTGGCGAGGAGGGGGAGGAATAGAATAGGAGTATGTGTATAAGGAGCTTGATTCATTTGCTCACAGCTGAAGAAAAGGTTCTCGGCTGATCTTTAAGCTAAACTTTTGTGGGTCCAGGTACAGAAAGTGGATGCAACTGGATGCAACCCCGGAGTCAAAAGATAGCATGTTATTTACAATCCTGTTTTGTTGTACTTTTGCATGAGGAAGAACCTTCCTATAATTAAAGACAGCATGGATTTCCATTTTAGTTAGACACAGCTGCCTAACATTTTGTTATAATGTGAAAGGGTAATACTGCTATCAACTGCTGTTTGTAGGCCACAATGGTGACATTGGGAACTTCTGTAATAATGACAATTAAACAAGACACATTTGAGTCACAGATATGTTGGCATCTTGACTGAAGAAGGCAATGGGAAGAAATTGCTCCTGAGAAAGTATTATGAGAAAAACCGTAAGTGTTTTGATGGCAATAAGCCATGCTCTCATCTATGTTGGCCTGAACAGGACTGTCGATGAATTCCTCAGTTATGATGTTCAAACCACCATTTTCTTAATATTATTTTAGGTTTTTAACAATGAACTCTTGAAAGCAGTTCAGAAGCTGGCTTTCTCTAGCAAGAAGCTTGAAATGAGGTTCTTTCGATATGTTTCGCCTAACCCAGCAGCACACTGCTACATACCTCAGCTGCAACAGTTACCCCCTATTAAATGTTCCTCCAGACAACTGTTTCCTTATTCATCAACAATAGTTTTAAGCAGGTAACATGTAGGGGAACTGTGACACTGGAAAGATCTTAACCAGTGGATGTTTGGTGCTGTTAAAATTGTTTTCTGCCACAATTGTACCACCCAGGCTGATCCTGCTAGCAGTAAAATGCATGGTTATGGGAGCACTGTCTGTATTGACTGCTAGGTATCAGGTATATTGCTTCATGTAAAACATTCCATCTGAACTTAGCCTTGTTCTTCTCAGAAAGCCCAGGAAAAGGAAGCGCTTTTTGTTGCTTTCCACATGAGATGTGGGTTTTGTTGTATAATCAGACATACAAGCAGGGAAAACGGCAAAGGAAGTGGCTTTTCCTCACATCCACTGTAAAGTGTGAACTGGAACCCAGAAAACTGTGAGCTCAGAAGTGTGCCAATAAATGGAGATTGCATGTTCCTCTGGAAATGTCTCCCTCCTTCCTAGCTTGGAGCATTACTACAAACTCTGCTAGCATATGAAGATTTGCCAGGGAGCAAAAGACTGAAAAGAGATCTTAGTTACTGGGCCACAGTAGGCAAAGCACATAACTCACAGTCACAGCACAGTTCTATAGAGGTCTACCCAGAAGTATTGAGATATTTGGGACTCACTTCCAGGTAAGTGTACAGAATCATAACCTCTGTAAAGGTTACTGACTTTGATTTAAATTCTGCTGTTGTCTTGGTTTTCTAATCAGGGTTCAAAATGGCACTTTATTTATTTAGCTTTACATTTATATTCCTCCAAGGAGTTAAAGGTGGCACATACACCTCTCCCCCAGGGCCGGCTCTAAGGCAAGCCCGGGTGGCAGATGGTGCCGGGCCACCGGGGGGGGGGGACCGCGTGGCTGCCCCTGCTGCAGCGGCGCTGCGTGCTGCACCTGCCCGCCCGTCGTGGTGAGAAACGGGGGGGGGGCACCGGGGTGATCATCGCACCACGGCGCCCGGGCGCCCGACATGCTTAAGACGGCCCTGCTCTCCCCCACCCCAACCCACAACAAACATGCCTGGTATGTTAGGTTGAGAGATTGTAACTGGCCCAAGGTTGCCCAATGAACTTCGTGGCTGAGTGGGGATTTGAACCCTGCTCTCCAAGTTTCTGGATCTTCTATGAAATTAATGAAGCTTTAACCTTTAAGCTTCAAGGCCCCTAATTCTGGAGGAGCCCCAGAAGTGAATTTAGACCACATTACTTAAATTTTTGGGTCTAGTAGACCCCATTTGAGGCACACGACTCAAATTGATCAATTTTTGTTGCATATATTTCAACAATCCCATAGTTTGAGAGTCAGTAGCACAGATGTTGTAAAGGTTTGGTGATCTGCCGTACAACAACCCTACTGAATAAGACAACAGTGGTCATTCAGACCTCGTTGCTGGTTGAGAAGGGGTCCCAAATAACAGTTCAAGCCTCAGGGCCTCAAAAATGTAGGTCTGACGCTGTCCAACCCTCTACCAACCCAGTGAGTCATGGGATGCAACACAGCCAGTGATAAAAAGTACAGATTCAATTGGTGAAATGTTTAGTTATTGTTGTGCAATACTTCACTCATTGGAAAATATTGTCTTCATATTGAAATGAAAAGAATGAACTTTGGGGGGGAAAGACATAGCAACATTAATGAAAATGTAATATAGTGCTTAATATGAATTTAAAAATGAAATAAGAATAATTGCATTGACAATGCATCAGTTTCAATTGCAGTCACCTTCCCCTTAATTCTTAACCTTTTGCACCCACAATCCTTCAATTCTGCTGCAAATTGTGCTTCATATTGTAATTCTGTCTGACACACAAGGATTTAAATTAATACCAACCTGCCTTGTGAATAGCTTCAGGGCTTCATATCCAATACCCAAAACACTATGAGTTGAAGCTTCTCCTGGTCTTATTATCCAGCATTCACAGCCTCACTGTCTACTGGACCAAGCAATTAAAAGTTTTTTCCCATTGTTAACTAGGGTTCTCTCCCCCTGCCCCTAAACTTAGAACTTGTTCTGTCTCCTATTTCTCAACATAAAATTACAATATTAAAAAAACTCAAAATGCATAATAAAATAAGAACAAAAACAAACCAATAATCTCACGAGACAGAACTGAGGCTGCCCACCCCTTGTATATAGGGCTGCAGCCTTAGTTTAGGACAGAACATTTCTACAGAATGGTTTGAATCTTGGCCCAACAGATCCTGGAGCGTGCTGGTATTGTTTGTTGCAGATCTGGCCAATAATTCAAGTTTGATTCTGCCAGCGGTGCTGATACAGAGGCACAGGCTTTGCACAGGTCTCAAAATCTTATAGTAGGCTATAAATACAGATTCAAAGGCACACATGCACTTCAGAGGACTGCATTACTAAGTAAACACACATCAAGCTATGACATTTTTGAGAGTAAAAGAAGCCAAAACAAAGATAAAACCAAACACCAGCAGAATGCATGGTCTTATAGCAATCCCAATGTATCATCTTCATAGACAAACTTTAAAGCTCCGGATAGCCTACAATTTCCCTAATATGTGACTATAGTTTATCTGATTTGAAGCACTAATGTAACAATATATAATCCACTCATAATCCTTTCCACCACTCTGTTGTTTTTCAGTCATTTTTCCAGCATACTGTTTTCGCAAAGCAAGTCAGGAAGAAAACATCAATTATCACCGAAGCCTAAAAAGTGTGTGTGTGTGTGTGTGTGTGTGTGTGTGTGTGTGTGTGGAGCTGGGGAGGGGAGAGAAATCAGATTAATCACTTAGGGCACAATTTAGCAAAATTAAGCACATTTAAATCACAGTTATTGCAGTGAGATAGTTAGGCACATGCTTAACCCAAGCGCTGTTCAAATGAATGGAATCTAAAAGCTTTCAGACTAGGCCAGATCATAAGCCGGCATACTTTAATATAAATATTCCATTTTTAACATGCTTGTTCTTTTGAAAGGTGGCACACAAACAATATCCAAATGAGTACTAATGGATGTCAAATTAACATTGTTAGATGAACATGGTCACATCTACCTCACAACTTTTGTCTCTGAAATGCTATGTCACTGACTTCTGCCATAAAGTCTTCTATGTAATTAATTTCTTTTGAGCCAGTAATAATAGCAGAACATTGTAGATGAAAGGCTTCAAAAACTAAATAAAAGGAAAATGGGAAATAAATAAAAATGTGGCGTGCGCTCTAGGAATTTGTTCCTTTTTTTCCTATACGTATATATTTCCCCTCATTGACTAATCCCAATGGTTTATTAGGAGGCCCAAGCCAGACATGGTTAATATTTTAACATGTGACAGTTTCACTTGGTACACCGAGCTTTATATTTCATTTTCTGCATCATAGTTTCCTAAAACTTCAATTTATCTGGGAACCAACTAGTCAGATATCTTTTTCTGAGATAAGCCTGGCTTGTCCCTCATGTATCATTAATACTTGTCTGCAAAACATAGCTTGTACCTTACGGTGTCTGCATCTGGGTACTTTGGGATTGAGGCTTTTGAATCACTGGAGTTTTGATAAACAAGAAGATAACAATATCGCCTCAGAATATATTTAGTCAATTGCATTATTTTGTAAGTGAGTAGTGTTTTGAAGAAAAATGCAATAAAGTATTTATATTTAGACATAAGAAACAGTCACCAACATCTGTATTTGAATAAAGGATCATAGCCTGGCAGCCTCATTCCATTTTTTTTGTGGTGGCTTCATATCTGAGGGATGACTTTATATTATTTTAGACTCCAGGTAATAAAAAAAACCCAACTCTTTTTTGCTGGAATTTTAGAGGCTGGTGGATTAAGTCATTTTTATGACGTTATTAATCGTGTTGTTTATGGAACCTGTGGGTTCCAACACATCATGTGTGGAAACAGTGGTGTTATGACTTCTAGATACACTAAGGTAAAAAGGTAAATGTAAAGGACGCCTGGACGTTTAAGTCCAGTCAAAGATGGCTATGGGGTTGCGGTGCTCATTTCGCTTGCAGGCCGAGGGAGCTGGTGTTTGTCCACAGACAACTTTCCGGGTCATGTGGCCAGCATGACTAAACTGCTTCTGGCACAACGAAACACCGTGACGGAAACCAGAGCTCACAGAAACACTGTTTACTTTCCCGCCACAGCGGTACCTATTTCTCTACTGACGTGCTTTCAAACTGCTAGGTTGGCAGGAGCTGGGACAGAGCAATCGTAGCTCACTCCATCGCGGGGATTCAAACCACCAACCTTCCGATCAGCAAGCCCATGAGGCTCAGTGGGTTAGACTACAGTGCCACCCACATCCTTTCTGGATTCACTATGATAGACCTGACACCAGCTGCAATACTCTAAATTCAGAGATCATTTCATATGCCTGTTGCCTGCCATTTTCTCACTTTATAGCACAGTGTATTCACATTTTTCAATAGCCAGTTTCCTATCTGGATCAGGCAATATGAACACAGGCTGTTTTATGGAACAGATTCCTCCCCCATCCTTTCTTTACTTCTTTCTTTTATTTTTTCATAACAAGTCCTGTCAATACATAGCACTCCATCTCCTGAGAGTGGATGTCTGGTAAGCCAGATGACCTAAACAGTCTTGATATGATTAGAGACACCCCCCACCCCCCACCACACCCTCTTCTCTAAAAAGCTCTGGAATGAAAAGCTGCCAGAATTTAGACAGGCAGAACCATTTGCTTCAGTGAAGTCCAAGCCAGTCATGTAAGAGAAACCAACGATTTCCCTCGTCCGGAACTCCGGAATCATTATTAGTTTCCAGTTCTCTGTGTCTGCATATGCCACACAGGAAATTATTATAAATTTTCCAGATGGAGGACATTATTAAATAAATTTGCAGAATTAATGAAGTTCGTTAGTTTTAAAATGTAACTTGATACAGTCAGCAGACCACCATCCCATTCCCACCAGCCAACCACTCTAGCAGGAGAGGGGGGAACTGACAGCCTGCTTCACCCCTTGGATTGCCATCATGATATAAATCACACTAGCATCTCATCCTGGGCTCCATCAGTATTTTATGCTGGTAAAAATCTGCAGGTTCCACACCCCGCCCCCATTTCTCCCAGGATGATCTTCCTCATCCTCATCATGACAACCAGTATTACTAATACTATACAGAGCACGGAATCCTCCAGAACTGCAATTCCTATCAGCCCCATATATTTCATGGGCAATAGTTGGGGAGGATGGGAGTTGTAGTCCCACATCTGGAAGGCATCTAGTTAGCTATCCCTGATGATCTAAAGCAGGCATCCCCAAACTGCGGCCCTCCAGATGTTTTGGCCTATGTGACGACCCGAGTCCCACTCTCTCTTACTATCACTGCGACACAGGAATCCAGAGGGGAAAACACCCACCCTCTTCTCCTGACGCCTCAAAAATAAACCCCTTTTACTAATGGGTTTCTTAGTAAGGAGAACCTTCCAGCTTGCGTGACCTGGTACCTTACGAAACTCTAGGCTGTCCCACGGAATAACCTCTTGCCTCCAGTAAAGGGTCTCCCTCAGTTGGATTCCCCACTGTAGAAGTTTGCCCTATGCACTCTGGCAACTTCTTGGCACCTCAGGTTACCCTTCTAAGCCTCCTCCGTGTAACTTCAGGACACAAACTGCCACCTCCCTGCCTGAGGTGAGTTTTGCCCTCTCTTGAGCCACCACGGTTGTGAGTCCTGGTACCTCGCTGGAAAAATAAAGACGGACCTTTTTGGCAAAAACAGAGATGAAGTTTTATTGTGTTAAAAACATAAGGGTTTCTTTAACGTGTCATTTATTAATTAGCTTTGTTCCAGTTGTACAAAATAAACTCTGTCAAACATTTAACTTTAAGTTTTCCTAGCCTCTTCACTGTCTTCAAACAAGCCACCACAAAACACCACACCACACCTTCCTCCCTCTCCCTCCTCACTCACCAAACCGACTCTCCCTCCTTTTTTTAAACCGGGCACAGTCCCGCCCCCATCAGAGTTCTAAGTCCGTCAGGCTGGAGGTGGGTTAACTCTTTGCCAGCCGGGCAGAAATAAACATTTTAAAAGTGCTTCAATTTGTCACATATCTCCCCCCACCACAAAGACATTGCGTCGGCTTGCTCTTAACTAACTAGAGCAATGCCAAAGCAATGGGCTTGGGGTTAAAAATACTTCAATGCATTCTATAACATTCATATTACAAAGTCAACTAAATTCACATCTCATAAACTTGTACACAGATAAACCCTGTTTGGCATGTGTCAGAGTATAACACCTAAGCACAAATGTTCTGCTAGGGTTCCCACCATTTCATATAATAATTTGCACCATTCTATACCTCTCAAAAATACCTGGATAAAGCGTCCGCTATGATGTTTTCCTTCCCACTTATGTGCTTACCCTGTGTCTATTTTATAAGTTGCTAGGCTGGTCCTCCCTGGGATGTTTGAGAAGATCTGATCAAACTGAGCAAGGACTATTTTTAACTGCTCCTTTTGCTCTGGGGTCAGACCTTCATCGAATGACACCTCTGCTAGAGTTGTGCCCTTACTCAGCTCTCCCCACCCAGTTAAATGAATTCCTTGTGACATCTTCCCCTTTACTTGTAACACCAACTTATTTCTGTCAAAATAAGGCTTAAGTAAATTTACATGAAAGTTTTTACATCGGTTCCCTTCCCCATCTAACTCTACCAAATAGTTCACCGCCGATATCCTCTCGACCACTTTGAAGGGACCGTCCCACGACATCTCCAACTTCTTTCGACGTCTTGTTCTTAACACGAGCACACTGTCACCAGGCTGGAAAGATCTGTCTCTTGCGTGTGCATCATACCACTGCTTCTGTCGACGCTGTGCCTGCTGCAAGTTGTGAGCAGCTTGCTCCCGTAACTCTTGGAGGTCGCTCTGCAGCTCCTGTAGATACGTCACAACATCAGGGCTGTCGATCTGCTCCTCCCCTGACCACGCTGCTTTCATCAAGTCTAGGGGTCCTCGTGGCTGTCGTCCAAATAGGAGTTCAAAAGGACTGAACCCTGTGCTCTCCTGCGGCACTTCGCGATAACCAAATAGGAAGTGTTGCAGCCTCTCATCCCAGTCGTTAGGATGATTGATGGAATAGGTTTTTAGCATCCGGCTCAGGGTTGAGTTAAATTTCTCCGTCAAGCCATTCGACTGTGGATGATAAGCCGTAGTTTTAACATGCTTAATCCCACAAAGAGTTAAAAGCTCTTCCATGGTCTTGGACGTGAAGGATGTCCCTAAATCTGTTATAATTTCTTTGGGGAATCCCAGCCTTAAGAACACCGACATGAGGGCTTTTGCTACAGTCTTGGCATCAATGTCCTTTAGAGGTATTGCTTCTGGATAGCGCGTAGCATAATCCACGAGGCATGAAATAAATTTATTCCCCCTTTTTGTAACTCTGGAGATAGGCCCGAGGATGTCCACTCCTACTCTGGAAAAGGGCTCAGTAATTACGGGAATAGACTGTAACAAGCCTCGCGTTTTGTCCGCTCTTTTGCCTGCTTTTTGGCAGATCACACAGGACTTGCAATACTCTTTGATGTCTTTGCCCATCCCAGGCCAGTAAAATCTTGCTTGGATTCTATCACTAGTCTTTCTAATGCCTAGATGCGCTGCTGAGGGTGCGTCGTGTGCCATTTGTAGCACTTGCAACCGGTAAGCTCTTGGCAACACTAACTGTTTCTTCCTTTCCCAAACAGCAGCAGTTTTCCTCCTCCTAGAAATTCTATACAGTCTTCCCTCAATGGTGGTAAATAAGCAGGGGTTCTCCACAGTTACTTCTGCAGTAGGACTTTGTGCTTTACTCCACAGCTCTTTTATAGTTTCATCCTCTTTTTGATCACTCAAGAATTGGGCACCGTGCTCCTGGACCACTGGCACGCTAATCAGCCCTTCATCCTTACCAGGCTCTATGGGTGTCTCTATAACTGCAGGAGGATTACTCTCAGTGACTTGAGACTGTGACCTAGTTATCACTTGAATACGGTGCTTCTGACTAGCTAGGTCATTCCCTATTAAAAAGGGCACCTCCAATTCATTTAGGATTCCTACTCTCCATTTGCCACAAAATCCTTTGTAAGTAATCTCAACTTCAGCTAATGGTACTTCAAAATGTGGGCCCCATATGCCTTTTAAACTATAGGACTGACCCTTGAGGTACTGCTCCTTTGGAACAAATTGTGATTTGACAAGTGAGACTTCTGCTCCTGTGTCCCTCAAACCTAAACAAGACTGACCATTTAATTCAATTGGCTCCATGTAATCTTGGTTGCACTCCTGCTCAGCCCTCCAGACCTGTAAGACCTTAGAAGTAGTCTCAGCTGGACTGTCTGCTTTCTCTGAGCCTTCTGTCTGAGGCGAGCTATTTTCCTGTGACTGCATTACCAGTTTTACTTGTTTAGCTGCAGTAGGTGTAGTTTGCGACTTAACCAGCAGGGGGCACCTGGCACGTACATGGCCCTCACGATTACAGAAAAAACAAGTGATTTTCTTAGACCCTGTCTTGTCAGAAACTGATTCCCTGACAGGAAAATTTTCTTGCCTGTCTTTATTTTCTCTGTTTCTCCATGGATTACCCTTCTGTGAGTGTTTTGGGAATGCTATTTCATTGAAATCTCCTTGTAGTTCATCTAAGACCTCGGCAACCTCTGCCACAGTTTTCAGTTTTTTATCCCTCAAGAACCAACGTAAATTGCTAGGGATTTGCTTAAAAAATTGTTCTAAACAAATTAATTGTTTTAACTCATCAAAGTTCTTCACTCCACTCCCTTGGATCCATCTGTCAAGTAATTTATCTAAGCGGCTAGCTAGTTGGGCATAAGTCTCTTTATGTTCCTTTTTTGCCTCACGAAAAGCCTTTCTGCTTTGTTCAGCCGTGAGTCCACATCGAACCCTGACCCTTTGCTTAAATACTTGGTAACATGACAGCTCTTCTTCCCTCAGGTCAGCATAAATTTCACTTAGTATCCCACAAATTTGAGGTCTTAAATAAAGCATCCAGTTCTCCTCAGGTATTTGAAATTCCACACAAACACGTTCGAAGGTAAATAGAAATGATTCGACATTATCGTCTTTTCCAAATTTGGGGAATCTTTTTAAATTAATTGCGATACTATCATTATTTACTGGGCTACTTGTTAATTCTGATCGCAAACGTATCTCTTCAAGCTTCATTCTGTCCTGTTCTAATTGAACCCTTAACCTCTCAGACTGCATTCTCTCCTCAGCTTCCATTCTAGCTTTTTCCCTCTCACTTTCAGCTTCAATCCTAGCTCTTTCTCTCTCACTTTCAATTCTAGCTTTTTCCCTCTCACTTTCAGCTTCAATCCTAGCTTTTTCTCTCTCACTTTCAATTCTAGCTTTTCCCCTCTCACTTTCAGCTTCAATCCTAGCTTTTTCTCTCTCACTTTCAGCTGCTATCTTTTCCCTCTCAGCTTCAATTCGGGCCATCTCAATTCGTAGTTTCATCAGTTCTACCTCAGAACCTGGGCTTCCCTCAGCCCCTTCCGTTCTTTCATCTCCTTTTGCCTCTCTGGGTTTTCTTACGTGAGTCATTTTCCTCACAGGAAAATCCTGACAGACTCAAACCAAACTAGGCGCGTGAGCTTTGAATTTCGATCACGACGCTGCCACCAAAAATGTGACGACCCGAGTCCCACTCTCTCTTACTATCACTGCGACACAGGAATCCAGAGGGGAAAACACCCACCCTCTTCTCCTGACGCCTCAAAAATAAACCCCTTTTACTAATGGGTTTCTTAGTAAGGAGAACCTTCCAGCTTGCGTGACCTGGTACCTTACAAAACTCTAGGCTGTCCCACGGAATAACCTCTTGCCTCCAGTAAAGGGTCTCCCTCAGTTGGATTCCCCACTGTAGAAGTTTGCCCTATGCACTCTGGCAACTTCTTGGCACCTCAGGTTACCCTTCTAAGCCTCCTCCGTGTAACTTCAGGACACAAACTGCCACCTCCCTGCCTGAGGTGAGTTTTGCCCTCTCTTGAGCCACCACGGTTGTGAGTCCTGGTACCTCGCTGGAAAAATAAAGACGGACCTTTTTGGCAAAAACAGAGATGAAGTTTTATTGTGTTAAAAACATAAGGGTTTCTTTAACGTGTCATTTATTAATTAGCTTTATTCCAGTTGTACAAAATAAACTCTGTCAAACATTTAACTTTAAGTTTTCCTAGCCTCTTCACTGTCTTCAAACAAGCCACCACAAAACACCACACCACACCTTCCTCCCTCTCCCTCCTCACTCACCAAACCGACTCTCCCTCCTTTTTTTTAAACCGGGCACAGTCCCGCCCCCATCAGAGTTCTAAGTCCGTCAGGCTGGAGGTGGGTTAACTCTTTGCCAGCCGGGCAGAAATAAACATTTTAAAAGTGCTTCAATTTGTCACAGCCTACAACTCCCATGATCCCTAGCTAACAGGACCAGTGGTTGGGGAAGATGGGAATTGTAGTCCAAAACATTTGGAGGGCCGAAGTTTGGGGATGCCTGATCTAAAGCATTAAAATCTCCAAACTTGAAATCAATACTTGAAAGAGCTGCAGGAGATCATGAAACAGTAATAACTAAAACATCAGCTGGAGGTTTGAGTGATCTGGAATGACTTATGGGCTGAGGGGAGTGTCTTTCTTTCCGTAGCCTACACCAGGGTGCAAGGGCTGTCTTTGAGAAGTGTTGCACCAAATTCTTTAGATGATTTGGCATAACATTCGGTTTGATTGATATATATATGTGTATAATTTGAAATATTGAAATATTGAATGTGATATAATTGGTTTTAATTGGAAAATTAATAAAAATATTTTTTTTAAAAAAAAAAAGAGAGAGAAGTGTTGCACCAAAGCCCTACAAATGTTCAAAGTTCTTGTGGAGACCGTCAACAGAGCTATGGTTCTTTCTATTTTTAACAGACCGGAAAATTCATGTCCTGAAAACCTGATGTGTAGGTCAACACACTTTTATCATCATCATCATCAACAACAACAACAAAAAACCCCTCCTGGAGGCTGTATTTTCCAGAAAAATGTCAGAGGGACGGTGCTTAAATTATTGCCCACCATTTTTCTGTTCGAAATGGTATGTATTGGCTTAAGTGATTTATACACTGTTTCATATTTCAAAGAAAACTTTTAAGTGACTATCACCACAACCAGTTGCCCTGAGCAGTTACCCTGGATAGAATACAACAGTCAAGGGCTTCTTTTGCAGTGATGGAGCATCTGCCTTTCATGCAGAACATCCCTGCTATCTCCGGGTAGGACTGTTAAGGACTGTCTGAAACCCTTAAGAGCTGCTGTCAGAGAAGACAACAGTCCTAGATGGACTGACTTTGTATAAGGCTTCTGCTTCCTATATTTCTATGTTCCTGTGCTCAATGCCTTACACACAGCTAAAGTAGCTCTTTCGAACAGGCCTGTATATATATCCTACAGGGTTTCTCCTCAGAGCTTTATGAAATCGATTTCTGGCACTCATTTCTCAAAATTAAAAGAAAAGATCCACAGAAACCTGCCTGAGAAGACTGATATTCCGCATTTTGAAAGAGAAGCATCCAGATATCATTATGACACATGCTGTCATATTTTTTTTTAATCTTCTATGGACTGTGAACTTGTGTAAAAAGCTTTTTAAAAACAGCCAACAGTAAGGGAGATTTGAGATTAAACTTTCATAGTGGATTTGTGATTTGCTAAAGTAAAGCTCTACTTACATTATTAAAAAGCCAATTCTATTGTATTTTCAGTAATAATGGTTGATTAAATATGAAGAGAACTTATTAAAGTAATTTAAATGAAAGATGATAATGAAGTAGGGGTACATTATGATAGAAATCTACCATTGCCAGGCCAGATCAGAACAAGCAGTACATTTAATATCTTGGCTGGAGAAATTGCCTGTTTTTTGAAATCTATCTTCTTCTTTTTTCTTCTTGTTTTAAGAAAAAGCTCTACTTATTTCATATGCTTATTACAATGCATATAATAAATATTAAACATAAAGCCAGTACTAAGAATCTTAGCATGGAAAATAGATAGATGATAGATCGATAGATAGATACAGTGCTTTTTCCTAACAAAAATATTTAGGGGTACTCTCATTTTGACTCAAGAAAACCACCATTTTAGAGTTCAAATTGGGAAAAAATAAATACAGTAAATGGACAAAAGTACGGTACAAAGATTCACAAAATGCTTAGGGGCATGCGTACCCCTGCGTACCCCCAGGAAAAAAGTGCTGGATAGATAGATGATAGAAATGATAGATAGATAGATAGATAGATAGATAGATAGATAGATGATAGATAGATAATAGATAAATAGATAGATAGTTTCAGCCAGTCCCCACCCCCAGACTTCCCAGGCTCATCCTTCCAATCAAATGGTTAGACCAGATGTGCAAAACTCTCCAAATATTGCTGAGCTATAACTCTCATTATTCTTGACCACTGGCCACACTATCTAGGGCTGATGGAGTCCAACAACATCTGGAGGACCCATGAGTTCCTCACCAACCCTTTCGTTTTGTCTATTCCTCTACTGAAAGCAAATTTCTCATACCTTCAGAATGTAAGATGATGCTCAGTATGAGCAACAACATCAAAGACATTCAGATAGACTGGTGGAACTGCATTCAGTAATATTCAACAGATTAAAATTATTAGCTTTAAGGTTCTAATAAGAACAATCAAAGTGGTTAAAAATAACCAAGAATACCAGGAAGAAGAGTACTTGTGGAGAACTGCCTGCTAATTAAAAGAAGAACAAAAGTTGTCTAAACTTTGGAGATATATTTCTTATCTTTGACAGCTTCTATCAACTTCCCCACTGTTCACCCAACTTTGTTTTATTAGGTCGATTTATCTCCATTTATCTTACCTGAAATTTATCTTGACTTCACTAAGCTTCAAGCCAACTGAAGCCTGACACCTCCCTCACACACACACCTTAATAGGAAAAAGGTTCATCAAATATTCCTTATCCTTCACTAATGTCAATTTTTTTATTTAAAAAACAACCCCAGAACAAAATATTTATGACATGTTGTGGTTTAAGATCAAAAGCAGAAGGCTGACTAATGTGCTGTCAAATCCAGGTATAATTTTTGATGGAGCCTACTGTTGTATGATTACATCAGAGGCCTTGCACCCTTTCCCGGAAAATAAGAGTTCCATAAAACTGTTCTGTACATGACCTTCAAAGCCACTTGTTTGATTATTGTGCATCCTTTCTATAGTACTGTCATAATACAAAGGGATTCAGAAAATAATGCCGACATTTAAGAGCAGGCTTCCTTTCTTAAGAAGCTTCTAATCTAAATTCTTCCTGTGTGGGAATCAACAAAGAGAGAGAGGGGGGTGAGGGCATGGGACGAGAAAGGTGACAATGTGAGCTGATCTCAGTTGCACTTACTGACTTAGTTTCAGCTGGGATAATGGCTCCAAAGTTAAGCTTAATTGGGGGGATATGTAAAAAATGAGGAGCATGGGGAAAATCCTGAGGTTTCTAAACTAAACAGGGCTTTCGAAAGTGAACCGTTGCTGTCAAATCCTAAAATTTTCAATTGTTTTGCATTGCCTTTACTCAGAATGTTCCAGTTGTTAAAACTAGCCCACCAGGCTCAAAACACTCATCCACACTCAGGGCCGGATTTAGGTTTGATGAGGCCCTAAGGTAATGGGGTCCTTTATATGTCCAGCTGTCCTTTGTCAACAACAAATTGTCACTGTTTTTTTGTGTTGAATATATGCAACATGGTAATTTATGGACCCAATAGGTATCTAAAGCCATTTGCACATGCAGAATGTAGGCACCCTATATATAGAAATGAGCAAACCAGTGATATTTTGGGGAGCAGGCTAGCAGGCGGGGCACATTGCTTACATCATAGGAGCCTACACAATACAAAACACTGTTGCTGTTAGGTATGTAGGTTTTATTTTATTTGTTTTTTATCTTATATTTTGCAAATGTACATCCAGTTTTTTTCCTTTAATTTTTTTTGGGACCCCCAAGAGAGTGGGGCCCCAAGCTATAGCTTGTTTAGCTTATACGTAAATCCGGCACTGTCCACACTTCTGTTTGCCCCACCACTTTCCCTCAGGAAAACCTGTGGTTTAGTGTTGAATTGGAACTGATGGCAATCTTCTTTTGTCCCACTCAGGGCTTTTATTCATCTGGAACTCTCCGGAACTGTGGGCACCATTGCCATTATAAGTGAACAACGGAGGCATTCAGGGTGAGTTCTGGCAGCTTTTCCTAGGAAAATAGCACTGGTCCTGCTGTTTTCCTTGGAAAGGAAAGCCCCTGTTTACTGCTGAATTGGAACAAATGTCAATTGGATTTTGCAGATCAAAATTTGTTCCGATTTGGCAGCAAACAGCTGGTTTTTCTTAGCAAAGTGCTGGGACAATCATGGGACAAACAGAAGTTTGGATGAGCCTACTCTCAAGTTGTTTCATATTTTTATCTTTTAAAAAACAACTATTATTACAAACTTGGCACATTTAAGTGTTGCTGTTTTGTTGCATTCAAAATTCTTTTTAAAAAAATATTTGTTATTAAATTTTAATGCGACATGCTCTGAGTATACGCAGCAGTTCAGAGCTGGTTTGTTAACTCAAGTTAAAGCTGCTTAGCCTTGTATTCTGGGTGGAACAGAAATGCAAATCTATTCCATCTATTTCAAAGCCCAATTATTTGTTAGGAAGAGAAACTTTCATTTAAAAAAATACCACTGTGAGGAAATAATTGTCTATTGAACAGGTTCAGCTCATCTTCTTCTCACAAAGAGATATTGCTTTTGCATTCTGCTTTCTGCTAAGTCCTTTCCTTCTCCCTCGGACTTTATGAAAATACTTTTTTTTTCAAGACAGCAGCAGCTTCTTAAAAAGGAATGTCATCTTTGTATTGGGTTTCCCAAGCATTTTTTTGTGTGTTGTGTGTGTGTCTAAAACCTTGGCCAAGGTCCAAAGAACAGGACAGTTAGTTACACCATGTACTCAAGAACTCTTTGAGCTTATGTTTTTTTTTAATCTTCCCACGCCACATGGCATGCCACTTTTAAAACAGGAAGTTCTGAAAGACCTGCTCCCTTCCTCACAGGTTTCTCCCCCACCTGACTTGGGAGAATGGAGCTCTGACTGACTCTAGCTACAAAAGCTGAGGCTACTGAAAACCCCAGAAACCACCATCTTGGCTGTGAATTCTGGGAGACCCGCTCCCTGCCTCGCAGGCTTTCCCCCACCTGGCCTGGAAGGATGGAACTCTGACTGACTCCAGCTACATAAAGTTGAGGCTGCTGAACAGACTCTTGGGATGGGGTGTTCTTTTCGGGGTTTATTGTGGAGTGTGAGGTTGTTGCTCTTGGGTTTTTATATATTTTGGATCTTGTTATTTATGTGGAAATTGTTCAGTTTGGCTGTGTATTTTAATTGTATATGACTACTTTTGTTATGTTGTAGTTATGTATTTCTTTAGGTTGAAGCAGTGCTTTGGATATAAGCCATTTGTTGAAGGTATCAGCTACTGCCATCATTGTAGAAGGAATGAACGATTAAATCCTATAATGTCTTCTCAGAAGTACAGTCATACTTCGGTTTAAGTACGCTTCGGTTTGAGTACTTTCAGTTTAAGTACTCCACGGACCTGTCTGGAACGGATTAATCCACTATCATTACTTTCAATGGGAAAGTTCACTTCAGGTTAAGTACGGACTTCCAGAACCAATTACACTCATACTTCAGGTTAAGTATGCTTCAGGTTGAGTACTCTGCGGACCTGTCTGGAACGGATTAATCCACTTTCCATTACTTTCAATGGGAAAGTTCGCTTCAGGTTAAGTACAGACTTCCAGAACCAATTACACTCATACTTCAGGTTAAGTATGCTTCAGGTTGAGTACTCTGCGGACCTGTCTGGAACGGATTAATCCACTTTCCATTACTTTCAATGGGAAAGTTCGCTTCAGGTTAAGTACAGACTTCCGGAACTAATTGTGTACTTAAACCGATGTACCACTGTAACTCTCATTCGGTTCTGCAGTGCTTTGACCAGGTTAGTGGGTATAGATTGGATTAGAGAGTACCTACTGCATTTCCTCACAAAATATCCTCTACAACAGAGCCATCAAACTGAAAGCACTCACATAGGTTGGCCTGAAGGGTTTACCAGGGTTTTACAAAATAAAAAAATTCCTTCAGTATCTGAAGAAGTGTGCATGCACACGAAAGCTCATACCAAAATAAAAACTTAGTTGGTCTTTAAGGTGCTACTGAAGAAATTTTTTTTATTTTGCTTCGACTCAGACCAACATGGCTACTTTACCTGTAACCAGGGTTTTACAGATTGTGTAAACAGGAATGTGAAACCAGACCACAAAAGGGGGAAAGGTATGACTCATGTTATTGACAACAAAGCGAGGCAAATTGCCACAAGGCTCCAGCTGCAACAGGGGACATAATTATCATTCAAAGACAATTCATAGCTTGCAAGAATATAGCACAGAAAAAAGGGGCTGTCCCCATAGGTATATGGGGGCAACCAACTTTTTCTATGTACAATTTCCAACGAAGGTAGCTTCCTGTGAGCATTATAAGACAGCTCCCCCACCTTTATTTTATTTTATCTTTCTTTCTTTCTTTCTATTGTTTCTTTCTTTTCTTCTTCTGTTTTTCTCCTTCATTTTGTAGCTGCAATTTACAGTATTATGGGAAAATGTCGATGTTTTTAAAAAAAACTTTTTTAAAATACAGCTTTTGTTGCTTGTTAGCTGCAGAGGAATTATTAGCTACTGTAAAGAGGTATAAAATGTTAAAGGAAAAAAGTAGCCCCCAGAGCACCAGAGGTAGACAGACAGATTTATACTGAGCAGATTTTTAAGGATTTCCCCTAAGAACTCCACCCATGAACAGAGCAAGCTGGAACCAGTTGTTTTGTGCACACATAAAACCAGCAAGGAATGAGAATAAGTTGACCCTTCCATCCCTAACTTTGGCAAAGGATAATGGCCAATCCTCTGATCTTCAGGTGGAAGCAAGTCTTAGACCTTTTCCATCCAGTCCAAGGAGAAGATTTCACCACTGGTGCAGGTAGACCATTCTGCAGTCAGTTGTCCTAGTTTTAGAAGCATCATCTTCAGTTGACACAACTGGAACTAATTGGGTTCAAAGTTTTCCCAACCCCCTTCATACAACCTTTTCTTCCCTTATTCTAGATTTTGTGTCCCTTGTGCTAGCAAAAAAAGAAGATTGTTAATTATCTCATGGTAGCCTTGCACCATTTCTTTAGCTGTTGCCAACACAGCATGATACCAACATAAAATGTTTTTGTAAGCATCCAGGTGAGAGAGGAAGTCTTTAAAAATTGGAACGTAACTATGATCTTTAGACAACTCCCATTTAGTAACTCCCCTCATGTCCTCTTGACCTTTCCCCAATTCACAGCACACTTCTTTCTTCTGCTCCTTCCAAATTCTGCTAACTCTGCAATCCCTTTCTCAATCCAGTTCAGATTTCAGGCATCAGCTTTCTGATCCAGGCATACTGCAACATAAACCATCCTTCTTCATATTCATGTTAACAGTAAGCATAAACATAAAGCTCCATGCAAATTCCAGCCAAAAGCTTTGTTCATGTCAGGTCAGACTGACCAGGCTTTCAAAACATTAAAATACAAACAAGCGCTTCTGATAGTGTCTTGAGTACACAATTTTTAAAGTGCATTAAATTAGCTTTTAGTTTCCATTGTTTGTTCAACTTGAATGCAACGTGGAAAAGAATTATTGTTTTGCTTTAATGTTGGAGTACATGGGAGCCGCATTTGCAGTTCAAGAGTATTTTTCTCCTGTTGAATTAAGAAGCAAGCTACATGGTTGAGTCATTCATCTTCAACAACCAGCCACACACATTGTGTCTGCATTAATTGCCAGAAAACACCCTGGAATCCTTCATGTTACTTTGACTAATTGCAGTTTCTTTGTTTCCTATGCCTTGTCTTCTAAAATAAACAGTGGCTAAAACTCCATGAGAAGTATTGTTCCAACAGAAGGCTCAAAGGAGAACAGAATATTAATCTTCTGAATAGGCTGCTGAAGGAAAGATCAAGGACTTTAATATGATTGTACAAAAACATTCAACCAGTTTCTTTAATAATCACCACCACCCCAGATAATTTCATCTTATAACTGCATAGACAGTAGGAAGGCAAAGAAATAACACTTCCTACCTAGCACCCCATGGGACACGGGTGGCGCTGTGGGTTAAACCACAGAGCCTAGGGCTTGCCGATCAGAAGGTCGGCGGTTCAAATTGCCGCGACAGGGTGAGCTCCCATTGCTTGGCCCCTGCTCCTGCCAACCTAGCAGCTCGAAAGCACCTCAAAGTGCAAGTAGATAAATAGGTACCGCTACAGCGGGAAGGTAAATGGCATTTATGTGCGCTGCTCTGGTTCGCCAGAAGCGGCTTTGTCATGCTGGCCACATGACCTGGAAGCTGTATGCCGGCTCCCTTGGCCAATAAAGTGAGATGAGTGCCGCAACCCCAGAGTCGGTCATGACTGGACCTAATGGTCAGGGGTCCGTTTACCTTTACCTTTACCTAGCACCCCAAATGTGATGTGGAGACACCCTATTTGATTTTTCCTCCCAAGTGACATGTCCCATCCTTTGCTCACTGCTGTAGGCCTCAGAAACGCTGTATTATTTCACCTGGGAAATAGTGCTATATTGGTCAAAGTTGTGACAGGTTTAGGTGCCACTTCAGAAATCTGGTGGGAACAAGCCTGTCTAAGTGACAGCCTATTTTGGGTGTGTTGCCAGAGCATATATTCTGCAATGTGAGCAGGAACTAAAGTGATTTAGAAATGGTTGTATGGGGTTAGGGTTAGGGTTAGGGGGAATCAGTTCTGAGTGACAGCAGTAGAGAAATGAAGCTAGAACATCTGACTACTTTCAATTTTGTATATAGTTTGGTAGCAGTGCACCACTTAAGTAAAATTTGTTCCTTCTAATCCAGTCTCTGTGGCTCATTTGCAATCTTGCAAATACTGCAAATCACACTAAGAATTGTTCTGCCCCCTTGCCTAAACCTATTCCAGGAAACTTTTGCTGAGAAGAACTAAGGCTGAGAGGTGAGGGGTGGTTTGGCATGGAAACAACTTTCAGACACAAAGCTGCTCTTTAGTTGCTGATTTCATAATGAACAGAAGAAGAGCCTGTTGGATCAGGCCAATGGCCCATCTAGCCCGACTGTGTCCTGTTTTCACAGTGGCCCACCAGAGAAGGGTGTGTGGTCTACATGAATCTCTATCACTTATATTACGCTTTTTATAGATGCCAACAATTTCCCCTATCATCCATCCCTTCCATACATCCCCTTGCCTGTGAATTTCAGTTAAAACTTCAGTTAATGGTGCTATTCTTATTACTGTGAATGCTTAATAATATTCATATATAAACCCATCAGGTCCTCATGCTTTACCTGTTTTTAATTTTTTTAATCAGTTGTTCTACTTTCTTATTTTCTAGTCCATGAATTCTCTTGTCTTCTGCACTTGACCTTGGGAGAGTAGTTTTCCCTAAAAACACTTTTAATATTTCCCTCATTTGTTGCCTGGGTTCTATGTACCTTATTCTAATATTTGATAAATTCTTTGCTGTTCACATCCAAATACTACCTTCCTCTTTGTTCACTATTGAGGAAATTATATTATTTCCTTGTTTCTTCTTCAGCAGTGCTACTTTTCTAGAAAAAGAGGGGCTGGAACTCACCATGAACACCTCCCTTGTTCTCTTAGAATGGCAATGGCGGCCACCCGAGAGGTGCCAGAACTGAGTTCTAGCGAGTTCCAAATGGAAAAAAAACCTGTTCTTCAGTCTATTTGCTAATAACGTACTATGCGTTTCTAATTGTTTTTAAAGAAATTGGGTGAGAACCAGTACAACACCCCTTCATATGTTTTCTGCTCGTGTCCATGATATCTAATCTGTTCAGTGCTTCCTTCAATTAAGTTTTTGCTTTTTTTTGGATTGTGGCAAACTGCCTCAGCAAAGATGGGAGTGAAGTAACGTGACCGAGTCTTAAGACACTCCCTGTCAGTGGTTTCGCTAGCAAAGGCACAGTCCTTAGTTTCTGTCAAAACTTCTTTTAATTAAGAAATTTACTTATAACTTTCCTCTATGGGACTGTTTCTAATAAATCCAGTTCCTCCTAGAATGTTTTACCCTGCCTGTAAAATGCCCCCAGCCTCTTTCTAGGATCTCTTCCTTTCCCTAAGGAAATTAAACTGGTGCACCCTGCCTAACAAAACCCTAACCACCCAGTTACTTCCCGAGCCAGACCCTATCTGGCAGTTAAACTGTCAAATTCTACTCTTTTTTAAAAAAATCCTCTTGATTAGTCGTTTCACCACCATGCTACAATTGGCTTTGGGGTCTCCAGGAGGCTATCCAATCACTCTAATATCTTCGCCTTAAAATATTTTGTCTAATTTACTGATTCACCCATTTTGGGATCTGCAACAAAATTTGTGGCAGAGTATCCTCGTTTTGTAAAAGGAATACTCATATTCCAGCCAGTGATGCTCTTCTTAAAGATGTTTAATTCCATTCTATCACCACTCCCTCAATTTTCAATTTTCTTTTCCATTCCATTTGGATTGGGCTGTTTAGGATTGTCTATTTTCTTAGAAAATGTGATAACTTGGATAATTTCTGAGGTTCAATGAATACATATTCCGATTCATGAATTTTTCAGATTCTGTGGTGCTAGTCCAACGTAATTAGCCATTGACTCATCCCATCAGGATAATCATCATGCAAATAGCATCAATATATACCATCTCTTGGAGATTTCCAGACCAGCAGTTGATAAATGGAGATTGACTGAGTGTAATTTGAATGTGACTCAACAGGGAGTACCCTCCTGATGTCTGGAGCTATGCTAAAAAATCAGCCTAAGGCTCTGGTTCACATCAGTGCTTTTTTAATGCCATGCTAATATGATTTAGTGAAAGTAGATGCCAGTGCTAATGCACACACTATTGTGAAATAATGCCAATCACACTGAATTACTTCTTTCTTCTTCCTAAGAAGAAGATTACAAGGGAGATGAAAAATGCCATCAAGGCTAATTCCCACTTGGCAGGGGGAAAAATCAGTTGTACTCTGTTACAAAATTCTTCATTGTTATTAGTTATTTATTTTAGAACTTGAAACTTTTTCAAAGGTTCTTTATTCAGAGAATTAATGGTTGACAATTGGCAAGAAAGGCCTGCACATGATGAATAAGTTCCCCCTTCTTCCCTCTTGACACTGCTTGACATATCTACACATGAGTAGTGGTGAATGACTTTCCAATTTCTGTAAAGATGTTATCTGCAAACCCTTGGATGTGGGCTCATTGTGACAAAGAAGAAAATGGCATGTATATAAAACAATGTATTCTACTCCAATCTGAAATAAGTAAGTATAAGATTGCTCAAATGGAAACGACAGACTAAATGAGCAGAGGTTGTCAGATCCTCTGCATGATAATGACTGTGGGTTCATGAGTGTTGGACAAGGGCCAAGGGACATGAAGGGACATGAAGGGTCATATCTACTCATGGGGTGCTAGAGCAATTCTGAATTAGGAAAGATGTTGATGGACAATGATATAAATCAGTGGTGTGGTGCTGCTTCTGTAGATGGGTAGAAAGAGTCATTGGTGATTAGGGTTGGAGTGCCACAGAAAGATAGTGAATGTGTAGCAAATAAAAGACTCATGTCGCCATTCCCCATTAAATTTCATTCTAGATGTTCATGAATTACACAGAGTTATTTCGTTGGGTGATTCACTCATTGGCTTGGTGCAACATATGGTAGCTGCTTTATCCTAGAGTCATATATTTTGTCCATCTTGCTCAGCATTGGCTATTCTGATTGGCTCTTCAGAGTTTCAGACAAGGGTCTTTTCCAACCAAACCCGATTAAACTTGGGACCTATTGCTTGCTAGGTTCTACGTCTTAATGACGCCCCTTCCCAAGCATATGTCATACCACTGCCATGAGGTTGTCCTCTTGATTGTGGACCATTTTCACATATGCAGTACAACTGTGATTACAAAATAGAGCTTCTTCCATAGCAATTATTTCTCCATTGCAGATATGCATTTCTGGAGGGGGAAAGGTCTAGAACAGGCATCCCCAAACTGTGGCCCTCCAGATGTGTTGGCCTACAACTCCCATGATCCCTAGCTAACAGGACCAGTGGTCGTGGAAGATGGGAATTGTAGTCCAAAACATCTGGAGGGCCGAAGTTTGGGGATGCCTGGTCTAGAATCAGGTATAGGCAAACTCAGGCCTCCAGCTGTTTTGGGACTACAATTCCCATCATCCCTGACCACTGGTCCTGTTAGTTAGGGATGGTGGGAGTTGTAGTCCCAAAACAGCTGAAGGGCCGAGTTTGCCTATGCCTGGCCTTTAAGATACACACTGTGAGAAGGTCATGGTCGAAAAGTTTATTCCCTGAAAATTGTCTATACCTTTCTAGGGAAGACCTTTCTTAGACCTTGAGGACATATGCTGTTAGATTTTCCTTGCAGGCTAAAAAAATATGAGTCGATCCTATGATAATGATTCTTCAGAAATTATCTACCATCATCAGAAATTATCCACCCTCATCAGCACCTTTTCCTATCTAGGGACTGTTTGGAACACTTTGGAGCACTGTTTGCTTTTCAAGTAACATCTCTTAATCACAACAAACTGTCACAGGCTGTCAGTCGAGAGCAGTGGAAATGATAATGACCAGCTCTGGGCTAGGAAAATGCCTCTAGCTTGATTTCAGATTGATGGCATGGCAAACAATTGTGCCCTCCTCAGACTTTGATGAACTGATTTGTGCGGTCTGGAAATTCCATTCAGAAGGCCATAAATGTGCTCTTGGCTTTTCAAAGAGCAATTGCAGAGGCTTTGTTCTGGTGGCGCAGTAATTATGGAGCAGATATTGATTTGCTGCTTAGGCACTTTATGTATCATTTTGTGTGCTGTCGGGCAATAACACCTAGGATTTGTAATAGTCAGGTCCACGCTAGCACAGGGGACAACATAGCTTTGATTGCCAGATGCTGCAGACCAACAATGGGAGCTATCCATGCTTGTGAATTTCCCAGGGATGTATGTCTGTCACCCCGACAAAGAGAATGCCCATCTAGAAATATATTTCTAACATTTGTACATTTTATTTTATTTTATTTTATTTTGCAAGATCTGAATCTGCTGATGGAATGTCTGGTATGATTCCAGGACAAGAATATTGTTGAAAGATTAGAAGCATTAGAATGTGGTGAAATGTAATTGAAGTGGTAAATATTAAGAGGAAAACTGTGAGTTAGATGATGATGCAGTAGGCAGGCCGGTTGATGGTGTTATATGAAGAAACAACAGTAACTCTGCTTCTCTTGGCACCAACATAGAAACACAGGGTTGAAAGACTTAATAGTTGCAAGTCTGAATCTCATAAACAAAAAGATCAGTGCTATTTTTCTAGAACACCATGAACACCTCCCTTGTTCTTTTAGAAAGCCAAGGGCGCCCACCAGAGAGGTGTCAGAACTGGGGGGAAAGCCCTGACAAAGATCACAGGACTCACTGAAGGTCACAAGACGTGGCTGAAATGTATCTGCAGGTGTTACTGAATGCTGGTATTGCTAATTAGTTGTAGAAGAGGCCATATTTGAACTAGTTGTTCCTATTGGAGCTTATGCTTTCAGAGGGAAGAGGAGTTCTTAACAATAGGAGATATTCCTTGTTTGCATTCTGCAGGTGAATAGAAACCAGGATCATCAAGACTATGCAGGTTCACTTATGGGTCCAGATACTTGTAAATTTCTTTGTCTGGTATGCTGATGGGTGTGTGTGTGATGCAACCAGGGATTTTAATAGTTTCATTGTTGAATTGTATGGATATGTATTTGTATATGATTGCAAATTGCTTTGGGGGGAAATTTGCCAGAGAAATGGACCCAAAGCCTAAATAAATAAATGTTATCATTAAAAAGATCACAGATAAAGGTCTGTTTCATTTGTGAGTGCCGATAGTGACCCAGAAAGGCATTTGCCTTGCCCAAGTTTCCATCTGAAGTTTTCAACCTATTAATGGGCTAGTAAGCATACAAATAATGATGGGTTTTGAACGTTCACAATGAATGGCAAAGGTCTAATTACATTTCCACAGTAAAATATGATTGCTGGAGGAAAAAGTGAGAGGAGGCCTTTCTTCATCTGGAAAATAACTAATATAATGCAATCACAGAGATTTCAAGCTGCATTCGCTTTACAAAGGTGCATTTCATACAATATTATGGAATGCTTTTTTCTATGCAAAAATGAAGTCTCATAAAAAATAAAAAATTGAGCTACAGATCGAGTGAGCAATTTACAAATGTTTTAATCGGAACTAGCTCTAAATAAATCATTTGCCAAAATTCTTCATTCTAAGCATTTGCTACTGTCATTTGGTAGCAGGTTTGCAATAACCTGCTTAAGCACCTTACCAAAACATGAAGTAGCCATAAAAAAATAATAATTGGTGTTTGATACTACAATCAGGGAATATGGGTCCAAAAGTATCATCATAGGGGTGTTGGAAGAATCAAGAAGGTCCTTGAAGGATGAAATCCTGTAAATATTGGATAACTTTGCATTACAGTATTACTACTTCAGATTGATGAGAAACGGCAATCTGTGGTAGCAAAAAATAAAAGTTGTACAATATATTTCAAGAATAGAATGTTCAAAACTTCATACATAGCCCATGTTTTCAAAGGCTTAACTAATTAATCTTATGAATGCTCCTATGTGAATACCTCATTGATACCTGATAATTATTTTATAGATAGGGAAAGAGATTGATGTGGCAATCCATATAAACAGATTAAAATTGACTTCTTCTTTTTAACTCTGTACTGTACCTGATTTGTTGGAAGCGCTGTGATAACTTTGAACTTCCCAAATCCATAGAACTGTTCAGTAGTCAGATGATACTGATTTTATTTCTTCATTTAAAAGCACTTACATGACACTTAATAGTTCAAAACTTCAGATGATTTCACTTCCCACCATCCACGTGAAGTGGTATGTAAATGCTTTTACATGAAGAAATAATTGCACCTTTGAATTATCATTCAAACTGGGTCAATATATTTCTGTAGTTCAATGGCAGTATGCCATCTTTGTTACTAAAATGTGTGTCAATGTCACAAATTCATGTAGGTACTGTAGAACACAGAGAGAGTTGCTGTCATACTGGGACCGGAAAATTGGAGATACAAAGCATGTCAATATAAGCACTTGTGTATATTTAAAAGATGGTGGCTGTGCAGTCAGTGGGTATTTGTAATGCCATTTGCAAAAATACAGAACATATATCTCTCAACAAATATATAAAAAGGGTGCAGGTGTTTTAGACATAGTATGGATGAAACTCCCAGTTTCTCTCTCCCTTTGTTCTGTTTCTGGTCTTCCCTTCTGTTGCAGAGCTCATTAACAGAAGGGGCAAACAAATCTCCCATACTCTGCAATTGCTGATTGTGTTTTCTTGCACATACATACCATAGCCCCCCCCCCCCACATTCCTCAGATGAAAATAGGGACATTTCTCACTGCCCCACAACTGACCCTCCTCAACAATCCCATTTTTGCCACTCCTCACTGCAGAGCATTTCCTTTCAGAAGAAGGGTGAATGCCACGACCACAACAACAGGGCACAGCACACACACCCTCCACCATCTTGACTGAAACCCCCATTAAACCTGATTTTATTTATTCCTTGGTACATTTACAAAAAGAAATGCATGAAGCATTTAAATAAAATAAAAAAATCAAGACTCCGCGATTCACCCTTTTTTCCTGCCCAGGGTGGTCCTGCCCTCTGCCTATCCCTCAGAGCCAGCACGTCACTTGGGGCTGGGTTTTCGAGGTGGCGGCGGCCTCTCCTCCTCCTCGCCCGCTCTCCAACAGCTGCTACAAGCTGCCCAAGGGAGGAGGGCCAGCAGCGGCAGCCATGGGGAAGCAATGGGATACTCCCTCACCACCATCACTGCAACTCAGGTCAAGCGCTGGGTTTTCCTTCTCTCCGAGCTTGGTGGCGGCAGCACTGACAGGAGAAACAGGGACATTCCGGGATCGAATCAGAAGCTGGGATGGATTTCGTAATTCCAGGGCTGTTGCTGGAAAATTGGGACACTTGAAGGGTATGGCATACATGTGGTCATGCTGGTGGCAGTGAGCATGCTTTTATGCCCAGTGGAATTCCTGTGTGGGGGCAATAGGCCCTCCATCTTTCGTGTTTTTCTCATTTCAGTTGTCATTGCTGGCAACAGTTTGCTCATTATTATTCTGTCATAATAGCAATCAGTTTTTGCACACATCTTTATCAGTTTACACACACACACACACACACACACACACACACACACACACACCAGTGTCACTTAATTAATCTATGTTTGGGAAATCTCAGTTTAATCCTTCTTTATTTGATACACATAGCATTCTGCTTCTGTTTACAATCAATGATAACAGCAAGGGCATCTCCCATTTCTATGTCGGTCTTTCTTAACCAGGAAATGACATTGATTTTGTAGGGATCCGACAGGTTTTATAAGGATAGCATGTTAATCTTACTTGAAAGGTCACCACTTTGTACCCGCAGAAATGCCATGAGACCAGATGTACAGCCTGCACAGCATAACGGCAATATGCACTGATGTTTCATGCATGCATAGCAATTCTGAGATCATTTCTTTTCTTTTCTTTTACAAAAAAAAATATCCATATTGCCAATTGATTGGCAGTATAACTTGCTATGTAGATATTAGCTCATGGAAATTACAAGGCTTCTGAAAGGTTTATGTTGTCCCCCACCCCCACCCCCAGTTGTTGGTTTTGTTGTGATTGTGGCTGACAGCAGATGCCAAGAAGAGCAGGGTTTCTGTGATGCCTGGTTGTTGCTGCCACTTTCCTAAATTTAGCATTTAGAGTAGGCTCTCACATTCCACACATTCTCCCAATAAATTTAAATAACTACTCAGCTTTAGGAGTTTGCAGGGTGCAGGAAAGCAATGTTGCTTATTGACTGAGCGAGGATTTCTTTTCAGTATGAATCAGCTCTGGGCAACCCCCAGCCATGTTTCTGTTTGGCTCCCAGAAGCAGCAGAAAGAAGGCAATGGCGTGCCGCCCAACTGTCCCGTTTTAAGTGGGACATCCTGGATTGACAGAAGCCACCCCGGCTTCTGAACCCAATACCAGATGTCTCATTTGGGCTCCCTTGTTCTGGCCGCACCAGAATGTGAGACCAAAAGACGGGTGTTTTTTCATTCCACCCTGTGCTATGAGTCAGTTGGCTCACATCAGAGTGTTGGACCTAAAAACGGAAGCAAAAGTTACCGTGCCCCACCCCCATCGCTACTCTTCTTCCTCCTTCCATGGCAGCACTTCCGGTAGTACATCTGCAGTGATGGAGGAGAAGGGGGAGGTTGCTTCTCCCAATGAGAAGGCTGTGGAAGAGGAGGTCACAGACGGAGGTATAGGGGGGGAGTGGTAGCGAGTGAGTGGGCAAGAGAGGGGGTGGGGCGAAGGAGGGGGTGAGGGAGGGGGCATGTGGGTGAGTAATGGGGGCAGTGGGATGGTAGGGGATGCCCCAATTTGCTCTCTCGAAATGTTGGTGTCAGGCTTCAGGGAATCGGCTTCCTCTCCCGTGGCAGTAGATAAGTAGAACAAATAAAAAGGAGTCTTCTTACTGGTTAGAAGCTTTAATAATCACAGTGAGAGAACAAAGAACACACCTTCTAGAAATGGCGATGTTCCCAATTAAGCTCCCTCCCCCCTCCATTCCTATTAAATTATGTCACTCCTACATTTTGTAATCTGAGCTTGGAGCCTCTGTGTTTTCTGTTCTGCCACTTTCTGAGATCTACGTGACTTTGGAGACAGGGGTCGAATGCTGTCCAGAGACTGTGAATCTGTTAACCCTCTCTCTTCCAGTGTTTCTTCTCCTAGCTATTCCCCATCCAGTATTTCCCAGCTTCTGCCTTCTGAACTATGCCCCTCTGCAAACCACTGTTCCAAATATCTGAATCAGATATTAGTGATGTCCACCAACAATAAAGTTGATCAAGTATGTTAGAGACTTCTGCTGTTATGGACAGTCTATTTGACTCATTTATAAATTTACATTGTCTGCATCTGAGGCACGTTTTTAAAAACACAAATCTTCATTCCCTCAGGCTTCCTTCTCCTTCTATAAAATGGGAATAGAAAGGATGCTACCTCATTAGAGCGTTCCACCAAACACGCTCCACATTGCAAAATACTTTGCAAATGAAGATGGAGTAGGTGTAAGTCATAGCAGTTGCAATGTAAACATTGCAATTACTTTGATTGTATACCTAGTGGCGCTGACGATTTATGGAGGAACCGAAAAAAGAAAAAAGAAATTACTCTGTTCATTTTTAAAGGCATACCTTCTCAGCTGAGCAAAAAGCAGGCATCGTTTCCTCCTCTCTATATTGTTAGAGGACTGGGGGCTGAATGCCTCCAGGTCTGTGCTTTTATATCTATAAGATGGGATTCTGTAGAGAAAGAGGCTGCTAAGGTGGTGGAACCAGTCTCTTTGTTAAGCTAATAGCTCTAGCCAAGTCAGTTAAATGTCTCTTTGTACTGTATAATTAAAGAGTTGCAGGTGTGTTGTCATAGGAACGAAATAGCTGGAGAAGCTTCCAGAAGGTTGGGCTAAGCAGCAGAGACCTTCCCATCCTCCTCTGGCAACAGGTTATGTTATCAATAAATGCAAGAGAATAGACTTGCAGCCAGTCTCATCTTGCAGTTCAGCAGCTTCAACATTTCTCTGATGAAAATAGGGGTGTCCTATTCAATACTAAAATACTAATGCTAATAATTTTATTTGTACCCTTTCCATCTGACTGGGTTGCCCCAGCCACTCTGGGAGGCTTCCAAAAACCTGCCCTATACAGGGCTGCCTTCAGATGTCTTCAGACCTGTGGGTCACATAACTCCATACCCTCCAACATTTCTCTGATGAAAATAGGGACATCCTGCCACACCCTCCAACATTTACCCAATGAAAATAGGACGTCCTAAGAAAAAGTGGGGCATTCTGGGATCAAATTAGAAACCGGAACAGATTCTGTAAATCCAGGACAGTCCCTGGAATAAGGGACACTTGGAGGGCCTGAGCTATGGCTCTGTGCTTTGCGCCCTACATCCTATCAGAAACCTAATGTGGGAGCAAGATCCCATATTTTTATCCTGTGAACTACCCTGAGATCTTTGGATGAAAAGTGGTATATACATTTAACAAATAACAATAAATAAATGCTAATAATCTGTTGGAGTATCAATGCTGTGAACCTACCACCATCCGCTCAGGTTATATCCTGTTATACCCACAATGTATGATTAAAAGCAAATGGCTTCCCCCCAACAATCCCGCAAACTGGAGTGTACCCCTTACAGCATAGCTGCCAAGTTTTCCCTTTTCTTGCGAGGAAGCCTATTCAGCATAAGGGAAAATCCCTTAAAAAAAGGGATAACTTGGCAGCTATGCCTTACAGGCCTACAATGCCAAGAACCCATTGCAAACTACAGTTCCAGGGTTCTTTGTGGGAAGCCATGTGCTTTAAATATCTGGTGTGGACGTGACCTGTTTATGTAAATATAACCACAAAGAAAACACACACCTCCTCAAGAACCCTGGCAACTGCAGTTTGCTATGGATGCTGGGAATTATAGCTCTGCAGGTGGTAAGATATAGTTCCTGGGATTCTTGGCAGGGTGCATGTAAATACACTTTAAATGTATGATGTGGGATACAAAAATGCATAAAATCAATATGTAAAGGTTAGCAGTAAAGAGGAGAGAAATTTGACTGATGAAGATTATGTTGCAGTTGAAGAGCAAGAATACTTGCCCAAACTCCTTGGTTTTTTTAACAAAACGTGTAAAGGAAGGTTGGAGAACAAAGCCCATCATCTCTGACCATTTTCTGTGCAGACTGTGGCTGATGGAGTCCAAGGGCCTCTGTAGAGCTACAGGTTCTCCATCCCTGTCTTCTGTTTCACCCTCCTCCTTAAATGACCTGTGACTTCTTAAACCGGAACCACACTGTGCCTAAAACGGATCCCCTCCTGCTCAGGAAACTAACTTAACTACCTAGTACCTCTCCGTCAAGAGATTCCATTTCACTTTTTCAGTTCCTTTTTCAGGGCTCTTCTGGCTGCCACTGATAAGATGGCAAGCGTGCAATGTGCCCTGGTTTCCATGGTACTGACCGCTTCAGCAGAACAGAAAACCCTTTCTTCCCTTTCAGCCAAGACCTCTCTTATCACACCACTCTCCTAAGAGTTTCAAGAGATACAGAACAAGCAAGTAATGCTGTACTGAGGGCACACATCAAAGGAGCCGGAACTGGCAGAAGCACCTGGAGGCTTCCAAAGGGCATAGCTCGCAGCTATTCAAGTGAGATGAGAAAATTGCCAGCAGAAAATAAAATAAATCCCATGTGCAGTGCACCTATCACCCCCCCCCCAAAAAAACCCCATTTTCAACAAGAGGGATGGTTTTTAGTTTTGGTTTTTATTTTTATATATGGTACCTTCTTCCAAACTTTGATCAAAGGAGAACTGGCTTACATGGAAGTGAGGAGCACAAAATTTGGACCTTGTTTTCACCTACGTGCAGGCAGTTGAAACACTTGCAAATGACTCCGGGTGGAAGGGGTTAATCTTTCAGCTGAAAATGCCTGCTGTTGCACTTTTATGTTGGATTTGATACAAAAGTCACAGGAATAAATGGATGTGAAGACGGCAGGCTTCAGCCTTTCCCTTTTCAAAGTTATAATTAAAAGAAACAACAACGACAGTCTGTTTCCTAGAAAGCATGTGTTTATTTTCTTGATGTGTCAAGAAATGAGGGGAATGTGTTTTAAAATCAATAAATGCATGACTTGCTGTTCTACCACGATATCGGAAACATAGAAGAAACCTGTGGCAGTCTACTGAATCTACTTTTTGCAAAGGCTTTCATGGGGTAGAGTCTGCTTGGTCAGATGTATGAAAAGCCATGGGATTTTTTTTTTTTAATCAGACGTGTAGAGATCTTCCTGATTCTAATTAGTTCAAGAAGGTTCTGGAAGCTTCTCTGTGTGAAAGAAACAAGCAGAAGATTCATGGTGTTTGGGTTATTCCTTCAGAGAAGCTGAGTACAGCTGGCTTAAACTGGTCCTGTTATCTCTTTCTGTCAAGGTCATGCTGACTACTATAATAAGAGACGAGAAGGAGTCTGGGTTTTACTTTTCTCTTTCTATCTCTTTTCCTTCTGGTGTGGTGTGTTCTGTACATAGTATGCTTAGTGTTAAGGTTTAAACTTATTATAAGGTATTGTAAGTTTAAGTTACGTCTGCTGCAACTGGATTTCTTATGGACAGTGCCAATCCTGAATGTATTGGATTTGTGACCATTATGCTCATTTGCCTTCAGTAGCAGTAAAGCTCTGCTGGATGAAGTACAATTGCCTCTGGTCTATTATTATTTTTGGGGAATCTTGCAATATTTTAAGTTTTTACTCTGCTAACTATACGTTGGCATCTGCTCTGGATCAATATGGAGTAGAATTTCAATGACAAATCACCCATTCCCATCACCCCCACCCTCTGAATATACATAAGGGTCTGGTTACTTCTGTTTCAGTGTATCTGATGAAGTGTGCATGCACACGAAAACTCATACCAAAATAAAAACTTAGTTGGTCTTTAAGGTGCTACTGAAGGAATTTTTTTATTTTGTTTCGACTCAGACCAACACGGCTACCTACCTGTAACTAGATCTGTTGTTGTGTTGGCCTTGTGAGCTGCCTGAAGGTGTTACTCTGAAACAACAGTGTGGCTTAAGACTGAGGCATCAATACACACTGCAACCATGTGCAGCAAACAGGATTGCATAAAATGGAACCTGTAGCTCTCCAGATATTCATAAAATCATACCTTAAGTATGTATGCAAACACAATGAGCAGTGAGCTTGCATTATCACTTGATGCTGTTGCTCTCATTTCGAAAAGATACCTATCCATGTTGTGCAGATAAAAAAACATTGTTTTGATGCCACACCCTTTGAGAAGCATAGATCTTAAGCAATATAAAATACAGTTGACAGTACTAATGTTAATGCAAAATGTACCTAAGATACACTCCAGGACGTATGGACATTTAGTCACAAAGCTAAACAAGAACTTTATTGTTTCTTTTGAACAAGAACAAAAGAGCAACAGGAAGCTCCAGAAGCCACCCAGAAACAATTAAGTACAGAGGTACCTAGTAACTAAACTGTATAATGACATTATCCACACAAAAGGATGTCTGATAATGTGCAGCGGATAAATGCCAGGAAATCACAACCAGTTGCATACCTCCAGCATGTGTTAACTATGTGACCTAAATGTCTAGAGATGCACTTGCCTTTGAACTTTTCATATTCACCACAGATACATCAATATCAAACATAACAGCTGTGTAAAATCCTCAGATGCACACAAATGAGGTAAGATCTAGCTGAAAACTCTCTGAAACAATGCCATGTTGGAATGATTATATTTCTGCCAATTTCCTGTTGGTTTCACTCCAGAGACAATACTTCTGTTCGGTCTGTTCAATAAACATTTGCTCTGAAGTGAAATTTGTGCGAAAACCAGCACTTTTCCCAACTATTGACACAGGTGTCTCCAAAGCCTTGTTAGCATACAAATCTAGCATGCAAACTACCTGAGCAATGGTCTAGTTCTTATAAGTGGGCCTTTTCCACCTCAAATGTGGTCATGTGAATTGAAATTTCATCTGGAGGGAGTTTCTTTAAAAAAAAAAAGTTTTTATTTTATGCAGAAGGTACCAGGTTCAGTCCCTGACATTTCCAGAGAGGACTGTGAGAGACTGCATCTGAAATCCTGGAGAACCAGTCAGACCAGTCAGTGCAAGCAATGGTGAACTAGATGAACCAATGGTCTAACTCGATATAAGGCAGCTTCCTATGTTCCTATTGGCTTCCACAGGCAGATCTGCCCTGTCTGCAATAAAACATATCTCTCCCGTATAGGTCTCTACGGCCACTGCAGGCACTGTAACTCTCCAATGGTTTGACTTTACACATGAAGTTGCACTCTTCCATTATCTCCAAAGGCAGATGCAGGGGCATTGCTAGCCGCTTTGGCACCCAGGGTGTCAAAGTGGAGGCACCCCATGGGGGCGGGGCGCCGCTCCGCAGTGTCATGACATCATGATGCGTGGGTGTGACGCCCCTCGCTGGCAGGCCCCTCACCTCTGTCCAGGGAGAGCACGCGCTGCAGCAGGGAGAGAGCGCGTTGGCTGAGCAAGCCCCTGCAGCGCCTAGCGAGGTTATCGGCAGGTGGCTGCTGGGACTGGCTTGCTCCCTCGGCCGACACACACTCTCCCTTCCTGCTGCCAAGCGCTCTCCCTGGACTCCCTGGCTCTCATCAGCCGAGGGAGCAAGCCGGTCCCGGCAGGCGCCCGGCGAAAACCTCGCTAGGCGCTGCAGGGGCTTGCTCAGCCAATGCGCTCTCTCCCTGCTGCGGCATGCGCTCTCCCTGGACAGAGGCGAGGGGCGGGCCAGCGAGGGGCGTCATGCCACCCACAAGCGTGATGCCACCTCGCATGCATTTTGTGGTGGGGCGCACCGCACGCTGGGGCAAGGCGCGTGTTTGGGGGGCGGGGTGGGCAGCCGTGATGGCACCCCTGGGATCGCGCCGCTCTGTAATAATAACTATTATAATGACAATAATTTTATTATTTATACCCTGCCACTCCGGGTGGCTTCCAGCACATATAGAAAGATAATAAAACGTCAAACATTAAAAACTTTCTGATATAAAGCTGCCTTCAGGCGTCTTCTAAAAGTTGTGTAGTTCTTTATCACCTTGACACTGTAATGTTATTACAGATGAGAGATATTTTTCCTATGTAAATATTGATGGAATTACCCACCTAATGTATTATTTTGTAGCTAGGCCGAAGGATGATTTGGATTCAAAGACTCTCCCCACTGCCCCTCTCTCCATAGATAGGTAGATAGGTAGACACACACAATATTCCGCACAAGCAGCTCTATGTGAATAAATATAAACATTGGATTCTTAAATCTTCTCTTCGCCTTTGCTTCTACCTTGTGTTGCTAAATGAATGTCTGTGCATGCATGCACACACACACACACACACATCCATATGGATATCCTACTAAATTGTAAACATTTTAGTCATCAATCTGTTTTCCTAGAGTGATTCACAGCTTGTTCAATGTGTTATAAAATTTGCTGACTCCAACAAGCAAACAACACTTCTGGCACTATCCAGTTTGGCTTTTTTATGCTGCAGAATACTCCCTGTAAAAATAATATCTCAGGGATCTATGATTTCCCCTATTCTTTGGAGGTTGCTCAAACTCTAAAGTGCTAGAAGTCGTGGAATAACTAAGAGAGGAGGTCATAGATCAGTGGCAAATTACAGGGGTGGCAGGCAGAAGGTTCAATCCCTGGCATTTACAGTCAAAAGAAATACATGCAGCAGAAATGAGAAAAGATCTCTGTTTGACTACCTAGTAGCTCTCCGTCAAGAGATTCCATTTCACACTCTACATTTAAATTCACACTCTACATTTAAAACACTCATATACCACTTTAACAGTCATGGCTCCCCCTCCCCCAATCCTGGGCATTGCTGCCAAGTACCCCGTTTTCCCCGGGAAACCCCCGCTTTTACTTACCTTTTCCCGGTGGTCCCCCGTATCACTCCATCTCCCGTTTTTCTCCATTATTTTCTCCTGCCGGCGGCCATTTTTTCCTTGCCGATTTGCCCTTCTATGAGCACCAAAAATGGCTTCAAAAGTCGCATCTACGCATGTCCAGAAGTGCATAGACGTGACTTCTGGTGTCGGCGGCGGCCATTTTTGGTGCCCATAGATTGGCAGAGCGACACCGGAAGTTGCGTCGGCGCACTTCCTGACATGCGTACAAGCGACTTTCAAAGCCGGCGGCGGCCATTTTTGGTGCCCATAGAAGGGCAAAGTGACACCGGAAGTTACATCGACGCAACTTTCGGTGTCACACGGCTGCCGGTCCCGGATTCTGCAGTCCGGGACTTGGAAGGTAAGATCCTGGGACGTATAGATTTTAAGGATACTGGTTTATGTTTGGATACCTATATTTCACCCACAGTACTACAATTCCCAGAGTGGGTTAACAGTCCATCCCTTTTTCAGGAAACTCTGGGAAGTGTAGCTCTGTGAGGGGTCTCAGAACAACTCTCAGCACCCTTAACAAACTACAGCCCGCAGGATTGTTTCTGGGAAGCTAGGGCTGCTTAAAGTGCTATGGTGCTGCTTTAAATGTATAGTGCAGACAGGGCTCTAGTTTAGCATACAGTCATACCTCAGTTTAAGTACGCCTCGGTTTGAGTACTTTCAGTTCACTCCGCGGACCCATCTGGAATGGATTAATCCACTTTCCATTACTTTCAATGGGAAAGTTCGCTTCAGCTTATGTACACTTCAGGTTAAGTACAGACTTCCGGAACCAATTACACTCATACCTCGGGTTAAGTACGCTTCAGGTTGAGTACTCCGTGGACCCGTCTGGAATGGATCAATCCACTTTCCATTACTTTCAATGGGAAAGTTCACTTCAGGTTAAGTACGCTTCAGGTTAAGTACAGGCTTCCAGAACCAATTGTGTACTTAAACCGAGGTACCACTGTACTTCCACTTTTGCTGTGCCTTGAAAACACAGGTCCAAGTGGTTTTCCACCTGCTCTTTAGCGATAGATCAGAGGAAATGTCAATCTGGGGGAAACCTAAAGTGCTGTTTGTTCCGATTGTGCATGAAAGAGCGGTTTCCTTTGGGGAAGGAAGGGGAAGCAGCAAGATAAGAGAAAGTGTGGATAAGCCCTAAGCTTGGCTCCTGCCATTCATCTTTTTGTCTGTACAACCCATTCTAGTACAATAGGTCATTGAGAAAGCTCTGCCAAGACCCCATTAGCATAGTTCAAGTGAGCTGTCATCAATTCAGAGATCAGATTCCACGCTGACTATTATAATCTGTGTAAAGACAAATCTAGGCTTATCTCTTGAGCATATAAAAGGTCCTTTTAAAACTGGGGCCTGTGAAAATGTATCTCTGTGAAGCAGAAAATGCAAGCTAAATATATCGTTTCAGTGTTCCGTCATCCTTCATCCTTCCTTCCTCCCCACCCCCACTGCTACCACACAGCCACTAAATGATCCTGTTTTGAAATACAAGCTGTCAAAGTGGGGGTGTACATGGAGATGCTGCCAGTTCTGGCGTGGCAAGTTGTTTGCTGAGGTGTCAGTGCCAACCAAACCTATTATTCAGGCTTGTTTAGCAACCTGCAGATTTCAAATCTAGAAAACAATTCTGAGTCCATTTGACCGGTAATCAGGGGGAAAAGGGTAAATAAAGCCTTGAATGCTGGATAATTATATGAGTGCCGGCAATCAATAATGGCACATTCTGGGAAGAAATGCAACTGCAGTCCACAGTATCCTGCATCCAAAACAAATAACAGACATCAGGTTGGCAGAAGTGGACACACAAAAAAGAACGAGGGTTTCTTCATTAACCAGGCTGAATGCTGTTGTAATATGTGCCTCAACTGAAATGAAGAGTATAAAGTTTTGGAAAAAACCTGCATTGAGGCTCAGAGTCAGTTTGCTGACACCGTAGCATGTAAACCATATGGATATGTTAGGGCAGGCATCCCCAAACTTCGGCCCTCCAGATGTTTTGGACTACAATTCCCATCTTCCCCGACCACTGGTCCTGTTAGCTAGGGATCATGGGAGTTGTAGGCCAAAACATCTGGAGGGTCACAGTTTGGGGATGCCTGTGTTAGGGTAATTTGCTGAACTCAAACATGGGAAGGATCTCAATCCTCTATGCATTTGCCCAGGGAATAAGTACACAGAATGGAACTCACTACTGTACTGAGAAGATATGCATAGGATTGCACTGTAAGGCTGAAACCCTATGAACATTCACATGGAGTAAAGCCCCACTGAACTAAATAGAACTTATTAATAAGCAGATGTGGATTAGATTGTTCTGCAAGGCTGGGATCCTAAACATATTTACAAGGCTGTTATGGGGCCTGGATATCTCAGTTGGTTAGAGAATGGTGCTGATAATGCCAAGGCTGCAATTTTGATCCCTGTATGGCAGTGCAGGGAGTTGGACTAGATGTTCTTTAAGAAAAACTGGACACCCCAAATTAACAGGCATCATATTTGGCTTCATAAATTCAGTCCTAAATACCCTTAATTAAAACAATGCATATGAATAAGAGCAGGCATCCCCAAACTTCGGCCCTCCAGGTGTTTTGGACTACAATTCCCATCATCCCTGACCACTGGTCCTGTTAGCTAGGGATCATGGGAGTTGTAGGCCAACCTGGCCAAAACATCTTGAGGGCTGCAGTTTGGGGATGCCTGAATACATTTGCAATAGAAAAAGCCAAATACGTAGGTTTATTCTCCTCCTTTGACATGAAAATAAAGCAGATATCTTGCTCTTACAAATCCACCTGCAGAGAGATCATTGCAAAGATAGCACAGTGCATGCAAGCTGATCTTGAATGGACTTTTTAGGAACCTTCAGTGAAAGGACAAGTGTTTCCTAGCATTTTCTAAGAAACTTCTCAGAACAAAAGCCAAAGGGTAGGTGAGAGCCTAATGGATGACAGTAGATAGGTCACACCTTATAATTTGCACTCAGTTATGCCCCAAAAGAAGAGCTGGCAGATCCTTATACTAATGGATGCCGTGAAAAGAACAGATTGGAGATGCAATCTAGAGAAAATTAGGCATGCTTTATGCACACTGAAATCAGTGGGTAAGACACTGGTGTACATCTTACCACATACTCCTTAAGAATGGGAAAATGTGAGACTGAAAGAAACTGATCCCTAACAGCAGTGACCATGAAAAAGGCAATACCAAGGGAGAATGGCAGAAGGGCCAGAGTGAGAAGGAGCAGGTGGCACTTTGGCTGGGGCCACCTCAAGCCAGGCAAAGCTCTGTGATCAGGGTGGGCAACCTGATGAGCAGGAAAGCTTGGAAGGGTATCTTCCACCCACCAGTCTATGCAAGAGTTGACGTAGGTATAAGCAATGGACTAGAGTCTTGTCTTGACAGTGCCCTTAACAAACTGCAGAAGGGAGGAATATTGTGGCATAAGGGATTTTAATGGTACTTAATCATGCCACTGGAACATCATCCTGTGAAGCAAGATAAATAAAACTGCTATTATCTTTATTTCAATTATTTATTACAGCGGATTTAGGTACCTGGAAGCCAAGGCAAATGGATTTCTTTCCTGAGTAGTCGGCAGCCAAATGTCCATGAGTTCATAAGGCATGTTTTGGCACATTCAAGCACCCCAACTTCAGTGCTTGAGGTCCAATCCTGGTTCCCATTTGAGTCCACAAGAGCCTCATTCATGGGAGCAGAATCAGTTTCTCTCTGAATTATTCAGGTTAACAGAGAAGGCAGAAATTTCTGCCAACCTGGACATCAATTTCCATGTTTCTTAAATAGCAACACAATTAATTTAGAGGAAAGGACTGCTTTTTAAAAATGCCCGTTTTAAAGTCCCTGTGAAGGAAAGTACATAATTTAAGTTTTTGATGCATTTTTAACACTCCATTACCATGCTGGAAGGGGAAAAGAAGCTTTTTTCTGCTTCCATATGGAGCCATGGGTCAGCCCAGTTACATTATTTTAATGATGTGATGGCAGGACAGGAATCTAAGGAAGCCGCTTACCCACCTCTATAAATATCCCCTGCATTCCACTTGTAAGAGGAGATTTTAATCAAGGGTGTTCCCAGACCTCTGCTTCCCTCTGTGCTGCTCTGGAGCTCTGCTCTCGACATGACATTTATTGGTCTTCCACATCACTTGCTGCTACTGCTGTCGACAGCTCTAAGGAAAGTTCAGGGACAAGCACAGACACCCCTGTGCTCAAGCTGCTAACTCAAAGCATTCCATCTCTGCAAACAGAGTCACCAGCACCATAGAAAATAGCTTCCTATCATTTATGCTAAAAGTACACCGTCTAAAACGATCACCAAGGAAGGAGCTAGATAAATGACAGAATGGTGCAACGGGACATCGTGACGAGTGCCAGAGCGCACGGAAATGCTGTTTACCTTCCCGCCACAGCAGTACCTATTTATCTACTTGCACTGGCATGCTTTCAAACTGCTAGGTTGACAGAAGCTGGGACAGAGCAACAGGAGCTCACCCCGTTGCACGGATTTGAACCACCGACCTTCTGATCGGCAAGCCCAAGAGGCTCAGTAGTTTAGACCCTAGCGCCACCCACTCCCACTATTTTTATGGGCCTGGACAATGTTTTCTTCCAAAAGAAGTCAGTTCTTATGTTTCCAGTAACTTCAAGCTGTGTAATATCTGCAACATGTTTTGCCTCCACAGTTCAAGGCAGCAGTGCTTCTAAAACTACCGTGTTTCTCATATTATAAGTCATGTCTTATAATCTTTTTTTCCCTCAAGAAAATAAGCCTATGGCTTATTTTCGGGGGGTGTCTTATTATTTTTTTTTAAAATTACAGTATGGTACCTCCCCTGTCCGGCGCCCGGAACTGGCTGCTGCTGCGCTGCTGGGCGCGTTGTCGACGCTTCAGCAGGGCACGCTGCTGGGTCCCGCCGGGTCGGGGCTTCACACGGCGCGCGCTGAGGCTCTTGCCGGATCCCGGCTCGGAGCAGCGTGCGCTGCGGCTCTTGCTGCGCCCCGCCGCCAGGTCCCGGGACCGGCGGGACCTGCAGCGCGCGCGACAGGAAGAGGAGGGACCAGCGAGTGGCAGCCGCGGCGGCCAATGAAGGCTCGGCCGGGTGTTTTTTGTCGTTGTAGCTGCGTCCCGCTGCGTCCCTCCTCTTCCTGTCGCGGCTTGGCGCCCGGAACTGGCTGCTGCTGCGCGCGTTGTCGGCGCTTCAGCAGGGCACGCTGCTGGGTCCCGCCGGGTCGGGGCTCCACGCGGCGCGCGCTGAGGCTCTTGCCGGGGCTCGCCGCCGAGTCGGGACTCGGAGCAGTGCGCGCTGCGGCTCTTGCCAGTCCCGCCGCCGGGTCAGCGCTTGGTGCGGTGCATGCTGCTGGACATTTTCCTCTTCCATGGCGCCATCCAGACCTGCTCCCACCACTACGGCTTATTTTGGGGTATGTCTTATATTTCTTCAACTCAGGAAAATCCTGCCATGGCTTATTTTGTAGGGATGACTTAAAATATGAGAAACACGGTACTTGCTGGAAGCCACCGAAGGGGAGAGTGCTCTCATGCTCAGAACCTGCTTGCAGGTTTCACACAGGCCTTTGGGTGGCTACTGGACTAGATGGGCTATTGGCCTGATCCAGCAGACTTTTCTTATGTTCTTATGAATGCTAGTAGGAGTGATGCTTGTAGGAAGTTGGCACTCAGAGCAACAGGAGTCCCCGTTTTCATGGACGTCCATGCATGAATACGGTAGGCCTCCACATAGTAGGTTTCTCCACAGAAGATATATGTGCTTGGTGTGTGGGCAGGGAAGCTACATAACAGTAAAAGTGCTATAGTCATGACATATAGAAGTACAATATTTATACATTCATAAAATGGGGAAGGAGTACAACTACAGTAGTTCCAGGAAAATCAGATGAACATTGAAGCCAGACGCAATTACTAATAGCCTAAGGGGAAGTTGCTCAGTAGAGGGGACAGATGTTAATTTTGTATTGGTTTCAATCTATTATTTCCTCCAATGTACTGTAAGTTGGCAAATTTGGCAGGAAGCAGAACCATGAAAGGAGACATATGTTGGAGAAGCATTATTTATAACTTATCTGGCCATCTATAGCTCAACTTTAGAGCACATGCCTTCAATGCAAAGATCCAAGGTTCAATCTTTGGCATCTCCAGTTTGAGCTAGGAAAGTCTGAAAAATTGGAGACCATCAGTCTAGACAATGCTAAGCTATATGGACCAAAGGGTTGACTGTAAGGCAGCCATTTTTCCTTTACACTATCCTAATGTATACCCTGCTCATACTCAGTAAACAACTTACAGAACACATTGATAAATGTGTTCCCCACCACCACCTCTAGTTACTTCAGAGTTAATGCCATGAGCCCCGTGAAGGTGGCATGGAGATGGTGGTTGGCTCCTGAAGAGGAAACTCACACAGATTCTCCTTCCTTTGTTCCCCTTAATGGCCCATCACCCAGGCAATCACTTCATCAATAAGCTAGTCTTATATTTTAACACTTACTGGATCCAGGGGTTAGAAGGGTCTCTGAATACAGCCTACTTCCCCTCCTACTATATGATGGTTTAAATGAATTGCTAAAATAAATTGGCATCATTTTATAAATGGAGAAATGTTTTATAAGTTTCCTTGTGAGAGAAAAGAACCTATAAATTAAGGGAAGCATGATAATGAGCCAGAGTACACAAAAATGAAGTAATCAAATCACATATGCAAAGCATATATAGCATTTCTTTTCTAGAAGGAGAACTCAGGGGCATAGCAAGGGGGGCGATGGGAGAGGTCCGCCCTTGGTGCCACCCTGGGGGGGTGACACTCAGCATGCCCCTCCCTTGCCCACCCCTCACTGCTCGTGCGCGCTGAGCAGGCGAGTGAGCAAGCTGCGGAGCAAGCCTTTTTACTGGGCGGCAGGGCAATGGCACCTCCCAAGCTGCCCAGTAAAAAACCTCACTCCACGGTTTGCTGGCGGCGCCACTCCAGTGCCATATGGATGGTGCCGGGATCAGCGCTGAAGCGCCGCCAGCGACAACCCGCGATGCAGCGTGAATGTGCAGCACTACATAGCAACACATGCATCATACATAGCGACGCTGCTCATGCGTGCTACATAGCGGCGCTGCGCATGTGCGCGGCGTCACGGGTTGCCGCTCCGGGTGCCAGAGCAGCTTCCTCCGCCACTGTGAGAACTATACTTCCAGAAGTTAATTTTTTTATAGCATATATCTTAGAAGAGGAAATGTCCTTCTAGGAAACCATTTTGTTCCAGAAATGACTTTCTAGAAATTGCAGGAGAAGTCAGAATTGATTCAGGAGTGTTTGTAAGAATTTGTTCTGTTACTGAAAAGCACTCTGGCAATTTCTTCCCTGCAAAGAACTGAATAATCTCTAACAGACTGAGGTAAAAGGTTGAGTACTATTAACATTTGCGTGGAAGACACATTTATGCCCAACCAGATAAAATGAGTTTTTTTGCTTAGGGACACTGAGGTGCTTGTAGGCTGCACCTCTAAGCCTACTAACTTTGGGGGTTTCTTCTGAGCTGCCTGTCAGATTGCTCTGTTGATGTCTTCTGGGAGTTGCTGCATCCCAGAAGTGAACTCTTGCCAAGGTATAGTGGGCCAATAGGAATTGTGGGCATTCCTTGTAGAATCCACAAAACTTATGAATGTGCACAGGCGAAAACGACTCAGACCAAAAAGAGTCTCAGGTCTGTCTGTCCACCTCTAGTATGCATGCCACAAGGGTGTGTATGTCTGTATACAAAATCCATAACGATCTCAGGCATTTAGCACAATCTTCTTCTGAAATAACCCGAAACGAAAAGCAGCCCCTTCCATTCTCTTGTGCAAAGCCTGCTATCTTTCAATTAGTTTAATCATATCATTTTATAGTTAGCTAAGTTTAAGGGACCCAGGTGGCGCTGTGGGTTAAACTACTGAGCCTAGGGCTTGCTGATCAGAAGGTCGGCAGTTCGAATCCCTGTGACGGGGTGAGTTCCCGTTGCTTGGTCCCAACTCCTGCCAACCTAGCAGTTCAAAAGCACATCAAAATGCAAGTAGATAAATAGGTACCGCTACAGCGGGAAGGTAAACGGCATTTCCATGTGCTGCTCTGGTTTGCCAGAAGCGGCTTTGTCATGCTGGCCACATGACCTGGAAGCTATACGTCGGCTCCCTTGGCCAATAATGCGAGATGAGCGCGCAACCCCAGAGTCGGTCACGACTGGACCTAATGGTCAGGGGTCCCTTTACCTTTACCTTTAAGTTTAAATGCTAAGCTAGACAATAAGATGCGGAAACAGACTTGATCCCGCCAGAGTGACATGCTCTACTACAACAATGGTTGGATGCTAAGCAAGGCAATTTTACAGCTAGCAGCTTATGAGAAAAGCCTGTATAGTAAACTCCATGAAAATACAAACTACCATGGGATTTGCAATGACTTCTGGGTATTTTCCCACTGAGTAACCCCCAAAGCCAGGAGGATGAGAGGCACAGTGTAAAAACATTAATCCCTCCAGTTTACCTTAATTTTTCTGATAGCTCAACATGATGGGTTTGGCTCTGCCTGTCTTTCAATGGCTGCACTGACTGTTGGCTTTCCTGCCTTCTGCCCTATCCGTTCCAATGGGCACCAGTCACTGCTGGAACAAGCTTAGTACAGACCTGAATAATTTGGCTTGGCTTGGCACTGAAATAACCTGCATGCAGAATACAATTTCTTAAGTGGGTCCCCAAGCAGAACAATTTTCTGAAGCTGTTACTGACATAGGTCGTCACTGATGGGTCTCACATGAGGACGCTACCTGCAACAGAAGCTACAACATTAATGTCATCTAACATAGCTAAATAGCATGTGAATATTTTAATTTGTGATGCTGACAAGAGCTAAATTGCTGGGTGCAGCTGTAATAAAGACAACCAAACTATCATCATCTCTGTAAGTTTTCTATAATTAGGAAGGTACATGTTCAATATTCAAATCATATCATATCAACTCCTTCTTGTACAAAATAAGCCTTCCTAGGAGTTACTGCTGCTTATGATTTATAAGCTGTGGTCCATGGGGTCACGAAGTGCTGGACACGACTAAACGACTAAACAACAACAACATGATTCAAAATACAGTACAGTATTTTAAAAGCCCATAGCAAATGTGGCTTCTACAAGACAGTCTGCAAGCAAGGATCTGTTGAACTTAATCATGGCCATTGTTTATATAAGATCAATTTTATTAACCTAGATGAATGCCAGGTGACATCTAGCTTTTTCAAGACAGAGCCTGCTACAGTCATATGTAAAGGTAAAAGGACCCCTGGACAGTTAAGTCCAGTCAAAGGCGACTATGGGGTTGCAGCGCTCATCTTGCTTTCAGGCCGAGGGAGCCAGCGTTTGTCCACAGACAGCTTTCTGGATCATGTGGCCAGCATCACTAAACTGCTTCTGGTACAACGAAACCCCATGAACAGAAACCAGAGTGCACAGAAATGCTGTTTACCTTTCCGCCGCAGCGGTACCTATTTATCTATTTGCACTGGCATGCTTTCGAACTGCTAGGTTGGCAGGAGCTGGGACAGAGCAACAGGAGCTCACCCTGTCACGGGGATTCGAACCGCTGAACGTCTGATTGGCATGCCCAAGAGGCTCCGTGGTTTAGACCACAGCGCCACCCGCGTCATACATAAGTCACATGTATCCACTGATGGCTTATGTGTCATATAAACAGATCTACATACACACCCAATATAATGTGGTAATTGGAACTCATGCAAATTGGCTGTTACTTTTATGCATTTTCTCAGTTTTAAAATATCTTGAATACATACTTTGTTTAGTGTATTTCAAACACTAAAATTTATTTTGCACAACTCATCCCAACTGAGCTGTCTTTGATTCTTTTGAAATGCATGCAGAAGGATAGTGGTCAAAGTGTAATTTCAAAAGAAAAGAAATCACATTTGTTGAAGCTATGTTTTAGGTGGGCAGAAAGCAGAAGGTAAGATGGTGGATCTCTGTTTAATGTGAAATAGATTGGCAAGGAGTTCTGGCTTCCAACTGTTGAGCAAATGCAACAAGAAAATGACTCATCCTCACCAAACTAGAATGTTGAAATGAAGAGGAAGTGGGTGACATGAGATGATTCTTTTCATGCGAAAAGACCATGAGCTCAGTTCACTCTGGACACACAGAACAAACTCTTGGGCTTGGAATTCATTCATTCTAAGTCAATGTATTACGGTATGTTCCTGGCTACATTTGGTAGATCTTGAGTTTCTTGAAAAAAAATTATCTTCATCTCATAAGCCTGAAACCTGTCCACCACTGATTTAAGTTGATAATATTCCAGGCATCTTTGAAAACTGAAGCACTTGTTTGTTTTCTGGGGGGAAAAACAAGTGGCTTTCAGACATGGAACATTGTGCAAGCCATCCTTTTTCTTAGAGAAAGTAATTAAAATCCTTTTATGATTGGAAATCTCCTTTGAAGACCTTGAAGTACTCTGGGATGAAACACAGGCTAATTAGTCTTTTGTATACCTTGCCTACTTTCTCGTATAACTTTGGAAGCAAAAATAATCACAGTAAAACATACACTCCACTTCACCAGTTGTCATAACTTCCTATTTCCCTCAGAACCTACAAGCCTGTATTCCTAATGTGAATGTTCCTTCAGGAAAAGTAACGTTAGCAGAGCTTCATCTATATTTCACTGTCTGTGCAGACTCTGAAGAAAAACAGGGGAGAAATTCAGGTTTCAGGGAAAAGAAATAAAATGTGTCATTTGCCTTTTAAAAAGAAAAGAGAGAAAGAAAACCCTCTCCTTATAATCCCATATGGGGATACACAGAATTTTCACTATGGCCTCATTCCATCAAAAAAGTTCGATCAAGAAAGAATGGAAATCATATCCGAGAAGAGAGAAGAAGTACTGGGGGAACAAAGGGCACTGAGGAAAAGTTATATTTTGTTATATTTTTAATGTTGTGCTGTTTTGAAAACTCTTTAGGAATTTAAGATACAAATGGCCAAATATGCTATGTAACAGAAGAAGTGTGCCTGCACACGAAAGCTCATACCAATGAGAAACTTAGTTGGTCTCTAAGGTGCTACTGGAAGGAATCTTTTTATTTTTATTTTATTTTTTGCTTGCATCATTTTCCTGCTACCTTCCCCCAGCCCCCCCGCTGGTTCTTACAAGGCAAGAAAGGATCATAGAATGGTAGGGTTGGAAGGAACCACAACAGTCATTTAAGTACAGTGGTACCTCTGGTTAAGAACTTAATTCATTCTGGAGGTCCGTTCTTAACCTGAAACTGTTCTTAACCTGAAACACCACTTTAGCTAATGCCGCCTCCTGCTGCCGCCGCGCTGCCAAAGCACAATTTCTGTTCTCATCCTGAAGCAAAGTTCTTAACCCGAGGTACTATTTCTGGGTTAGCAGTCTGTAACCTGAAGCGTTTGTAACTGGAAGCGTTTGTAACCCAAGGTACCACTGTACGTAAATAACCTCCAACATTTCTCCAATGAAAATAGGGACGTCCCATTCCATAATGATAATTTTACTACTTATATCACACACATCTTACTGAGTTGCCCCAGCCACTCTAGGTGGCTTCCAACAGATATAAAAATATAATAAAACTTTAAAAAACACAACTGCCCTAAACAGGATTGCCTTCGGACAGCTTGGGGGGTTAGATAACTCCATACCCTTCAACATTTCTCCTATGAAATAGGGACGTCCTAAGGAAAAGCAGGACATTCCAGGATCAAATCAGAAACCGGGATAGCTTCTCTAAATCAAGGACGTCCCTGGAAAATAGAGACACTTGGAGGATTTGTACGTATGGGGAAGGCACATCCAAAATTAAGGCTTCTTGTGTGTGCAGGATGTACCCAAGAGGTACGATCTTCCCTGGAAGCATCCATTCCCATCCCATATAGCAGATGTAGAAATGTCACCTAACATACAGAGATGCCATCCATGCATAAGGAAAGGTGAAAGATTGTCACCAGGCATCCCTCAATAGGCTGTTGCTTCGTTTTCCTTGGACCGATTCCAGCCCTTTCAGCTGTGTGCTAAAACAAATGAGCTAGCAGAGCAATGACTCTCCGGTGTGAAATGAGACCCAGCAGTTTTGATATGGCTGACCTTATGATTTGAGGAGCTACCATTCTTCTGTGAGATTCTACCTGCACTGTAGGTCTATTAAAAATTAGACACCTGCATTCTCTGGTATTTTATTTTAAAACATTGTTAGGGGCACGCTGGGGGTCAGCAAAACAAGGACATCTTCAGCAACAGTTGCCTTGACAACTGTAACACAGCACCACTTCAGTGTCTTCGCAGAGGCCAATATGGCTGCAGTCTGTGCCCATTTACAAGGAGAAATGCCCAGAAAATGGGAAAATATCATTTTCATTTTTTTTTAAAAAAAATACTAATATTTAAATCCTAAGGCAAGAAAACTGATTGTTCCTCCTGACTAAAGCTAACCCAAAAAGCTGGTTTACATAAGCAAAGCCCTCTACAAATAATAATAATAATAATAATAATAATAATAATAATAATAATAATAATAATTTCTTGAGAGCTCCAATTTTTCCCCAATGGTGCTTCCTTCCAAGTTATAGTTACGTATTTATTCACTGAATTTATAGCCATTGTTTTTCATCAGGATCCCAGGGCAGTTTACATTACACATGAAAACAGCAACCATAAAACCAACATTCAAGTTATTAGCACACCCATACAATTAAAACTTCTAAATTTATAGCAGATAGAACTTCAATTTGAGCTGGTTTCACCTGATCAGTTTTACCCAAAGGCTTGTGTGAAAAGGTGTGTTTTCATGCAGCAGCAGAATCTCAGCAATGAAGGTGCCACCTACACCTCCGAGGGGAGGTGGTTGTATAGATTGGGTGCCACTACAGAGGAGGCCATGTCCCATGTCAACACATAATGGATTAAACCAGGGGTGGGGAACCTGTTTGGCTCCATGGGACAGATCCTTGTCAGGACTGGCCTCACAGATCAAATTTGACAGATGGAGGGGCAGCAACCTGTCAATCACTTGGCATCACTAGGTAATGTGTTTGGAAGCCCTGATTGTCGGGACTTCAAAGCTCAGGGCAGGGCTGTTTCAAAACCATTTGCAAACAGTTCTTTGCTGCTCCTAAAACTGCTAAAATCAGAAAATTAAGGAGCAACATGGGGATGTTTACAAGGGCTAGTCCTAACAGCCCCGAACTGCTCTGAAAATCCTGAGAAAGGGCTTCCAAACAGTCTCACACTGCTCTTTGACCCTCTGATGGCAAACCAAATTTAGCCCATAGGTTGGATGTTCCCTACCCAGGGCTCAACCATCAGTGGGACAAGAAAGATTTTTCTTGCAGATCCCATGGCCTAAGCAGGCTGATATTGGGAGAAGCACTCCTTCAGGTATTTGGGTGTCAAATTCTTTAGGGCCTGGTAGTGTGTCAGCAACCATTTCAAGTTACACAAAATTTGGGTTATATGGTCTCTGTTAGAAGCATCACTTAAAACTCTCACAATCACATTCTGCACTGGTTGCAATCCCCAGACTGCCTTCAAGGGCAGCCCCAGGTAGATCACATTACAGTAATTAAACTTGGGAAGGGGTTACCAAGGAACGAATTACTGCAGCCAAGCTATCCTGGTCCAGGAACGGTGGTGCTGGAAAACCTGGAAAACGACGCTGGAAAACGACCTGGCTATAGCTTCTCCTGACCATGTTGGATCTAGTTATTTGTCAGAGGATCCAACCCCCCCCCCCCATGGCAGTTTGCCAGGAATGGATGAGGCAAGGAAAGTTCTTACCAATGCTTTTTATTCAATATTCACAGAGAGAGACTTAGAAATGCAGCCTCTTGGAGTAGTTGTGTTGCTCAGAGTGAAACCCCACCCCCTCCATCTCTCCCACTTCCTCATGAGTCTACAGCGCTGAAAAGTGCCTTTTCCCTTTGAGATCTCTGCTCTCCTATTTTCAATGCCCGCTGTGTTTTTAGAGAGGGGAGGGGTCTGGAATGCTTTCTAAAGACACTGAGTCTATCAGCTGTCACCCTCCTGGTGCTTCCTCTTCCCCCTCCTCCTCTCCCATTATTCCCCAGCTTTCCCCCTCATCTGCCTCTGAGCTGTGACCTCCCTCGACCCCCTGTTGTAATTCTGAACTGTCTTCTTCTCTGGAAGGGTCAGGCTGGGGAGGCGGTCTCCACCATTCCTCCTCTGCCCAGTCCCTGACATTATTGTGGACAGCAGGCAAAGTAGTTTCCTGGGAAATTACTTATTTAGACTAAAGCAGGGGTTGGAAACCTGTGACCTTCAAAATGATGGGACCCACACCATTGACCATGCTGAGTGGCAGCTGAAGTTCACGAACATCCAGAGAGCTACAGCTTCCCCATCCTTGAGCAAAACTTACTGTTATAAATTCCTTTAAAACCAGCACAGCTGCTGACCAATCAACAAATCTGTTGCATTTCCATGTCCTTGAGGTGGCAAGAGAAAGAAAGATGTGCAGCCATCTCTTTTTAAGGATGAATAATCAAACTTTCAACATATACATCATGGCCAAAATATGCTGTCCAGATTTAAAGCAGAAACGCAGGATAACGTGAAAAATGGAAAGGGCAATGAATCCTATACTGATGACGTTATCAGAATCAGAGTGCCTGAACCTTATTTATCAAGGTTTGATCAAGTGAAAATGAAAACCGGCACTCTCCACTGGATCAAGCTTTGATGTGTGTGATTTGTTTTTTTAAAAAATAAGCAGTATATGTCCGAAGTTTGAGGACAGTGACAACACCAATTGAACGCAAACTCACTCCAGTGAGTTTATACAATGCACAATCACCATCACGTCTAGTCCTTTTAAATGCCATGCCTGGTGTTATCTGCAAGTTTTGTTGCAAACTAAAATGCCGTACGCCTCCCTCTGCATGTCACTTCCTACAGCTTCCTTACTGAGTCGCTGTTAGAAGGAAATAAGCCTCTCCTCAATAAATAGCAGCTTATAAATGTTAATGCTCTGCCATCAACCACCAGCCTAATTTTTAATGTTTCGTTCCCTCCATCCAAGAGAGATTTTTAAACACGGCAAATGGCATTTTGAGGAGAGCCAAACAGCAGGCGTCCAAATGGCAGAATATAATTCTGAATCCCACAAAGCAGTACTTAATGTAGCAGTTACTTCCATTACCAATGCGATCAGGAAATGAGATGTATCTGTGTGAAATGGCTAGAATCTTTCTGAGTTTCTGAAGGCCAATGAAATCGAGTTTTTAATGATTTCACTTTGCTGAGCAGAATAATCTAAGCGTAAAGCGACATTGTGTGGGAACATTAAAAAAAAACAAAAAACCACCAAGCAAACCACTGTCGGCATCTTGCACAATATTGGTGCCTTACTACTGTTAAAAATAAGTTGAACTGGTCATTTAAAAAATAGTCATAATCACAAATATATAATCCTTGCTGAGGGAAAATGAGCAGTGAGAAGAAAAATGAATTTGCAACAGTCATGGGGGTTAAAAAAAACCAATGATGGGACGGATACTGTGAACACACCAGCTCTGCTCATTGGGATTTATTATTTCATTTTATGTATTTATGCATCATCTTTCTTTCACGGAGCTGAATAATAATTTATAATTTAATAATTTATTATTTATACCCCGCCCACCTGGCTGGGTTCCCCCAGCCACTCTGGGCGGCTTCCAACAAAACATTAAAATACAGAAATCCATCAAACATTAAAAGCTTCCCTAAACAGGGCTGCCTTGAGATGCCTTCTAAAGGTCTGGTAATTGTTGTTCTCTAATAAGAAGAAGACAGCATATGTGGTTATTCTCTTGCCCTTCCATTACAACAACACTGTAATGTAAGTTAGGCTGAGAGGTGGCGACTGGCCTAAGATTACGCAAAATGGCTGAACAGTTCAATTCCTTCAGACATGTGCATTATCCTTTGAATAGGGAAAGCCAGCAGGCTTCTGAAAATGCCAGCACACTACTGCCATCTCATCGGCGGCCTTGCTCTGCAAGCTGTGTCACGTGAGAGGTGCCGAGCTGGTATTTAGGAACGGTAGGCGTTGTACAAATTAATAATATCCCAGTGCATAAGTGGTGCCACAAAGTGGTGCTTTTCATTCCTTGGTGTTAGCCTGAGGGAACTGCAACAGAGAATATACAAAAGGTATCCCTTTTAATAATATTTATCCTTTCATCAAACAAAAAGCAGGACCTGAAATTAAATAGAAATTAAAATAAATATAATGGAGGTTGCCAACTAAGTAGGAGCTAAAAACGCCATGGCTGCTTTTGTTTTCTGAGGGGGTTGGATGGCTTGTTTGCCTTCAGGCCAGCTGCCAGAAAACAAGAGCAACACTGGCTGTTTTTGCTCCCTTCAGCCAGACCTGTACAGTGGTACCTTGGTTTAAGAACAGCTTAGTTTATGAACAACTTGGATTAAGAACGCTGCAAACCCGGAAGTAGGTGTTTTGGTCTATGAACTTTGCCTTGGAATAAGAACATGTTTCGCTTCCTGTTGAGTCTGTTTCATTTGTAAATTGAGTCCCCCGCTGCTATGGGAAAGTACACCTTGGTTTAAGAACGGACTTCTGGAATGGATTAAGTTTGTAAACCAAGATACCACTGTATTCATGGCACGATTTAGGTGAATCAGCAGCCTTTGCCCTCGGCTTAACCACCCACCATTTAGAACAGTCCACGAGTTGTAAGTGGCCCTGCAAGCCATTCTAGCTGGCCCCCAGGAAGCTCTCAATGGCACCCCAATCTCCCCAAGCTTCATCCCTCACCGGCCCTGCTTTATGTGTTTTTGCACATGTGTCCTTGTTTGCTTCTGGAAAACAGGCATGTTTCAGAGCATATGTAAAAAGTAGGATACTGTGATGATAATAATAATAATAATAATAATAATAATAATAATAATAATAATAATAATAATATACCCCACCCATCTGGCTGCGCTTCTCCTGCCACTCTGGGCAGCTTCCAACAGAAATATTAAAATACACTAATTTCTTAAAGATTAAAAGCTTCCCTAAACAGGGCTGCCTTCAGATGTCCTCTAAAAGTCTGGTAGTTGTTTTTCTTTTTGACATCTGATGGGAGGACATTCCAGGCCGTATACCTGAAATTAACATATACTACCAACGACGTTGTGTCCTTTGCCAGTACAGGGAGTGACCAAGGACAGGGCACTAAGAGTCAACAAAACGTGCCATGCCAGCCCTCGCCGCCGATACTGCCAGGTGGGTGTGGGGCATAGAGAGTTCACAGCGCCGTGCTGCACCACCCACGTGCACAGGGGAAAGCCCGGCCAGCCAATGGCTGGATGGGCATATTATGTGAGGCCAGAGACAAAACTGAGCAGAGCAGTAAACAGGGGGGCAAGGGGCCCACATGATTTTGATGGGGTGAGAACCAGGTGCCCCCACACAGGAATCCCCATCCTTGACGGGTGCACTACTAGCTAGGGGACCATTTGGCAAGGGGGCAAGCAAGGCCGGGCTCCAGAGCCAAGAGACCCCTGGCAGCAAGCAGGGGAGGATGGGGATTCCTGTGTGGGGGCACCTGGTTCTCACCCCATCAAAATCATGTGGGCCCCGGCTTCCGGGTTCAGCGCCAGCGTCGATCGGCGGGGTTTCGTCTCGTCTCCGAGACGGCCCGTCTCTGCTAGGAGTGGGGAGGGCAGCGAGAGCAACGCTGCGCCCCTTAGAACCTCGGGAAGGGCGTCCCGAGGGCAATTTGCTCGGCACAGACCCAATCCGGACTCCCCAACTCTTCGGTTAGCTCTAATAAGAGCTCCGGAGCGAGGAGGGTAGAAGTCGCGGGGGCCATTTTGAGCGGCAACGTTATTCTAGCAGGGAGAAGCTTCAAGCCGAAGGCGGAGAGCGCTGGATTCTTCCGAAAATAAAACGATTGGAAAAGACTGTAAGTAACCTCACGATTTGGATTATAAAACAATTTGGTCTGGGAGAGAGGGGAGAAAAGAGGAAGCCACCCCCCCCCCACGGCAACAAAGAGACAGTAAATAGAAACCCGAAGCCATAAACAGAAGATTTGTAATTCAAAAGGATCCCTCAAAGGCATCAAAGAGAATATCCCCTTTGATGCAGGGTGAAAAGGGGAGAGAGACTGTGGTTTATGACTGCCCTGCAGCAATGAGGTAAAGCCTAAGAAAAACCTTTCTTTCCCTCGGGAGCCGGCAGCCCAGGCAATCCAGTGAGTTGATCAGGATTTATAAGTCAATTTTTACTTCACTTTGTATTTCTGGACTTTGTGGAATTTCTTTTTTGGCTTAAGTGCTTGTGAAATGTGAGTTCGAACTTTATTGTTAACAAGACTTGAAGAATGCAGCCAGCTTGTTAAAATGGAGTCGAGAAAATAAACTGTGATCATATTCCATCCCACGTGATAAGTTTTGACCTTGGCAGGACTGAAATATGTCAACAAAAAAGTGTTCCCCTGAGTTCCAGCGGTCTGTTTTGACCTTAATGTGGGAAACAAGAATAGAGTTATGTCAAGAGGAGACACGACGACAGGAGTTACAGCAGAAATTTCAGGAGGTGATGGCGGAATATGATTTTCTAGGAGATGAGCAATGTGAGAATGACAATGATGGGGAAGGAAAAGATGAAGATGAGGACTGTGATGATTCAACACAAAATGAAACACACCATGAAAAAAATGATGACTCTACTCTACAAAAAGTTGGATGGAGTGCCCTGCCTTTGAGGGGGGCACGATTGGTATTATTGGAACTCCAGAACGCCCACAGGGAAGAAGGAAAAAATATGCAGAGAAGAGAAGAAATTCAGGGGTCCTGTATGGTGACCTGGATGGCAAGAGACTGTAAACAGGGGGTGGGGTGAAGGGAAAGTGATGTTGTGATTATAAGGATGGATTAACAGGTTTATAACTGGTCTGCTGATTTTGGAATTTGCTGGATTGGGGGGGGGTGGAGCCGGTAATCGGGGATGTAAGGTTAAATTGAGAATAGTTATAGTTTTAAAAGTGAATGGATTTTGGAAAATGTGAAAATATGGAGGCTTATAGAGGGAGAAAAAAAAATTAGGCACGGGAAGAGAAAATGGGAGTTTGAATTTTCAGTGATTTGAATATTAGATGAAAATGTTAACAATTGATTTATAAGTTGTATAAGATACAAAGGTGTATTTTTATAAAGTAAGAAACTGTTGCAGATGATAAAAAAGGGATGAAAACCGGGGAAGGGGGGAGGGGAAGCCCATAAAATATGGTTTTTCAACTATGAATGCAAGAAAAAATTTTCTGTTTTGTATTGTTTTTTTTCTTTTTCTTTTTTTTTCTTCGCCCTTTCTTTTTCCCCTTTTTTTCCTATTTCTATTTTTCTCTTTTTTTTTGGTATAACAATAGATGGTTGGATGGATGTCCTCCTGCGTACTGCCCTGGTTTGCTGGAGCTCCCTGGTGGCAGGGGGGGGCTTTGGGGTCAGGGGAGGGGGAGGAGGACAGAAATCCAAGCATAAAATGGACCATTTCTGACTGTTCACAAACATGGGATACTTCTGTGGCAGGGGAGGACCCATGTGGGTGGGTAGGAAGGAGGTGGAAAAGGGGTTTAAGTATGTACCGTTTTTTTGTTTTTTTGTATTTTGTAAAATTAATAAAAAGTATGTTAAAAAAAAAAAATCATGTGGGCCCCTTGCCCCCCTGTTTACTGCTCTGCTCAGTTTTGTCTCTGGCCTCACATAATATGCCCATCCAGCCTTCTGGAAGATTGCCGAGAAGACAACGGAGCCCTCACTCTTGACAAGGTCAGCGGCATAGCAACCTGCTCTGTAGTGCGCATGCACAGCATCGCTGCGCATGCACACTAAGGAGCGACACAGCGCATGCACGCTATGGAGCGGGGTGCCGCCGGCTGCGCTTCAGCACCACCGGCAGCAAACCACGAGCAAGCCATGGAGCAAGGTTTTTTATCAGGTGGCTTGGGAGGCATCGTTGCCCTTCCGCCCTGTAAAAAGCCTCGCTCTGCAGCTTGCTGGCTCACCTGCTTGGCACACGCTTGCTTGCTCCTGGGCGAGGGGCGGGCCAGGGAGGGGCATCAGCGGCCACCGCTGACACCCCTCTCTGGCCCGCCCCTTGCCTCTGCCCGAGCAGGAAGAAGCAAAGCATGCACCGGCCGAGCAAGTGAGCGAGCAGCCAGCCGCTGAGTGAGGCTCTTTACCGGGCGGCAGGTGGCTGCTCACTCAGGGGGGGGGGCGCCGAGTGTCACCCCCTTCCAGGGTGGCACCCAGGGCTGCCCACCCCCATCACCCCCCTTGCTATGCCCCTGGACAAGGTTCCCCATCCCGGATTCAGTCCCACATACTGGGTAGCTTTCAGGCCCCACCCAAAACCACTGGACTGCATCTCCAGAGTTTCCAGCTGTGTGTTGTCCCTTGGATGCAGCAACAGATTGTCTACACACACACACACACACACACACACACACACACACACACACCAGGTCCACCCATATATATCTGTATTATTATTTGAATAGTTGGCAACCAGGCTCTACAGCAGATAGATGCAGCCTCTGGTAACATAAAGGTGCAGGTGTTTTAACTCCTCGGGACAGGAATCATGACTACTTGTTCCTTTAAAGACCCTTGGAGAGCTCTTTAAAATTCAGCATTCTTAAGTGCCTGCACACTCCGTAAGCTTAATTAGTCCCCTTCCTCCTCCTCCTCCTCCTCCTCCTCCTCCGTTCTCCGCTGTTAAATGTGTAGCAGGCAGGGCCCTCGGCAGCACCTGATCATTTGATGGAAAGTCCCCACAGCGCCATTGATGACTCATCACATTGCAGGGAACTGCGAGCCTTCAGTCAGCCAATTAGGGGTGGATGAATCTGTCAGTTTTTATTTTTCTTTCCTTTTCTCATTTTTCCCAATCTTCAGTTCAGTTTGCCACTTTTCCACATTCATTTGCATTTTTTTTAAAAAAAGTTCTCATGAAAATTCATCAGCCTTTTAGTACACAGTTCCCTTAATATGCACATTTTTGCAAGCAAAGTTCCCCATATATATATATATATATAGAGAGAGAGAGAGAGAGAGAGAGAGAGAGAGAGAGAGAGAGAGAGAGAGAGAGTACTGTATATGCATTCTATTGTTGCAGAAAGTGTTTGGTTGGGAAACTGTGTTGCAAAGGATTATCTCCATTTTGGCTCACACTTTTGTTTCAGGAGTGAATTAGGTAGCTCAGTATTAAAATACAAAGCAGCAAGACACATTTCTCCACCATCCCTATACCTGGTGCTGCTGCATTGACACCACTACCAGACACTACTGGGTCTAAACCACTGAGCCTCTTGGGCTTGCCGATCAGAAGGTCGGCAGTTCGAATCCGCATAACAGGGAAAGCTCCTGTTGCTCTGTCCCAGCTCCTGCCAACCTAGCAGTTCGAAAGCACGCGAGTGCAAGTAGATAAATAGGTACCACTACAGCCGGAGGGTAAACAGCATTCCTGTGTGCTCCGGTTTCTGTCACGGTGTTCCGTTGTGCCAGAAGTGGTTTAGTCATGCTGGCCACATGAAAGCTGTCTGTGGACGAACACCGGCTCCCTTGGCCTGAAAGCAAGATGAGCGCCACAACGCCATAGTCGCCGTTTACTGGACTTAACCATCCAGGGGTCCTTTACAATAATAATAATAATAATAATAATAATAATAATAATAATAATAATAATAATAATAAAAACAATAATTTATTATTTATACCCCGCCCATCTGGCTGGGTTTCCCCAGCCACTCTGAGTGGCTTCCAACAGAAAAATAAAATACAGTAATCTATTAAACATTAAAAGCCTCCCTAAACAGGGCTACCTTCAGATGTCTTCTAAAAATCTGGTAGCTGTTTTTCCCTTTGACATCATGGGAGGGCGTTCCACAGGGCGGGCGCCACTACCGGGAAGGCCCTCTGCCTGGTTCCCTGCAACTTGGCTTCTCGCAACGAGGGAACCGCCAGAAGGCCCTCGGCACTGGACCTCAGTGTGGAGGTGGAGATGCTCCTTCAGGTATACTGGACCGAGGCCATTTAGGGCTTTAAAGGTCAGCAGCAACACTTTGAATTGTGCTCGGAAACGTACTGGGAGCCAATGTAGGTCTTTCAAGACCGGTGTTATGTGGTTTCGGTGGCCTTTTTACTGGGCTCCACCAACAAATGAACAGGCCTAGAGTGCACTTTGCTCAGGGTCTCTTCAAGCTTGAAGCCAACCAGGAAGAAGGGACCATGGGCCAGTTGGAGGGTCTGTAGATCTCCACCATCAGATGTAGTGCAGCCACACCCATTCAGCCTCATACCATCTTATGTGGCATAGCTCCATTAGAGGTTCTACAGCAGAGCTTTCCAAACTTTTCATGTTGGTGACACACTTTTTAGATATGCATCATTTCGTGACATAGCAATTCAGTTTTACTAGCAAACGGGAGGTTAAACTAGCACCTTTATAACCCCGGGAGGAGTGAGGAGAGCGTTCACGCAACACACCTACAACGCACTGCAGCCGACACACTAACATATCGCGACACACAGTTTGGAAAGCTCTGATCTACAGCCTTAGGGCATCTGCCCCACTCACCCTCCTGAGCCTTTGAACCAGCTCTCAAAATAACTACCAAACCTTGACTGCCGGCGACTCTTTTTGCTACGCCAGTGGTTCCCAACAGGTGGTCCGCGGACCCCCAGGGGTCCGCGAGCTATGCCAGAGGGGTCCGCAACATGCTATTAGAATAAAAAATATATTAAATATATTTTTTATTCTAACAGATTTTTTGTTTTGGCCGCTTCCTGCATGAGCAGAGTCTAGTGCAAAACTAGAATTAGATAGAGGCAGTAGTTCTGCTGTATGCCGTTAGGTGGCGCTTTACAAACACTACTGTTTTGCAAAGAGGCAGCGCGCGCATTCTAACGCTCACCTCCCCAAGATGCTTTGCGCGCGTCGGCTTCATTTGTGCGCTACTGCGCAGGTACCCTGTCTTCTCCATTCCCCTCCCTCCTCCCTGGCGCGCGCTGCCTCTTTGCAAAACAGTAGTGTTTGTAAACAAAGCGTTTTTCACGGAAGCTACACTTCGCGTAGTTAAAAATGGACCGTTGGTTAAAAAGTGGTTCATCTCATTAAGAACTGAAAATTAAAACTAACTGTATACTGATGGAGTACTCTGTTGTAACTGTAAAAAAAGTATAAATATAAAATATAAAAAGACTCTTAATTTGGCTCTCACTTTTTAATTTTAGGATTAGGAATTAATGGGGGTCCTTGTCACAATAGCGGCTCGGTGAGGGGTCCTCGAGAAAATTTTGTTGGGAACCCCTGTGCTACGCAATGTGAAACTGTTAGCATCCATGATATGGAACTTCTTTTCCATGTTCCTCCTGGATTCAGAGGTCTGTACAGAACTATGAGTCTGCTGCCATTGCTAGGGCAATGTGATGTTATTCAATTCAATGCAGCACATATCATTTTGCCATCACTTAAAACTGATGACTGCTTTCTCCAAACTATTAATTTTAGCTGTCCTCCCACTCTTACGGTTTCCTGGTCTTTATGACAGAAGAAACGAAGACCTGGGAAATATAAAACATGATAAATATAGTATCTTAGTGGGGCAAGAACATTCCTCAGTCCCTCGAGATAAATTTGGAGAACACTCAGCAGGAGGAAGTTGACAGTATTGACCTGCTTTTAAGCACTTGTCAGTATCCAGTTTATGTAGAGAAGAAAGTAGATCACCAATTTGGAGCTTGGCTTGCTGGCTGTTTGAGAGGTTGTGCTTTTTTCAAAGGGAGAATGTGGGTCTCTAATAAAACCTTAGGTCTCTAATAAAATCTTATCCTTCTTTTAAGAATGCTTATCCTTGTGAATGCTGTTGTTTCTTACTCCTCTACCTACATTGCTCTTATAAAAACTCAATATAAGTTTGGATTTTTCTCACAATTATTGGACTGAGGTTGGAGGAGAGCTATTTGGTTTTTGTTGCATTGATGACATTCATTTATAGTGTTGAATACTTGAATTCCGGAGCATGCATGTAAAAATATCAACAAATTATTTGCTTACAGGCTGCATCCAATTACATCATACTCAGAGTAGACCCACTGAAGTACATGAATTTAAGTTTCTTGTATCCTTTGATTTAGATGGGCCAACTCTGATTTTAGTTAGATAATGAACACCAATGATCCTCATGTATTTCAGAGCAATGAATCCCTAAATTGAAATGAAATCCACTTTTTTTTCAACAGAAGGTATCAGCCCAAAGAAAATGAATCAAATATTGAGGAATACTTTAAGGCCCCTACTTTTCCCACTCCATATTTACAGTTCTTTCATTTAACAGTCATTACATTCCAGAATTGATTGGCAAAGAAATTTTAGAGGGAGAGAAATCATTTGACTTGTGAGCTGAACACCGAGTTACACTTTGCCCTGTAATTTGAAAGACTGGAAAGCCTGTAAATATTTAAGACCAGCTAGCCATATTTCTGTTATACAAAACTGCTGGGTTTAATTTGCCCATAAACATGCTCCATCATTATTATTATTATTTTAAAAAGCACCATGCTTGTGCCCAATATATTTATTAAAGCAATATGAAGAATGAAAGAGAAGTATGGCATTGAAATGAATATGAACACTTATGGAACATTAACTTACAGTATTCCCATTAAAGTATGAGATAGATTGGTCAGCAAACACAAGTTAATAGCACAGAGCACTCAGTATGGGAACTGATGGTGTTCAGAATGGTTCCGCTATTCAGAGAGTATAGTATGCCTATTTTTCATCTAAGAGGAAAAAGCAAGTGGAAATATTCTCAAAATCCAAGCATTTTTGTTTCTGCTTTTTTGAATTACAGGCAACTCCCAATTTACTCAGAGGTGATGTTCCAAGGCATCGTGCATTTATGTGAAATTGCATATATTTGAAACACCACTGAAAAAGCCTGCAAAAACCCCAATTCCACCCTGCCCTTTCATGTTGTTTTTGTGACGTTTTCGGGTCACTTCTGGGTTCGGTATGATGTGCGTATGACTTCTATAACACTGGGAACAGTGCAATGCATTTTGCTCTGTCTCTCTGGCTTCCCAGCCTGCTGCTTCCAGCTTCTAGTTTACACACACTCTACTCTCAACTCTGGCCTTTGTCTTTCTAGCTACCAGTGAGTCGAAGGAGGGAGGCCCACCCATTTGTCATCTGGCACAGAGTCATTCCCTTTGTTTCCTTAATGGCTCACCATAAAGCTGTCTGGCTATTCCGGGGATTAGAATGGTCTCGGCGTATAGCATACTCTCTCCCCCACACCCCACCAACTCTTAACAGTGCTTATAAGGATCTGATCTAAAAATCCTTTAGTATCTGCTGCCATTATAACAAATTACTATTTCCTGATATGTCCTTGATCACCGCAGAGCTTCTTTCCAACAGCAGCATAAAACATGGTCTCAGCATGAATAGGAATGTTTAAATGTTTGTCTGACAAAGGTTTTGAAAAATAAAGTACTTTCATGGTTTAGGAATCCTATCTGCTGCCATTATAACAAATCATTTTCTTTACTTATCCATAATTGTCAAGCATTTTTCAGCAATAGGTGATTTCACAGAAGTGCTGTGTTTATTAACTGCATTTTTCTTTCTTAATCCCAGTAATCAATTGCCAAGTACTAATGAAACTGTGGAGCAAATCCCTCTATTGATCAGCAGCTCTGTGAGAGATGTTTATTTTTTTTCTAGAGATCTCTTTCCACCCAGAAAATGTAATTGCAAGGAAAACAACTGGTAGTGTTTCTGGTAACAAGAAATTAAAAGTGGAAAAGAATAAGTCGTGCAAGTCACTGCTTCGGTATAAGCGATCCATAATGGACCCGATCTGGACAAAAATATTTCATCGGCCCAAAATTGTGAGCAAAAGTAACCTGCTGTCACGGCTGGAGTCAGACGCAGGTCAGCAATAAAGGACGCAGATCTCTGTTGTCAGGGAAGCTAACTCTATATTCAAGGAAAGAAACATACAGCTCGGCCTAGTGGTCTCAGCTGTCAGTGTTTTGGAAAAATATGGCAAAGCTTCTGACCTGCTTTGCCTGGCACAAAAGACTCCACGAAGAGTGTCCTTGCAGAGTATATTCTGCTTTTATTCTTAAAAGCCTTTAACTGCAGAACGACAGACATCAACACCACCAGCTTTCTCCAACCAACCAACCAATGTACCCAACCAACCAACAAACACCACTAACATATATACAGGTACAATACAATTAGGTGAAAGGTTGCATGAGTCACTGCAGGCTGCTGACTCATGCTGACCCAGCTCCCCAGCATTAAAGAAACAGCGGCCAATTTTTAGCCGTGACATCAGCAACACTCCCCAGTAGGTCTTGCCCCTATGGAACAGTTGCCAGGACTGAAGATCCCTGCCTTTCACTTCTCTCTAAGGCTCTTCCTCTCCCAGATGTTTTCCAAGCAGTCTCAAACTGGGTCTGTGCACCTCTGACCACTGTTATGTTCTTCTCATTCTTGTTCTTGGAAACCAGATGGGAGGGGAGCTTGTCGCATCAGGAGAGGGAGACTCCTGGGATTATTCAGCAGACCCTTAACCACCCTCCTCTGCATCAGCCTTGGAGTCTGAACTGCCCCCATCACATGCTCTTCCTGCTCACTAAACTCTGTTGCCCCTTCAGCACCCCTCTCCTCTTCCCAATCTTCTCCCTCTGACATCTCCTTGGTGTCCGTCCCATCACCAATTTCCTGGCACTGAGCCTTCCTCCTCTGGGGTTCCGCTTTGGGGTTCCCCAACTGGTGTGTCCCACCACTCTTCTTCGTCCACCCAGTCCCTGACACCTTATGGGATTTTCCATCCAGTGTGCTTATCTTCTTTAGTACTGGGGTGGTTCCACAAGCTCATCTCTTGTGAAGAACAAAGCATTGCAGGGCTTTGGATGAGAAAAGATAGTTATTATATAAGATACACCACCATCATTATCCTTATCAAAGGCTTTATCCAGGATTTATATTTGTAATATTAGTTAACAGAAAAATAAAAAATAGAAAAAAATGTTGACAATGGATTGTTCTATCAAACAGATGGCATGTTTGTGACTCTGGAGCTAACTATAAGGCCACAACTATAATGCATGCAGCCACGGCTAAAATGAAGGGATTAAGACAGTTTGGTGGTGACAGCATGTTGTAAAGAAGTGGCTGGTTTTTCTGTCTCAAAAGAAAAGTGCTTACTGAAAAGTGACTCCTCACCAGAGTATTGTATAAGCTTCTTTTTCCTTATATTGTATAAACTGCATTCTCACTCTCTCTTTTCTACTTCTTTTTCAATACCCAGCAATGTTTCCATCTCAGTTTCTAACCAACAGCTGTATTCCACTTTTCATCACCCACTGAGTGTTGTTGCGGTTTGCATTTCGCCCAGAACAGCTGTTCTAATTTTAAAAAATGTAATTATAGTTGTTGACTCTTAATGTGCAAAGTGTTCGTCTTTCTTTTTCAGGAAAAAAAATTGCTCAGTTTTGTAATTATTAAAAGAAATCAAAAATAGGTTGCAGAAAGCAAATGGTTAGGGAGATTTCCCAAGTTTTGAGAATGGCTTGAATGTTTTTATGGCTTCCAACCTGCTGAACCCAATCCAGACATGTGCCCTGATTCATGGAGGACCATCCTCTATTGTTGCTCACCTGTGGCATCACGGCTGGTTACTAAGACGGAGAGGAAGAGGAATGAGGCAAAAGAGAGGTCAGCACAAGGCAGGGGAAGCAGCAGGCCCAATCCAGCTCTCCTGCTGCTGTGACCACAACACACAGTTCCCCGCTGCCTTGCCCCTCTCTCTCAGTAACCTGCAGTAATGTGAGGCATCAGGATTTGGGTGAGCAACGCTGCCTCCCAGCACTCCCCTGACAGACACTGTTGTTTAAAGATAAAGGACAAACCTCCAACATTCCTCAGATCAAAAAAGGACCATTTCTTCTGCAACTGACCCTCCTTAACCCTCCATTTTTTTGTCGTCCCCCCGCAAAAGCATTTCATATCAGAAGAAGGGCATGTGCCGCCACCACCACTACAGTCTGAGCAAACGCCTTAATCCCGATGTTATTTTCTACATTTTTGAAATTATAGAATTGACCCATACTAGGGCTTTTCTGACATGCTCCCCTCTGCCAGGGACCCAGGTGGCGCTGTGGGTTAAACCACAGAGCCTAGAGCTTGCTGATGAGAAGGATGGCGGTTCGAATCCCTGCGACGGGGTGAGCTCCCGTTGCTCGGTCCCAGCTCCTGCCAACCTAGCAGTTCGAAAGCATGTCAAAGTGCAAGTAGATAAATAGGGACCGCTACAGCGGGAAGGTAAATAGTGTTTCCGTGTGCTGCTCTGGTTTGCCAGAAGCGGCTTTGTCATGCTAGCCACATGACCTGGAAGCTGTACGCCACCTCCCTTGGCCAATAATGCGAGATGAGCGCCGCAACCCCAGAGTCGGTCACGACTGGACCTAATGGTCAGGGGTCCCTTTACCTTTACCTTTACCTAGGGCTTTTCTGACATGCTCCCCTCTGCCCCTTTTACCATTTTTATTTAGCATTGCATCCAGCCGTAAAAGGAATTCTATGCACCTTGCTGGCCATTTGGTAATGCTTTGGCTGGTTCTAAGGAAAGTATTATCTTTGAAAGGATAACAAAAGAGATTTCCGTTCGGAAAAGTATTGAATCGTGGCTTGTTTGTTTTATTCTGTACAGGCAAATAATTTTTGTAATCGTCTTTGGGAAAAAATTATTCCGCAGCACTAATGAAAACAATAATGTTTTTGTAACGATTTTGATTTCTTTTTCCAATGAGCCAACACAGCTACAAACAGTTGTAGCTAGATCAGCCAGTCAGTCAGATTTTAATTGTTCGTACCTAATGTAATGTAGCTAATCAAACTCACAAAAGCAAACATGACATTGCAAGATAAGTTAAATGAGTAGGTTTTCAGAAACTGAAGTTTTTCAAAACTCACACTCCAGATGCCATGCCAGCCACCACTTGGATCTCATCTTGGAGGAGTGGGACATCTCTTGAAGCCCTGCCACCACCCCCATATGATGGTAGATGCCAACCACACGCCACTGCAGGATCTCGCCACTGCAGTCAATGGAGGCAGCAATGCCCCCTTCCACTGGACACCCGGTGAGGACTTTGCAATCATACCCAACTGCCTAGCCACCTCTCTGATACCATCAGAAAGTGTGCACAGTGCCAGGTTTGAAGCAGCTGTGGCCTCCTGCCTCAAAGGAAGGATCTCACAGTGGTCATCTTGTACCTGAGGCCACGCCGCTGCCTCCAACCCTGCTGAGAGGGTTGAGGGCTTGGGGCATCCCTTCATCATCCCCATCCCTGTCCAGCCCCACAGACAGGTATTGGCTCTCGCAGGGCAAGGAGAGTGTGGAGTCAGGGTGGCAGAAAAACACATCAGGAAACAGCAGCCCTCTCAAACACAAGTGTCCTTTATTGGTACATAAGAAGAATGGGGGAAAGGAAACTCACCCCGGAGCTCTGCCGCATGCTCAAGAGGCCCCAAAAGCATTGCACTGAAACACAGCATACATAACCGAGAGATTAGGATCACAGACATCAGCCCGATCCACAATGGTAGTCTAGTTCCTACTGATATCTCCACCTTCATCACCACTCTTGAAGCTTCTGCCATTCTTTGACTGACACCACCCGTTTTGCTGGCTTAAGTTGTCAATCATGTAACCAAGCTGAAAGGAGTTTTTAATAGGTGTACATTTTCCCTTGCCCTCTCTCACACCTGCCACACCCCTGGGGCCGCCCCTTTTGGGGCACTTGCACCAGGTTCTGCCAACATATCTTGGCTGAGCAAGGATGGGGAGGTGACCTTACCACATAGGCTGGCTGAGCCCCAGATCCGAGAAACCAAGAGTCTCTCAGCTCAGTGAATCTTGAGTTTGGATTGCACTGTAAGGCTGCAGCCCAAAATCTTTTTACCTATGATTGAGCACCTCTCAATGGGAGTTACTTCAGAATAGACATATCAGACTGTGATGTAATTTGCTGAAGTTCCATCTGTAATATATAATATTTGTGTGTGTGTGTGGCATCAGTGAGCATTAGACTGTATAATAAATCAATGCATTACTTTTAGAAAAGTGAGCTTTCAAATTACAAAAACAAACCAACCAACAATGTGCTGGTTCTTTAATTGCATTTGATGGGGAAGCATCAGTCCTTTGCTTAGGGCTCGAAGAATCATTTTGCATTAAGGTAAAAACCGCTTCTTGGAAACACAGTATGACTGAACCCTGTAGAAATCAGTCTGGAAAATCATCATGGTTTTGTACAGGGAAAGTAATACCGGTATTAACAATGAGAAACAGCAAGCTCAGATTTAGAGTTCTGCAAGCACTTTCCAAGGAGAGATTGGGGATTCTCTAGTGATGGTGGTGCTGTGGCTCAGAATTTCATGAGCCAAGAGGTGGGTTGGACTAGATCAGGTGTTAGGAACTTTTGGCCCTCCAGAAATCGTTGAACTACAACTCTCATCAGCCCCAGAAAGCATGGTCAATGGCTAGCAGTAATGGGAGCTGTATTTCCGCAACACCTGGAGAGCCAAAGGTTCCCCACCTCTAGACCAGATCACCTACAAGTTCCCCACCATGTCTACAATCCTATTTCATTATTCTTAAATGTAGTGCAGTGCCTGATATGTGCATGTCCATTCCCCCCCCCCATGTGCTCTTATTGAGCAAAGGATCCTGTGCACATCTAGTACTTTCAGAAATCTAGTTACAGTGCTGGAAATTTGCACTAAATCTTGCCTCCTCTTTCCCTCCCAAACGCTTGTGTGCTGCTTTTACTGATTTCTGGGCAGAGAAAACTGTGCAGAACCTGTGACAGTTAGACTGGGGAGTCAGATCAAACATGAAGCACCTGTTTGCGCATATGGAGATATATAGATTTCAAAAGACATCTGTGGACGTCTGCTTCTATTTGCCTGTGCACCACAGCTGAGAAACAAAACAGAGAAAAGCAAAAGAAATGAGAACAGGTCCAGAAGAAACCTTTGCTACAATTCAGTACTAGAGGGGAGAAATTAAGTTTGACATCTCAGGTCCAGCTTATCTTTCAGTGCATTTATAAACAGTGCACCCTGTATTAACAATGAGAAACACAGCAGGGCAGAATTTGGGATATGAGAGGCCTATCTTGTCTAGTTTAAATCGATGTCAGTCAAGATGAAAAGACGTACTGGTGACTTGTTATGTACTGAGCTGAATCCTAGAACAATAGGATCCAGAATCAGCAGTATGATTGATCCGCAGGAGCCACCCAATCCAACTCCAGGTGGAAGTGAATCCGCAACCTGATTGGCCTGCAGGAGCAGCCAATCAGGCGGCTGGCAGAAGTGAATCTGCAACCTGATTGGCCTGTAGGAGCAGTCAATCAGGCTGCAGGCAGAAGTCAATCCACAACCTGATTGGCCCACAGGTGTAGCCCTGAAGTAGCCAATCACGCAAGGCCCATTGTGTAAATAATGTATATAAGCAGATGGTTTTGGGAACAGAGCCATTCTTCTCTTCTTCTCCTTGATGACTATGAGCTGAATAAAGAGCATGAAATTCACTCTCGACTCCGAGTATATTTCATGACTGTAGCATTTGTTATAGGGTTTCTTGTCCAAGAAGAGATTGCAAGTGTGGCCCCACACTGTTCTGAAGAGAGAGGCAAAGCAACCATGACATTCAGTGGTCACAGAATGAACAGAACTAATCTGAGCTTTTAACCCAGTGCCCAGCCCTATTAGACTTCGTATCTTTTGAAATCATAAATCGATGTGAATTGCTCTGCGGGTTGCAAGATTTTGTTTTACATGCTTTTAGGATGCCTCATTTAGAGGTAGATTTGACTCGTGACATTTCCCTACTGAAGCCAATGGTGTGTGAAAAACGGTGGAGGGAAAAGCCATTAAAGGTCACCAGAACATTCATTTATGCAAAGGGCAAGCTCCTATTTACTGTTCCCTCCTGCAAGTTCAGTTCAGCAGCTTAATTCATTGCTCATTCATGTTCTTCTTAATCAATATCTAGCACAAGATATTTGGATCATAATATATGCAAGCATTTTCATTTTCAAAATTCTCTGATATATAACTGTTGTTGTTGTTGTTTTAAAAAAGCATCCGGTTGGCTACTGTGAAAATAGGATGCTGTAGAGTTGTTAGGAGACCCCCTATTCCCTCCCACGGAGCTACAGTTCTCAGAGTGTTTTAACAATCAATGGCTCTTCCCAGGGAACGCTGGGAATTGTATCTCTAGTAGGGGAATTGGCTTCTCCTACCAACTTGCAGCACCCTTAACAAACCACAGCTCCTAGGATTCTTTGGGGCAGGGGGAAGCCACAACTGTTTAACGGTGGCGCTGTGGGTTAAACCACAGAGTTTAGGGCTTGCTGATTGGAAGGTCGGTGGTTCGAATCCCTGCAATGGGGTGAGCTCCCGTTGCTCGGTCCCAGCTCCTGCCCACCTAGCAGTTCGAAAGCACATCAAAGTGCAAGTAGATAAATAGGGACCGCTCCGGCAAGGTAAACGGCATTTCCGTGCGCTGCTCTGGTTCGCCAGAAGCAGCTTTGTCATGCTGGCCACATGACCCGGAAGCTGTCTGCGGACAAACGCTGGCTCCCTCGGCCTATAGAGCGAGATGAGCGCCGGAACCCCAGAGTCGGACACGACTGGACCTGATGGTCAGGGGCCCCTTTACCTTTACCTTTACCTTTAACAACTTGCAGCACCCTTAACAAACCACAGCTCCTAGAATTCTTTGGGGCGGGAGGAAGCCACAGCTGTTTAAAGTGGTATCATAGTCCTTTAAATGTATGGGGTAAAGTTGGCCTAAGCATCACTGCATGAGTGGAAGTCCTTATGCAAATAGAGCTTGGTTGAGAACTCCAAAATGTACATTTTTTATGCAGCTGAGAAAGGACTTTTTCACCATTAGACTCCACAAATGTGCACTCCACACAGACACACATTTTAAGAAGTGCTAGGTGAACTTGACATCTAGGTGAACTTGCATGAGCCATTAGCTCTAAACGTTAGCTATTCATTTGCAACATATAGGATACTATTGACCAACTTTAGAGAGTTACTGTAAAGACTCCTGCGAAAAAGTAATATGTATGACATGGTTGGAAAACACACCCACAAAAGCACTCTAGTATAAACTCTAAGCATTAATAGTAGGCAGACAACAGAGCAAGCATGCTATTAAACTTATTAATGTCTTATAAAAAGACATTTAACCATTAACCTTAATGGGGCCTGATTGACTGAGGATATAATCCCTTCTAATTAAAGTCCTCCTACTTGAAGTATTTAGCGCAAGGCAGCCGTTCCCCTCCCCACCCCTGCCTTCCTCCAATTATCACAAAACACTTTACAGGAAAATTCAACATCGGGGGCAGTGACTTGTAGGGGCTGAGCGAGCAAAACTATTCAAAGGATGACTAAAAGGGAAGAAATGAGCAGGGAATTATAATGGCAAAGATATATTAATCTAGAGGAGGTTGTGGAAAGCAGTAATAGTACGGAAGGGAATATTAATTGGCTGAAGGTTCAATTAGTAGGAGGAGGTGAGGGAAAAGCATCAAAAAGTGGCAAAATGTTGGGTGATGATTAGAAACTAATGGAAAAAAAATGAGTGAAAACAATTATTTTAAAAAATCTTAAAATGTTTGAATAATTGAAGTGCCATTCCCCCATGAGTAAATTTGCAACCTAAAGTCTCCTCAGACAATTTTTACCAGACTTATTTACTTCCAGGGCCTTCACCTCAGGGCCTGCTCCAGCTTGAACGTTCCTTTCCTAGCCACAGGGCCTTCTACCACTAACAGCCCTGTGGAAACGATCGTGGTCGCTGCATTTTCATATGGTTACCGTGGCTTTATTAATATCTCTTTATGTTGTTTGAAAGTCTTCTTGCAAGCATACAGCTCCTGAAAGGCAGGATACATAACTATGGAAGTGAGAGGTGGGTATTGATCCCAGCTTGACCTGAAAGCAATTGTAGGGTAGGTGGGTGTTTTTGTCATTTTCTCCATTCGGAGCAGGGAAGATCAAATATAGCAATTCAAAATCTGCTATAGTCCAAAATCTTTTTTTTCTAAAATGGATGGAAAGGCATTTCCTTTGAGGCGTCAATCATTTTGTTGACTATACAACATTCATGGAACATTCTGAACGCACACAATGAATGCGAATAGGCATAATACCATATCCTTGACATGATGCATAGAAGCTATTCTGACTGCTTTATATCTTAGTAACTTTTTACACAGTGGGGCTTCTCTCCACCTCCCTGCCCCTACTTTATATACACAATTGCATCTCCTTTGTTGTGCTGAAGTCTGGGAGGGAAGACGTGTGTTGGTTTGCCCAGTTAATTCTCCCTCTTCTCCACTTGAGGTTCTGCCTCTCCTTTCTGGAAATTTCTCCCTTTCTGGATATTGTATGTATCGGGATGCCTTAAGTTACATTGACTTTGCAAGTTTATGCAGAAGCATGGTTGACATAGAAGTCGCTATCAACTCGACAGGCAGGATCTACACATATTGAGATGTGATTGGTGAGTACGGGTATGTCCATGGGAAGACAACACACGCAGGCTCCAAAATCACAAGAGGCCCAGTAGAGGGCTTTGGCGACTTTGCAGATCACAGCAACCACAAACATCACCTCCATGAGAGTGCTGCCAACTTCAGCTCAGACCCAACACTCCAAGCCAGGGATAAAGGAAAAAAATTTATTCGGTTTGCATTTAAAGGTGAATCTAACAAATTTACACTTTACGAAACAATCTGAGAAGTGAAATACAGATCTGTTTGTTAATAATATTCCAATGTTAAAACAGGTTGTCCAGAGTGGATATCGTTGGTAAGGATTTCTGTCTCCAGTGTGGCGCCTTGAAGACAGCAGTCTAGAACACAACTCAAGTTTGCCCTTTAAAATTTAAAGGGTAAGTTGGTACTTTCATTCTAATTATTCCATGATTCCTGCTGCGTACAATCTTGTGGACAAACACCTAACCTAACACTTTCTTAACATCTACATTAATATATATGTTAAAAAGTGCTCCCCACAATCAATGAGTGTTTCAGATGTTGTCACTTTGGTACTTGGTTATGGTTTTCTTATTTTACATCAACAATATTTCCCCTTTTGTCTAAAGTTTAGTGTAATATCTAAGCAATTTTTGAATCACTATTTTATTTCACTCCCTCCAGGCAATATGCTATATTTTTTTCCTTTGAATTAATGGTTTCAAGATGCCTGCTCATGTTCACTGACAGACCCTTATAAGCAGTCAGATATCTTCATCTCCCATCTGATAAAATGTATTATTGCACAGGAAAGTATTCAAAAGCCATGAAGTAATTCTCAGCCAGTTTGCAGGGTAATAATAATAATAATAATAATAATAATAATAATAATAATAATAATAATAATTTATTTATACCCCGCCCATCTGGTTGGGTTTTCCCAGCCACTCTGGGTGGCTTCCAACAGAAAAATAAAATACAGTAATCTATTAAACATTAAAAGCCTCCCTAAACAGGGCTGCCTTCAGATGTCTTCTAAAACTCCGGTAGCTGTTTTTTCTCTTTGGCATCTGGTGGGAGGGCATTCCACAGGGTGAGTATGGTCCAGTTATGTGTCCAGTTCTGAGCACCACAGTTCAAGAAGGATACTGACAAGCTGGAACATGTCCAGAAGAGGGCAACCAAAATGGTTAAAGGCCTGGAAACGATGCCTTATGAGGAACGGCTTAGGGAGCTGGGTATGTTTAGCCTGGAGAAGAGAAGGTTAAGGGGTGATATGATAGCCATGTTCAAATATATAAAAGGATGTCATATAGAGGAGGGAGAAAGGTTGTTTTCTGCTGTTCCAGAGAAGCGGACATGGAGCAATGGATACAAACTACAAGAAAGAAGATTCCACCTAAACATTAGGAAGAACTTCCTGACAGTAAGAGCTGTTTGGCAGTGGAATTTGCTACCAAGGAGTGTGGTGGAGTCTCCTTCTTTGGAGGTCTTTAAGCAGAGGTTTGACAGCCATATGTCAAGAATGCTTTGATGGTGTTTCCTGCTTGGCAGGGGGTTGGACTGGATGGCCCTTGTGGTCTCTTCCAACTCTATGATTCTATGATTCTATGGTTCATTCTCCCGAACTGCCACTTTCTTTATGTGGGATAGGATCCTCATAGGGCGACAGCGGAGCTTTCCAAACTTTTCATGTTGGTGACACACTTTTTAGACATGCATCATTTCGTGATACAGTAATTCAGTTTTACTAGCAAACCGGAGGTTAAACTAACCCCTCTCCAGCCCCGGGAGGAGTGCAGGGAGCATTCATGTGACACACCTACACACTGTAGCCAATGTGTCAAGACAAACAGTTTGGAAAGCTCTGGGCTACTGTATACTGTATAGAGATATTTCCTCTGCTCCTCTACAACCGGGTTCTGTATAGATGTTTTTTATGTTCAAGCGCTTCTCTTCAACTCAGGAAGTTATTCTGAATGGCTTGAAAGTGCAATCCTATACATTTCTACCCTGAAGTAATCTCCTAGAAAAATGTGCATTGCCACCTGAATGTCCGGGAATGAGGCCATTAATGAGCTGCATTTAATAACCTGGTTTGTGGGCTGTTGACAAAGTAATTGTTTTTTGTCATCACCGTATGAGAATTGAGTCGTTATTTTTTCAGTGAGCAGACTAGTGCAAACCCATTCACAACAACTCGTTCTTGGGTGCGCTCATGTGAGTCTCTATACCAGCATAACGAACGTATCAGAGACCCAAAGATATTCTAATGTTTTTTCTCCACAAACTAAGATTGATGTTGCAGTTCATTTATTGGTAATTTTGCATGCTCCCCAAAGACGTATTAAAATAACTTTCCAAGAGCTCAATTCCATTTTATTTTTAGATAAATTACATTTCACAATTCTGCAACGGTTTTATGCAATCATTCTGCATACAAGAAAATGATTTGGCAAAGATTAATTTGTTCCTCTAGTAGATACTGACTGATTAAAAATTGTTTTCTTGATCGCTTGGAAAGTCGATCTGGGTGTCAGATATTCATTGTGTACGTCATTTTAATTAATTCATCTTGTAAAGCATAGGCACTACAAACCAAAAAGCTGTAGTCTAAAGAGCCTCCCATAGAATTAGATGGAATTACCATATGGAAGGAAAGTAGAGAAATTATTGGGGGAAGTAACTCCTTTCTCAACTCGGGAGCGGCTGAACTTATTATTGCCTGAAGATGAATTTTTGAATCAGGCTGACGAACAGTGGCATGAGGTGAATTCTTTGGTAAGGGAACAGTTAGGGTCAGCTTGCAAAGGTGATGGGGGGGACACATCATGTGTGTGGTATCCTGACATCCCGACACCATGCGCGTGAGCATCGCTCCTTCCTCTGTAAGCTAGGAGATACTAGGCCTCTGGCATGATGCTGGAGCCCTCCTCCCTCCTCCTCCAAGCCGGGTGGGCTTTGGGAAGGTGGCAGGAAGGCTCTTGGACATGGGAGCATCGCACCTACCTCCCTAAGCTGGGCATAAGTTTCCTGGACTTTAGGAGGGAGGCGCTAGGCTTTAATACTCTAATTTACTTGGAACATTTAGGAAACTAGCCTAGTCCCCTTTCATCCATTGGCCGCACACCACTGGTGAGGAACATATAAAATTAGGAAAAGGCTGCCATGTAGCCCTAGGATTGTAGGTTGTCTATCCTGGGCTTTCAGCAGTATTGTCCAAAGACAAGAAATTGTGTGACTTGGTACTCTGATTCCTTGCCCATTTTATACACACTAATAGCAGAGATGATACAACTGGAGATAGCTATCAAGGGATAGACATATTACTTCTTGCCTTGGTGAAAGCCCATGGTGATTAAAGACTTTGATTTGCAGTGATAGATAGATGATAGATGATAGATGATAGATAGATAGATAGATGATAGATAGATAGATAGATGATAGATAGATAGATAGATAGATAGATGATAGATAGATGATAGATAGATGATAGATAGATGATAGATAAGTAGATAGATATAGATGGATAGATGATAGAGATAGAGATAGATAGAGAGATAGATAGATAGATAGATAGATAGATAGATAGATAGATAGATATAGATGGATAGATGACAGACAGACAGACAGACAGACAGACAGACAGACAGACAGACAGACAGACAGACAGATATAGATGGATAGATGATAGAGATAGATAGATAGATAGATAGATAGATAGATAGATAGATAGATAGATAGATGATAGGTAGATAGATAGATGATAGATAGATACGGTAGGTAGGTAGGTAGGTAGGTAGATAGATAGATAGATAGATAGATGATAGATAGATATCCATGAACACTACAACATTGTTGTAGTGTTGGGCTACAATGAGATAATGATATGAAATACCCACAGAGAGACTTTGGGAAGATTATTCTGCTCCAGCATATCATCTTAAGTACAATAATAGACTATAACTTGCATGTCACCAAGTTTTGGATTCCAAGATCTTTTGAAAGTCTGCCCGACCATATAACACTTCCCCAATATTACTTTCAGCCTGCCTGCTTGAGAGCACACTGTAATTTTTTCCCTATAACCATATCATTGTTTTTGGCATAGCGTGTTATTAAATTTGAAATTACACTATCCAAGGAATTCAAACAAGTCTAATGAAGCTTCAGGTCTCAGAAAGGCTTCTTTCTAATTAAAACTCTCTGTTCATCCATGAGAAATATTATGAGGAAAAAAGAACTGCAGAAACTTTAAATATTTGCACTACGCAGGAAAAGGATGAGCAAAATTTATACCTCTTTTCATTCCAAATTGTCTTTTTCAGCTATGTCCTTAGCTACAGTTAATGCCATGTTTTTAAAGAGGTGGAAGATTAATTTTTAAGCGGCTCATTTAACAAAACAGATATCAGACGTCTAAGGTGTTCCAGCGACTTGTGTACGAGCATGGAAACATTCAAGCATTTACTGAAAAGTAGGCAGAGATATATTTTTTTGAATATATTTTTTTATAAAAACATTTTCACATTATCCTTCTGTGTAAATATTCTAATGACAATCATGATTGTAATGATATCTATGGCTATAATGATCAGAGCCAGGGTGGTGTGTAGTGCTTAGATTATCGGACTAGGACCAGGGAGACCCAGGTTCAAATCTCTGCTCAGCTATCAAGCTCACTAGCAGGGGCACTGACTTGGGCCCCAAGTTATGGGTGCCCAGTGCGTGCACATGACATCATGCACCCTGCGACCTCAGTGACACTGGAAGTCAGTTTCCAAGGTCTCGCAAGGCCTTGGGCCTCGGGCAGTATCTCCAAGGTCTCGCAAGGCTTTGGACATGACTTCTGGAGCTTCACACCCTGCGGTGTGGGTGCTGAGCACCCACAACAAAATTTTTGTGGGTGCTCAGGCCCCCAGAGCCCCCTATAGTCGGCACCCCTGCTCACTAGGGTGCCCTTGGACCTACCTCACAGGGTTGTTGTGACTATAAAAACAGGAGTTATATACACAGCTTTGAGCTCTTGGGAGGAGAGGCAGGATATAACTATAATTGATAATAATGTAGTATTTACATAGTGTACGTTAGTTTGATAGCATCGTAGTTTTAAACTAACAGTGCAGTCCTATGCATGTAGACTGCATAGTTCCGTGGGGCTTATTCTGATATAAATCCATTTAGGATGGCAGTCTAAATTACATGTAAATTTTATTATTTTTATTTTTATTTTTATTATTATTATTTCAATGTATATACCACCCTTTATCTAAAGGTCCCAGTGTGGTGTTCAACATGAAAAGCATTACAGAACATCAATGATAAAAATATAATAATGAAATGATAATAAAAATTAGCACCAATGCACAATCCCAGTATATAAGGTGTACTTATATGGAAGTGAAGCTTTTAATTTGTGTGTTGGAAGCCGTGTGAGTTTAGATCAGGCATCCCCAAACTTCGGCCCTCCAGATGTTTTGGACTACAATTCCCATCATCCCTGACCACTGGTCCTGTTAGCTAGGGATCATGGGAGTTGTAGGCCAAAACACCTGGAGGGCCGCAGTTTGGGGGTGCCTGGTTTAGATGAACTAGCCTTGCTCATGCCAGGTGACTTGACCTTGTGGTTTCAGACATAAAGTGGATAGGATCAAGAGAATGCTCTAGAGTAGATACGTAACAGCTGGTCCTCCACAACTTCCGTTATACTTGACCCTTGACCATGCTGGCTGGGACTGACTCAGAGAGTATCTTGAGAGTCACAGGTTTGCCATACTTTAGTAAAGAGTAGATTATCCTCTTGTTTCTCCAAAGGCAGCAAACAAACCACAAGAAAAACAGAATAAACCAAGCACCATCCATTAGAAATCCCCAAATGGACTCAAATAAATATTTAACAATATCCAGCCTGTTTTAAAAAATTCAGGGCCCTCTCAGACCTGCAGCTATCCCTGTTTCCCAGAAAATGAACTGGTACCCATTTCCCTCATATGTTGGTTTCTATATAATACAAGGTCATCTTTTTTTCTGTGTTGAATTATTTGAATCAAATAAGGCTTGAAATAATGCCCCATGAAGGTTCTTGAGAGCAACTTTTTAATTAGAGATGCTGAAAGATTGAAGATATTTTTAGCACTCTATAGACAACGAACCCACTGAAGAGCATGAAATTTGATATTTATGAAGAGGCACAAATATGATGAAGGAAGTCAGCGTAACACACTGTGTCAGCTACTTCTATAGCACCTTTCAGCTTGGCAGCTGTTTCCCCTGTGAGAGAAACAAAGCCACATTAATTGTACTGTTGGGTCATCAATTACATCAAAGCTTTAGTTTAATGAAAGCAAAATAAATTTGTAGAGGTAAAAATGGTATCAGGAAGCACAATAAGTTATTCAATTAAGCCAAAGCACTAGAACTTAATTAAAATTTTCTTATACTGTATGTCATCCTTAACAGATGGTGGGAGATGTTGTGAGAACATTCCAGAAAGCCCTTAGCCAGAACTTGCTACCATAGGTGACCTTAGTCAAAGCCAGGTTTCCTCGGCCCTCCAGATGTTTTTGGCCTACAACTCCCATGATCCCTAGTTAGCAGGACCAGTGGTCAGGGAGGATGGGAATTATAGTCTCAAAACATCTGGAGGGCAGAGTTTGAGGAAGCCTGGTCAAAGCTTTCTGTCTCAATCCCTACGTCTGCAGTGTGAGAATAATAATATTGATGTACCTTACAGGAATGTTGCAGGGGTTCCTGTGTTTCAAAGAATCATAAAGGTACTATCTAAATACTAAGCATGGGTATGGTAATTGGATTAATAATAATAATAATAATAATAATAATAATAATAATAATAATAATATTAATACCCCACCCATCTGGCTGAGTTTCCCCAGCCACTCTGGGCGGCTTCCAACAGAACAGAACATTAAAATGCAAAAATCTATTAAACATTAAAGCTTCCCTAAACAGGGCTGCCTTCAGATGTCTTCTAAAAGTCTGGTAGTTGTTTTTCTCTTTGACATCTGGTGGGAGGGCGTTCCACAGGGCGGATAACCTTCCTTTGTTCAAGAGATTTTTTTTGTTAATGGACCAGAGGGGCTGATGGATGTTTCCCTCATGCAGGGTAAGAGACCTGTCTTCTCCAGAAAATGTTGGACTCCAACTCCCAGAAACCTCAGCCAGTCGTCAGGAATGATGGGAGTTGGAGCCCAGAAACATCTGTCAGCCATTAATGGGGACTATTGTAATGCATTGGAGATATAAGCCCTAGTCAGAAATCGATGCCCGGGCATTGTATTGATGTATCGTAGAGCTGTGTCAACTTGCCACACAGCCTGGTGTCTGCACATATAGGCACAGTGTGGGACTAGTTGGAGAATCCTTGCCATGCATTGACTGAGCCCATATCCCTGTTGCATTTCAAGCTGCTAATGTGTACATAACCAAAACTAAATTTGACAAAAAAAAACCCACCACAGTGCTATAAAAGGTAAAGTCACTGTAGTCTAAACCACTGAGCCTATTGGGCTTGCCAACTGGAAGGTCAGCAGTTCGAATCTGCGCAATGGGGTGAGCTCCCGTTACTCTGTCCCAGCTTCTGCCAACCTAGCAGTTCCAAAGTACACCATTGCAAGTAGATAAAAAGGTACTGCTGTGGCAGGAGGGTAAACAGCATTTCCATGCGCTCTGGCACTTGTCACGCTATCCTGTTGCGCCAGAAGCAGTTTAGTCATGCTGGCCACAAGACCCGGAAAGCTGTCTGTGGACTAACGCCATCTCCTTTGGCCTGAAGCAAGACGAGTGCCAAACCCCATCGTCGCATTGCTTTTTCCTCCTCCCAAAGACCTTTTCAGCAGCCTCAGCTTTTGTAGCAAGAGTCAGTCATGGCCCTGCCCTCCCAGGCCAGGCGGGAATAGGCCTGCAAAGCAGGGAGCAGGACTCATAGCCAAGGTGGTCAATTCCTTTCAATTCATTTATGAGTGTGATTCTGCGGATTATGCAGGCCATGCTGAATCTTCACATATCTTCAGCCATGTTCAGCTGATCTTTAAAATTACTGAGACCTTGGGACTTTTGCTTAGAATCAGAAATAAATTTGCTTTAGACATCTAAATTAAGGGATACATTTGCCTATGGCAATGGAGTATTTTGATGCTGATTATGCTGATGATGATGCAGGAACTCTGCTCCAATTGCAATGGGGTTGTTTCATATCACAGCAAATTAATCACTCTTTTAATCATGGATTAGTTTAGATATGCTGCTGAATCTTCTGGGATTTAGTCCCAATAGGTAACCAACTGCTCCAATTTGCTGGAATTTAATACACTGACATCAACTGTCAGTTTTAATTGCACAAATAATGTAAACAGAAAATCCTTGGATTACACTTTTTTTCTGAAAGAAAGCAATCTGGTATGACAATTCAATGCTCTCTACTAAATTTGAATCAAAATATGGGTTAGGCAGATAAAAGGGTGCCATTATTTTTCATATCTGATTACTTTTCTTACTGCATAACGATCCGTTTCTGTTGTTGTTGCTGTTGTTGCTGCTATTGTCATTATCCTTATGAACAACAGCAACAAATAATCACATATAGTTTATTAAAACTATCAATTCAGCATGAAAATAATCTTTTGAGGTATTCTTTGTTCCTTACCCATTACAATTAAGGCAAACTCTGAGTTGCCTACTGAAAATAGTTCTTACAAATCACTGAAGAACAGCCTTCCTCACCCTGGTGTGCTCAGATACTTTGGGCTACAATTTACACCTGTCCCAGCATGCATGACCAATGGTCAGATGATGGAAGTTATAGTCCAGAAACATCTGGAGAGTGCCAGATTAAGAAGGTCATTATAGAAGCATATATAAGATTAAGAAGGTCATTATAGAAGCATAATCATAGCATGATCAAATGGCACCAGTATACCACAGCTAAGGCCAGTGTAACGTATCTGTGAACCTGTGGAGAAAAAGCAGCTGGCGTGCATCTCACCCACTCGTAACCACTCATTTAATCAGAGTTTAAAACATATGGTCAGTTGGGAAGAAGGAGAGGCACATCTCATGTCACACACCCTCCCAACTGCTTGACTGTCAGTTAAGATCTAGGTCAGGTCAGCCTGCTTGTCCTGAGTTGGAGTAGGGCAGCTTCTGGGGAGATCAGAATTTCAAGAGTGCACTCCATCAGGGCAGATGGGTCTGCTTCCCTATGCAAAGGTGCCCCCTGGTTCTAGGGGACAAGACTCTGTTGTACAGTTACTGGCTCACATATGCATGCATGAAAGGGTTAACCTGAGCCCAGAGCTTAAGTTGCCAGAGTGGGTGTGTCTTGGCTGGCTCACAGCAGCCTTTGCTCCTCTGCCCACACTTTCTTTCTTTTCTGTGCTTCCTGGAACAAGTGAAGGAGGAGCCATACAATCATGGCTCCCTGCAGGTGAACTGAATCTCTACAAAAGGAAGATAATTAAAACCTGCATCTTTGCTAACCTATAAGAAAACCGAGCACTTTTCTTTTTAAGCCATTTGGGGGGAAAATTCATCTTTATTTTACTGCCAGTGGGTGGAGACTTGTTTGCTTCAACTTTTGGATACGCTGTGAGTAAGGCAGTGCAAGAGGTGCAGGGTCAGGGGATGTCCAATGTCACCAAGGGCCACCAACAAAGACCTTGAGGGCCGCATGTTGGGCTGCCCTGCCCCAGAAGGTTACCCATGAGGCAATGCGGCTATCAGGCCAAAAAAACTTCTCCACTCCTGCTCAATTGGTAAAGGATAATTACATTTCAGTCTTAATTTTTATGTTTGCCAAAAGCAACTTTTAAAATAGCTATCATCTTGTGCCATTGTACACATTTAGCTGCTTCTCATTTGATTCCACTGCGAAAAAATCCAAACAAGACATTTTGGCAACATGCAAGAGAGAGAATTCAAAGGAGTCTGTATAATGCCAGACAGCAGACTGTAAACAAGATGCTTGCAGAGTCATAACAAAACCAGTCTTGAATATCACTTTGCAGCCATGTAATTCTTATGCCTGTCTACCTATGGAAACATACTGTGCACATTCTCAGTCTCAAAAGTTGCTCAGAGATTATCCTAGTAGCCAACAAATACACAAAATTCAGTCATGAATCATTAGATTTTCTATGTGTAAGTGGTGTGGAGGACACATCTGCATAACCATTTTTGCTGCTACTCTAGTCATAGGCATAACTTTAAGGATATTTCTAGCCTGGGCATTCAGTGACTTTTTACAGGGCATCCATACAACACTGCCACCCAATCATTATCATCCTGCATTTTCTCTGAGATTCTTCCATCTTTTCTCATACCACAGACCTTTTTTTCAGCTGAATGGCAAAGCAGCGCCATATCCACAGGTTTAGACGGCCTTACCACTACATCTTTTTAAAGGGTGTGGGGCGACGTGGTCAGGAATGTATCAGGCAAGCGAACTTACCGCAGCTTTGCACTTACCATTCATTGCAACCATTTTATGGCCCTGCTAATTAAACAAAACGATTTTATAACGGTGAGCTTAAATAGAATCAAATCAGAGAGGAGAAGGGCAGCAAATTCTAGGTGGTCTCTCAGCAGATGTGATGGATTTAGCTCTGCCATACATCTCTCCCTTTGTGACAGCCAGGTGGACATCCTGCTGACAGGTGATATTTGAGGAAGAGGAGGAGCCAAGTAGTAGCCGGTGTCTCAGCCAAGCCAGTAGGGCAGAGGTAGGAGACCTGGAACCAGCTGGGTGCACAACTCCCAACATCTCCCAAATCTCATGGTGGCTGGACACGGGGTTTGGAGTCCAGCAGCATCTCGACACCATGTTGGCTGCTAATGCAATAAAAATTTCCTGTCTCAGGTGGATAAATATTTCAGTGGCTGATCTGTTCACATCCTTTTCACCAATGAAAATTCTCAGGCCATTTTTTTTTTCATTTAAAGAGGTGTGCATTTAAAACAGCATCACAAAGGTGCTTGAATTATTCCTTGGCTCGCTGTGTATATTACAGCATTCCTTGAAAAACCCCTTGTAGTACCATCTCACATCATTACTAAAAAGAACGGCTGCCTTCTTTAAATGTTGTTGTTTAGGTTTACCAGACTTGCACAGTATTTAAATTACATCGCAGTTATAACCATATCCATACCATCTGGTGTGTGGGCTCGACAGCCCAAGCTAATTTGTTATGTGTTGTGCAAATAAACCTTCCTTTGTGCGGTTTGCTTTAACTTGTGTGTTTATAAACACCCATCTGAAGCAGAAATTAGATGGACGTTTTCAACATTCTTCAAGAAGTGAAGGATATAGCTCAGTCTCTGAAGGCAAACTTGGCAGCAGTCCAGCACAGTTAGTATTTGAGCAGCAATTTATGCATTTATTTGTCTTCGAAGTCCACCCTTTTCAAGTTATGTCAATCATACACCCCAGACACAACCCCAACCAAAATCATTACATGATCTTGCTAATGTAATCCTAAACATTACAAGTAAGCTACATCAAGTACAACAGGGCTTAATCCCAGCCAGGTAAGTATTTACAGAATTGCAGCTGTGTTCCAGGTATTTTCTCTGGATATGTTTAATCTCTGTTTTCTGTAACTTTTAAAACAAAAGTTTCAAAAGTGCCTTAAAACAACAACAACACCCTGTGCTATTTTGGGCTCATGGCAGGCAGCAAGAGTTTGACAACAGAAAAATTAAAATGTATTAAGCACTCTGGTCCATCTGGTGGTAGGAGAGAAATGAATGAATGAGATATAATTAATGCCACAGAGAAATGTTCACGACTAAAATACCTCCTGTACCGATTCTCTAGCCAATTAAAGCTTGATTATATAACAGGTCTTCTAGCACTATTTGAGAATAGTTCATTCCTGGGTGGCAGCATGTTCAGAGCAAAGAGACAGGTACTGAGACCATCTCTTTAAATGCTTTCCATTTGCCTAGGTTGAAAAGTTCAGTCCAGGTGATCAGTACAAGTTCAGCAGGCTGAATGCAAGGATGCATACTAATCTTCCCCCTTTACCATACCTAATATTAAAACAGGACATTAAGACATGCTGTAATCTATTACTCATGCACAACTGTGGGGATATTAAAAAGAACAGCATTCCTAGATCTGCTTTCCACCTCACTTTTATAACATGCACAAAGGAAGGGACAGGTTGAGCCATGAAAATGTAACGCTTACCTATGTGGATAGTGTAATCATATAGTTTAGTCACTAGGTGGCGCTGAACTTAGTTGCATCTCGGTGAAGTCAAAAATTCCCTGGCTTCTGTGACTCTGCCCAAGCCCTTTGCTTTCCAGTCTACCACAAGTAGGATTTAAATGGCACCCTCTGTAATTTCATAGATATATCAAGCTAAAAATAATTGATATAAACAGATATCTGTGCACTTTTTAATTACATTCCTGTAATATGGGGGCTATCATTAGGACAACAAAAGTAGATTTTGTGAGTTTTTATGGTTGCCAAGAGACTTATATCTCAAGAGTGGCTGGGGAAACCAGCGAGATGGGCAGGGTGTAAATAATATATTATTATTATTATTATTATTTATTTATTTATTTATTTATTTAAATAGACTGGAAGAATAAACCATAGTCTACGACACAGTGTTCTGAGGCCCTAACTGCTATTGCTGCATTTAAACTTAAAAGCATCTACTTCATGTAGGTACTTATATGGACATTTGCCTGGAGTACATCAATGTAATATATCAAATTAGGATGGATGTCTTGTGAGTTTTCATAGCTAAAATGTGAGCAGATTAGGTTTTTCCTTTCTTCTCACCCCCTTTTTTCCTTTCTGTTTTTCTTTGCATCCCCCCCCCTTTTGTTTGTTAAAGGTGCTATTTAAAATCAGTTTTAAAATTTTCCATTATTCTGTTTTGTTCAGAGGGCTCCAAGTTCTCATGCAAAGTGCTGGTGCTGTGGAACAGACCTATAATAATAAAGTTTTATTGGATACAAAAAGCTATTAAACTTTCCCAAAACAGCCTCAAGGCTCTGATCTGGCGTACTGAGGAAAATCATTACAGCCAATTTACTTAGCACTGACAAAGTAGTTAGTACTGCACAGAATGCAGAAGGGAAAAACCCAAATCACCCCATGAAGGACAAACCATTCTAAATGAGAAGTTGGGAGAGGAGAAGCATCTAACACAGGCATCCCCAAACTGCAGTCCTCCAGATGTTTTGGCCTACAACTCCCATGATCCCTAGCCAACAGGACCAGTGTCAGGGATGATGGGAATTGTAGTCCCAAAACATCTGGAGGGCCAAAGTTTGGGGATGCCTGATCTAACACCAGTGCCCTGCTATCTTGTGGAAAAGCTAGGTTTCCTTCAGTAACAGTTTCCTGTGAAAGTGATTCCTGGTATGGGTTTGCCCATTTTTCATACAGAATATTTTACTATTTTAATTCAAAGCATTCATCATTCCTTTAATCAAAGAAAGCCAAAATGACATTTTGCAAAGGGAACTGCGAGACACAGCCTACCATGCAGTGCTTTTATTTAACACCAAATGCCTAATAATGTTGATGCACTGTAGCTTCAGTTTTCTGGAAAATTGAATGAACCATGGTAATAACTTAAGAACTGACAGCACTCACCCTCGCTTGAAGCTTCCCACTGTGCAGCTCAAGTGAAACAAGGTGGAGATGCCGTCGCCCGCAACTTGGCAAAACAACACCAAACCTTTGGTTACATGGATTGCCAACACATGTAACTTAAATCAATATTGTGCTTGTCCATATAACCCCACATTGTAACAGTTGCTGTTTATCACAGCTACTACTATGCCATAGATCCACTATCTTGTTACATCACATATGGTATGTACAGTTGTTTATGGTATTTATATTATTCTTTTTGTGAAAATGTATGTGATCACAACATTGTTCAGCCATTATTATTATTATTATTATTATTATTATTATTATTATTATTATTATTTGATCTTACAGTACCCAGCACTTGTACTACTGATGAAGCCCAGGATGGCAAAACAAGGTTAATATTCCGGAAATCTTTGTCTTAGACTTTGTGAAAGGATTCTGTGGAACTATAACAATCTTTTTGTGGATTGTGTGGACCTGATGAACAGACGCAGGTGGAATTGACACTAGCACATGCTTGGAGCTGATCCATGAACTGATTAGAGTGTACTGATCTACTGACTCTTCTGCTTTTTCCGTTGTATTTTATGACTTATTTCTGTTGAAATCTATAACATGACACAGTACATAATATACTTTATTTATACAAGAGCACAGCCGGTAACGTCACCCACAACTTGACAAAAGTTGCAAGAACTCAGCAGCGCTTGAATTGCTTTCAAACATTGTCAGTGTCAAAGACTGATTATAGGCCGGAACCCCAAGAGTCATTTAAAATATATGGGGTTTTATTTATTTTTTTGCTTGTATATCGGATCCCCCCTGCCATATCATAATCTGCTTCCAAAAGTCTCCACAGATTTCAAAGCTGTTGGCCATGTGGTGGTTGGGAAGAGATGGGGCTGCTGTTCTGAGAAAGACAAGAGCCATGAGGCCTGGAGTTGTGTTTGGGTTGCGTTAACAGGAGGAGGAGGAGGAGGAGGAGGAGGAGGAGGAGGAGGAGGAGGAGGAGGAGGAGGAGGAGGAGGAGGAGGAGGAAACAAATGTGGAAACCTGACTTCCCTGGGAAGCAGAGTGTCTTAGGTGGAATCTACACACATATAAAACACACAGTGAAAATGCTTTTTTAAAAAAGTTTTGAAAAATACATTGAATTTGGCATAGCTCACTGTTGCCATCTAGTGTCACATTTGTATATTGCACGAAACAACACATTTAAAACATTTTATTTGCAGCTGTATAACTGAGTTCTTAGTAGAAGCTTGGAGGCTGGGGGCAGCCATATGGGGAAGTGGAACCGGAGGCAGGAATGGCTGAATGTGTACCCCAAAAGGAGGGTGCAGTCCTGTCATTAAGAACCAGGTGCCATATTTGCATATAGGAGCAGACCTACCCACACCATAGGAGTGCCTGTTTGCAATCCTGACATCCCTGCAAGATGAGAGCATCTCACGTGTGAGTACACCTTGCCTTATCTTTAAAAGCTTGGCTGGCAGGTGTGAAAACTTGTTAGGACATCTTTGTTTCTTCTATTCCATTCTGAACTTCTTGCTCTGCTCTTGAACTCCTGAACCATAACACCTGAGACTTCTGTCCACTGCTGAGTCTGTGCCATTTCCCTCAATGAAATCTAATTCTTTGTACGCAAGATAGCAATTTCAGAACGGCAATGTTCCTGGAAACATTGGAAGGAACAGCCAAGTACAGTGTGAAAAATTAGTTTAGTTGCTCGCCCCTGAAAAGAAATCTTGATCCGCAGTAGCTTTCTGACAAAGCATGCTAGCTAAGAGTTATTCTCTAGATGGCATGCCACGTTGGCCATAAATCCACTTCTCCTACTTTGTGCTCAAGCACTTGCTAGTCTGCTGTTTGACATTGTTACCCTAAACATATTTACTTTGAGTTGCTCCAGTGCTTTCCAAAGAACTTCCACAAATCAGCCTTTTACTTGTTGACATACAGTGAAAAATCCACTGGAAATGTTACTGTGAGTTTTTGGGGAGAGGGAAGAAAGTAATTATTGGAACCAAGCCTTCACCTTCTGATGCAATCCTATTTTGAGCTACTATGTAAAGTATAATCAGGGTTCATAGCAATTATTTTTAAACCTATCTTTTTTATCATTTGATGGAGTCTTTTGTTCCAATGAAAATGCCTAGTTTGTGGAACCGGGATTCTGTTGAATATCATCATTTAATTAACTGAAGTAAGCTTTTTAATACATTAAGAGAAAATCTGTTTTGCATCTATTTATCCTTGCATTTATTCATGGTCAGAGGCTTTTGCCTTTACCGAGGCAAGATTTGGGGGATGAAATCTGCACGGTGACATTATACCATCAATTCCAGTGCTATTTCCAAGATTAGAACCTTGCTTTTCCCTGTTTATATAACCAGAGCTCTGGTTCCCTATCAGTGCCAGGGATTTAGGAAGCTGAAAAGCTTGCTCTGAATTGAGGATTATTTCTACACACTGAGGCAAATTTATCCTTGCGGTAAGTCAGATTCCTTCACTGACGTTACCATAGGAATAGTATTGTCTCAAAGCATTTATTTCAATGTGTTCTTCTGGCTTAGGTTATCTGCAGTATTTGAGTAACAGCTCCCCCCACCCCCTCAGCATGACATATGAAATCTCAGAGTCTTTACTCCTTTTAAAGGAATCTAAGCCATGGGTGGGGGCTAACACTTGCTCTAATGTACTTAGGAGAGGCTGCTAATGCCTTTTACATGGCATGTGAATTTGGTCAAAGCAAAATCTTTAATAGAAAAATTAACTTTGTTAAGGGAGCAGGGGAATGCCACAACTTGAACCAGGGTTAAATCCTTTCTCCTAGTCAGTCATCATCACCATCACAACAATAAACAAGAACTAAAATACTCATTCAATACATAATGCGTTTTAAAGGAGCAAGGCCTACTCACCCAACTTAATTATAATAATGATTATTTGTACCACGCCGATCTGACTGGCAGGGGGTTGGACTGGATGGCCCTTGTGGTCTCTTCCAACTCTATGATTCTATGATTCTATGACTGGGTTGCGCCAGCCACTCTGGGGAGCTTCCAACTTATGTAAAAACATAACAAAACATTTAACATTACTGGTCATTGACTGAAATAAACAAATACATTAAACATTTTAAAAATCCCTATACAAGGCTGCTTTCAGATGTCTTCTAAAGGTTGCACACATCTCTTCGATGCCTGATGGGAGGGCGTTCCACAGGGAAGGTGCCACTACCGAAAAGGCCCTCTGCCTGGTTCCCTGTAACTTTGCTTCTCACAGTGAGAGAACCACGAAAAGGCCCTTGGAGCTGGATCTCAGTGTTTAGGCTAAACGATGACAAAGGATGAACATGACAAAAGCCAGTGGCATATCTAAAAACCATAAGCATGGATAAATAAGTATGTTTTTGCCTGGTACCTAAAAGCAAACAATGGGCACCAGGCATGCTTCCCTAGGGACAGGATTCCACCAATGAGGATCCACCACTGAAAGGCACCTTCAGAAAGGGCACACAGTGTCCAGGTTGGTTCATGTGGGGAGATGGAGTCCTTGAGATAATGGGCTTTATAAGTCAAAACCAACATCTATGCTTGAGCCAAGAAACTATTGGCGGCCAGTACAGTCAAGACTATGTAGGTGTTACATGTTCAGACTGTATTGCCCCAGTCATGAATCTGGCTGCTGACTTCTATACCAGCTGCACTTTCTGAACTGTCTTCAAAGGCAGCCCCACGTATAATGTGTTGCAGTAATCTAGCCTAAAGGTTACCAAAGGATAAACAACAGAAGTTAGGCTATCCCTAAATAAGTACACCTACCACATTATATTTGTGTGTGTTAATCATACAGGTTGTATTCCCTTAAGCAATTAATTAAATCTGCATAAATTTACATAAGCATTAAAGAAAGAAGCATTGCTTCTTTGTTTCTAAATGAGGCACACACGTTCTTGCTTGCACTACGAAAGAGGTGTCTCCATTTTCTCTTCACACAGAAAGGAATGCCTCCTTTAAGGATTGCTATTTGCAGTTTTCAAATCGGGGCACCAAATTAATTGGCAGCACCTTTAAATTCAATCCTGAGTTTTGGTCAATTAATCAGCTTAACCAACTGATCACAGAAGCCTTACCAATGAGAACTGTCCGTCTGTCCATATATGTGTGATAGACGAAGCGCAACAATTAAATGAACAGATTTGTCCAACTGATAAGATGTAGAGGTCAAAGGGTGGTCACCAAATGGTGGGCAGGAATAGGCTACATGATGGTTTTCCAAGTGTGAGAGGTGAGCCTTCATCACCCTGAGCCTCACAGTAAACATCTGACAATTCAATCCTATAAATGTTTAGTCCCAAATCAGCCCCATTGAGTTCACTTGGATTTATTCCCAGGCAAGCGCAACTGGGATTGCAGCCTTCATTGCGATATGTGTCCTTCCCCATTGCAAGTTGTGTTCAGAGGCTTAATTCCTTGACTTCAGCCATTTTTAGTAGGAGAAAATAGAGTGATTTATTCCTTCTCGAAGATGGGGCTGCTTTTCAGCAGGTGTTGCCACTAATTGCTAGAGATAATGAGCTGCTGTCTATGGCAGAATGCTTCCAATTAATTGACAAGATCTAAGTCCACGATAAGGTGTCTCTTTCCAGAACCTTCCAATTTGCAAACCTACCCCCAAAAGCTAATAGATCCTTTCTTCCAACTATGATGAGTCAATTTCTGTTGCAGGGGAACCAAAAATGGCACAGAGGATTCCACAAACAGTGCAGAAGGAATCTAGGCTGTTAGACCAGTAAAACAATATACTCCTAACTTCCTTTGAAGGCACCAAAATCAACAAATGCATAAGAGTTCCCACCCACCCATTGCTTGGGCAGAGGAAAAGATTGATGCAAGGCTTAACACAGGCACCCCCAAACTCGGCCCTCCAGATGTTTTGGGACTACAGTTCCCATCATCCCTGACCACTGGTCCTGTTAGCTAGGGATGGTGGGAGTTGTAGTCCCAAAACATCTGGAGGGCTGAGTTTGGGGGTGCCTGGCTTAGCAGCTGCTGTCGTGATGATCTCTTTATAAATTACCTTAATATATTTGAAGCCATGGCTTCAGAATGCAGAGCCACGTTTAGTGTCTAGAGGTTATTTTCCATTTTTTTTCTCTTTGGTTCTGGCTTGAGCCCCCACCCAGGAAAATCTGGATAACCACATTGGGTATCTGTGTAGATAACCTGCCCCCCACCTGAATACAAACACCAGAGTTTTTTATTCTTTTCCAAATTAACAAACAGCGGTAGCAATTACAAATTACAAAATAGTAGCACAGATGAAAAACCGCAATGATATCCCCAAGTTCAAAACTTCCCACTTCCTCCCAAGAGTGATATGTTCTAATGAGAGTCTGTGTCCTTTTCTCTTAATGATTAATCCAATGACACAGTCTGTTAGTTGGCGTTCCTTGCTTGCTCTGCCAACATAGAAAACATTGAGAGTATTATGGGGCACCCCAGAAGATGGCAGCAAATAGGCTCCTGTAATTCTATTTGGACTCTGCAGCTGCAGTCACTAGAATGATCAGACCTCCTGGTCTAATAAGACAAGAAGATTGGGTCTTGCAAAACCAGATATCGCCTGTGCTCCATGCACTCCAGGGTAAGGATCCAACTGCTAGGGTAGCTGAAATCCTCCTTTCATAGTAGTGAATTCATCTAGGAAATATGAGCTCATCTATTTGAGATTTCATCCGATAGGAATTCCTGCAAAGCTGAGCAAATCCATATTCCAAGGAGTTCAGCATTTAGACCTTGTAGTAAAATCTAACAGCAACCAGTCGGAATGCAGGTGGGGTGCCCCCACTGTTGCACCCTCCGGACTGACAGCAAGGACAGGGGAGGGTGGTGGCAATGTTGGGGGAACACCAGTTTGACAGCAGTGAGCCATGATGTCTCTGCACTTTCCCTGCCCCATTCTGGTCCCAGCAAGAGGCAGCCAGGAAGGCAGCACACCAGCAGGGTCCTACCTCATGCAAGGTGACTTGGAGAAGGGACAAGCCCCCCAAGCGATAAACTCTGCCTTAACATAACAGTGAAGTGCATCAGGACATTTCCACATATAATGCTCTGCTTAAAGTCACGATCAAGGGGCTTTCATGCACCATCAGGGCCATGCAGCACGATGGCCAGCTTTATGAAATGCGAATGTTTCATATAGCAGGAAGCGTCTGTATTTTCTGTTTCTGATGAGCTCGCTAGGGAAAGTGCCTGGGAAAATTAAGAAGCATCGCTGCTTCATTTAATTCCCAGGAACACAGGGAAGCCCCTATCAGTGCAGGAGGCGAAGCCTGAGTGGAAGAGCGGTGGGAATAGCAGCAACAAAATCAGTCCGGGAAGACAAACAGCCCACAAGACAGATGGTTAGTAAAACGCATCAGCAACACTGAAGTTCTCTGCTTAGCTGGAAGGAAATCCTCTCTGGCTTTGCTTCTGCCCTCTAGGAAGACTCTTGCATGAACACAATCAGAAGGCTTGCCATCTGGCCTTGACTTTAAGGGCTTGTACCTTGCTTTTTTCAGAACAGGCACAGGCTTTGGGAACATCATGATCAGCTCACGATTGCAATCGCCTATTGTCTGATGAAAACCCATCACAAAAATCCAAACAAGCCCGCAGTATGCTTAGCTCCATTGGGACAAACGCTGGGTGATAACTCTGCTGGATAAATTATATATCTTGTTTTAGAAAATTTCTGCCCTCTTATACCTACGGAACCAGTGCCCACTGAGCTCCGTGTCCCTTGCTTGAGAACATCACAGTCTCTTACAGTAAGATCCAAGCATTAAATGTGCAGAGCTTATTATTTAAAATGTTAATCATTTTAAATTTTAATCCCTTATTTCTGCAGAACTTCCCATGTAGAAAACAAAGTAATATCACAGGTCCTACATACAATGTGCAAATTCAATGTACATATTGAGCCTCATGAATTCTAATAATAGGTATGTCTATTATATCCATACTGCTTAAGAGCACAATAGCACAATCCTATGCAGGCCTACTCAAAAGCAAACCCTACCGAGTTCAATGGCGCTTAAGCTAACACCCTATTGGATTGCAGCTTTCATTCCAAAACAGGTGTTAATTTGCATCAGCGGAAAGAACCCTGGAGAACGTAAAGAGTAAGAGAATAAAAAGTAGCCTCTTGCTTCATCAGACGTCTTCAGGCAGTTGTAGCCTAGGTGTTTTTAAATTCACTCAATCCTAAAGAGCATGGGAGAAGCAGAGAAGACGATCTGCCACAACTGAAACCAGGGGGACTTGCTTGCTAGGATGGAGAGTGAATCTCTCTCTCTCTCTCTCTCTCTCTCTCTCTCTCTCTCTCTCTCTCTCTCTCTCTCTCTCTCTCTCTCTCTCACACACACACACACACACACACACACACACACACACAGCTCCATACTGATGTAGCTGAGGAGACTGAACCTCTTGCTGGATTCAAAACTTCTGGTGATCAACTCTGTCAACAACCCATTTTGGGACACTCTGCCTGCTGTTGCCTTTAGCTTTCCATCCATATGTACACAGCGGGAGCATCCTCCATAACAGAACCTTCACCAACAGTGGTGCTCCTCTCTGCAAATGAAGGCTGACAGAAAGGCACCAACACACCACCCAAACCCCTTCCAGCCAAGAACATGGGGGAGGATAAGATCAGGAGCAGACTTCGGTAATATTTTCACAATCATTCCTTTTGGCAAATAAAAAAATTCCTTCAGTAGCACCTTAAAGACCAACTAAGTTTTTATTTTGGTATGAGCTTTCGTGTGCATGCACACTTCTTCAGATACCCGTCATCCCCTCCTCTTTCATCTGCTGGCAGGGCAAAGGAAGAGAAATTGCTATGGTCTTATTATTTGACGGTCTGGCTAGCTGGCTGCTTCTCATGCATCAGATGTCAAGGAAATAAACAACTATCTGACTTTTAGAAGATATCTGAAGGCAGCCCTGTTTAGGGAAGTTTTTTAATGTTTGATGTTTTATCGTGTTTTTAATATTCTGATGGGAGCCGCCCAGGGTGGCTAGGCATGCCCGGCCAGATGGGCTGGGTATAAGTAATAAATCATCATCATCATCATCATCATTATCATGCAATATAAAAACTTTCCCCACCCGCTGCTCAATTTCCTCTAGAGCCTTTTCCAACCCAAACCTCCCTTGGGGGACCTCTCCACGTGCGGAACGCTCCACCACCGACTGCGCGGCGCCGCCCCATTCATCTCTAGCGGGGGCGAACGATTCTGCGCCTGGAGTTCGCCCCTGGCATTGCGCTGCCGCTAAGGATTCGGCCCTTGGCAAGCCAACCCAGGCGCGAGAATCGAAACGCTCCCGCCACTGCGAGCTCTCCGGCAGCTTCACCGACGCGCTCTGTCGCCAGGGCCGTTCGCGCTGGTTCGAGCCCGGCTCGCTCGGCCAATCGCGAGGCTCCCGACTCCGGAGAGCCAATCCGCTTCGGATAGGTGGGCGGAGGCGACGGAGCGGGTGCGCAGGGGATGCCTTGTGCGCGCTTAGATTGCTCGCTCGCTTGCCGCCGCCGCCGCCTGCCCTGCCGCCGCCTCCTTGCTCCCTCCTGCGGATCTCGAAAACTTCCAGCGCACTCCGGGAAAAGGAGCATGCACGGCGGGAGGAGGCGCAGCGCGAAAGCCCAGGCCCCTGGTCCCACGCCGGATCTCCGCAGCTCTTTGCCATGAAGCACTGGCTCCCGCACCTTCAGGATCAGAGGTAAGCTTGGCCGAAGGGGTGGTCCTTTGGAGGGTCCTTCGTGCTGCGCTTTCGCCGTCCAGACGTAACACTGCTCAGGGTGCTTTGACCCGGGAGGGAGGGCAGGGAGTTTTCGGAGTCTCGTTCACCCTTTAAACACGCGCACGCCCTAAGGATTATGCGCGCGATCCTACACACGATTACTCGGAAGCAATCCGCCCTCTGTTCCAGAGGGATTTACGTCGAAGAGTTGGGCATCGCGGTGTAAATCTTACGCGGGGAGATCCGTCGCGTCAGGGTAGGCTTCGTAACGTGCGAAATTATGAATGGAATGGGATTCTGACGGGAGTGGAGTGAAATGAAATGCCAGGGGAGAGACAGAGAAGCGACGTATTGGCAAACTCTGGAGATAGGTTTTTGTTTGGGGGGTGGCGTGGCGATTATTTTGAGATTTATTCAGTGTCCCCTATACATGACAACGTTCCAGAAAATAATGGCCATATATTAGAACGTCGAGGCTCCACGGTTCCGTAAAATCCCTTTGCTGTTGAAACTTTGATATTCAACTGTGGCGACAAGGAAAGCCTCTGGCACCAGATTTCTAAAAATGAAGTTAGGGTGGGGGATAGAAAGAGTAGAATGCGGGGTTGAAAAGGAAGGGGCAAAATGGTAAGGAGAGGAAGCGGAGGTGCGTTACAGTTCAAGGGGAGTTGATACAGCAAACGGCAGATCCCTACTTGCCCCAAAGAGAAAGATGGGGGCAGCTGGGGTAGATTTCCGTGGGCCTTTAAGAGCAGCACATTTTCAGGCGCCAAGACAGAAAACATAAAAAAGGGAAACGAATTGCAGGCGGAGGCAAATCTCAGTAGGGAGCTGCAAACCTGGCTAGGTAATTGGGAAGACATGCATTCCCTACAGCAATATGTTGGGAGAAGGCGGGATGTCGAAATTGCATGGAGGTGGGTTAATAATCAGACTCGGTAAAGAAGGAGGTGAGTCAGATGCTGGCTGGGACAGGTGGGATTAAGTTTAGGTAACAGTGAGCAGTATGTAGGTTGTAACCCAATGGTACTGTAGGCCCCAGGCAAAATGGAAGAAGGGAAAATGTGCAAGGAAGTAATGATTACAAATGCCAAAAATGACCCTTTATTTATATAGTCCCTTTTTATTTATGTAAACAGGAGTCTATTATAATCAGAAAAACGGGGGATATATATGTTGGTATAAAACTGGTGGGGTTGCAATTATTAGTGTTTACATCTGTCCCTCTCCCTTATCATTCACATAAAAGTGATTAGGAGAGATGCCGATAATATAGATGCAAACTTCTGCAAAGTCTTTTGCGTACAATCAAAGAGTACCTGAATTTTGTTTCCTTTGCTTTGAGCATACCCACAGAAAGCAAAGGAGTGGCTAATGTAAGTCCATTGAATTCAGTAGGTCTTCTGAGGTCTACTTCTGAGTATGACTTGGATACAACCTTTCATTTCTTTTTATTTGTGAGATACAAAGCAATTATTTCAAAGTAAAATATGGCTGCAAGCTTTTTTGGAATTTGCTTGGTAGATTTATCAGTTAACACCACAGTCCCAAGTAGACACCTTTCCTTAGAAGTAGGTCCCATCGATTGCTGTGGACCTTCAAGTAAGGATGCTCAAACTGCAGCCTATAGTTTGAGTTTCAGATTAAAATTCATCCCCCAGCTGATTGGTAAGGGCTGATGTGGAAGAGCAAATGACTGGGCAGGTTGTACAGATGGACCCTCTCCTTCCTTGTGCCAAGGTTAAGGGAGAATAATCAGATAACTTTCTTCCCATTTTTATCCAAAGCTATCAGACATTTTGTGCCTTGGAATGAAACCATTATGGCCTTTCTTCTAGCAATAAGAACAACAAGCAATTGAGTCAGTTGAAATCAATGTCACTATCTTTGCTTAGACCTAGATCAACTGGAATCCTGCAGGGAACATTTTGTACCCTGGTTCAAGTGTTATGGGAAATAGCATATGAAAGACAATATTCCCTTCAAACAAGGGGTGGTAGCTTTTCTTTTATCCAGCTGTTGAGTAACTTATATGCAGGGGAGCAAGTAGAAGGAACTTTCCTCATAAAGGCTCTGTATTTAAATGCAGTTGATTAATTGATTAAAATCCATGTGATTAATCAACTTGTAATTGCTTGGCAAACACTGCATTAAATAGATATCAAGATTCCTACCCGGGAATCAAAACATAGTTCAGATTCTTGTGGTTTAGCACATTTTTCTATGTGACTGGATATCAGCCACTTGGGTTTATTTTTGCATCAGGCAGGGATGATCAAATCAGTAACTATATCAAATGCAGTGGATTGCCACAATTTGAAAACTAGGGAGGTTATCCCCCCCCCCCCGTAACATGCTGAACCATGCTTGTTATCCTATATTATTATCATAACTGAATATACAAAGCTCCATTAGGACCTTAACATTCGTCCTGATCAGCATGGAGACATATGCATATAAAATTCCTTCAGGAACAGCAAACCATTCTTTTTGCTAAATACTTCAAATCAAACAAAACATTAAGTTCAAAATAATGCACAGCAATCAAATACATTCTCACAGAGTCAATGTATGTGTGTAATTTCAAATAATGTATTCCTTAGCAAAGCATGATTAAGAGATTCTGTACGCATAGGATGGGTGAATAGAGAACAAGAAACCTCGTAATCCAACCAGTTAAGCAGTTTAAGGGAGAGAGATTTCAGCAAGTGCTTAATACTCCTGTGGAAATCAATGAATTAATATCAAATTTTGGCTGGGTAATTCTCAAACTTGATAATGTATCCCAAAGATTTGCTTATCATTGTTGCTGGCATCTGGTTAATTTCTAAATTGGTTACATTGTTTTTTTGGAACATGTCCCAAAGAGGAAATAGCATTTCTGGTGAGGCCTGTATAGGGTACGTAATTATTCTTCTCTTTCCTTTTTTTAAAAACAACATTAGACATAATTACAAGAGCAGGATGGTTTCCTTTTGTTAAAACCATTGAATCCATACTTTCTTTAACTTTTCTCTTACTTCCCACGGATTTGTCAAATCATGTCTATTGGTAGGGAAATCTGCAACCCATCAATACCTTCCAGTAGTTTAATTAATTTGCCTTTCTGCTTTTTATCACAAAATACTTGTGCTGTCTAAAATGCCCATTTTATTCATATCTGCCTTTATTTTGGTGTTTATTTAATAAACACATTGGTCACTTTTCAGCAAAAACAGCTCTCTCAAAGTGACTTACAGAGAAGAAAATATGTAATTATTACTCATATCCATCAACATTACTACAAAGTTGGACTTGGTTCAAAACCAGGAGCCTGAGTTGGAATGGCTGACTGTTAAAGAATCAGATGGAAATCTTTCTATTTTATTTTTCTACGAGGACTTGCAAAGGCACAGAGAATATCTTCGTAAGAAATGCATCACTGTTTTTGCCTTAGTATTGTCTGAAAATGATACGAAACTCTTCTGGCTGGCTGCCTAAGGCAGCTATGGGTAGTCAACATGGTGCCTTCTAGATATTTGACTCTAGATCAGGCATCCCCAAACTTCAGCCCTCCAGATGTTTTGGACTACAATTCCCATCATCCCTGACCACTGGTCCTGTTAGCTAGGGATCATAGGAGTTGTAGGCCAAAACATCTGGAGGGCCGCAGTTTGGGGATGCTTGCTCTAGATGGTCCGATCAGCTCTAGCCAGCAAAGCCAATGGACAGGGAACATGGAAGTTGTAGTGCGCCTGGAGGGTGTGGCATCAGCTATCCTTGCCTTAAGCTGTTGGAAGCCTCTCTTTTGAACTTCATTTATATTGGGGGTGGAGAAGCTGTAGTGCTGATCAGTCATCCCTGATCAGTCGCCATGGTGGCTGATGAGAGTTCAATGACATCTGGAGGACCACAGCTTCCCCATCCACGATCTAACCATATGCTTCTCTTTTAAAGTTCAACTGCAGAAAAAGCTTAGCAACAATTTCAAGTGACAGTTAAATAGAATAGCTTTATCATAGCTGTCCTGTCCTACATTTCTGATGTATTCTTTTTTTCAGGGAGGGGAGACCCTGGGTATTTGAAGCAGAACATAAGTGGCATAAAGAATTTCAGTGCAATTCTTGCTATTGAAAGCCTGCTGTTCTAAACTACTATGTTGTCTTCAGCCACAAATGACTTTCCATATGTAGACACCAGGGGGACTACCAGTGATGGCAGACTTGGGCAGCTGGCTCCAAGGATGCAGGGTGTTTCTTGGGGACACAACCAACCAACCAACCAACAGCCAGCAACTGTTACAGCCGTTTCTCATGAATCATTGCCACCCGTATTTGTCTTGTCTCAAGATGTATGGCCTCAGAAATGTTTTGTACATCCCATGTTGAGTAGGACCCCCCCCCCCCCCCGTTATACCCAGGACTTTTTTCCAGCCGGAACTCACCAGAACTCATTTCTGGCACCTTTCAGGTGGGCACCATTGCCATTACAAGAGAACAAGGAAGGCGTTCATGGTGAGTTCTGGCACCTCTTTTTCTATAAAAATAGCACTGGCTATGCCTGTTACATTCCAAGGTACATGACATAAAGCAATGTAACTGGTATAGCAGTACCACACAGGAGTGGTGATCGAGGGACACTACTCTGGCCACATTCATACCATGTTGTTGTTGTTGTTGTTTAGTCGTTTAGTCGTGTCCGACTCTTCGTGACCCCATGGACCATAGCACGCCAGGCACTCCTGTCTTGCACTGCCTCCCGCAGTTTGGTCAAACTCATGTTCATAGCTTCGAGAACACTGTCCGGCCATCTTGTCCTCTGCCGTCCCCTTCTCCTAGTGCCCTCAATCTTTCCCAACATCAGGGTCTTTTCCAAGGATTCTTCTCTTCTCATGAGGTGGCCAAAGTATTGGAGCCTCAGCTTCACGATCTGTCCTTCCAGTGAGCACTCAGGGCTGATTTCCTTAAGAATGGATAGGTTTGATCTTCTTGCAGTCCATGGGACTCTCAAGAGTCTCCTCCAGCACCATAATTCAAAAGCATCAATTCTTCGGCGATCAGCCTTCTTTATGGTCCATTACAACCATTTCAATACATGAATCTAGACTCAGGCATTGATGGAATAGGGTGGTCATAAAACCATTTGGGAACTTGCCCACTTGTCCTCTCCCTCTTTAAGCTGAATAATTACAATGATGTTGGCTGGTTTTCCTCAGCCTGGCACCCTCCAGATACTTTGGACTATGTACATGCCTGTTTGTTAGGATCAGTAGGTAAGGTTCTCTTTGTGTTCTCTGCTCTGAATGATGTGAGCAGTGTAGCGACCCATGAAAGGGTCATTTTGGTGGGGCCCCATTGTGGTGGTCTCCCCACTGAAGTGCACCTTGCCTCCACAACATACCCTGTTTCTCCGAAAATAAGACGTAGCCATAAAATAAGCCGTAGCAGGATTTTTAAGCAGTCAAGGAATATAAACCATCCCCGAAAATAAGACATAGTGATAGGCGCAGCAGCAATGCCGGCTGTGGCAGGAGGAGGAGGAAAAAAATAAGACATCCCCTGAAAATAAGGCATAGTGGGGGGTTTTGAGGAAAAATAAATATAAGACGGTGTCTTATTTTTGGAGAAACACGGTATTTGCTGTGACAGGTGAGGATGTCTCTCTCCTGCCAGCCTTCTAGAGGTGAGTTCTTCTAGAAATCTTCACCCTCCATTTTAAGTAAGATGCTGCTATTATAATAGTTATGAATGAGGTGTATCCAACTTATTTTGACTCAGAGTAGATCCATTTGAATTAATGGACCCAAATGAGTAATGTCAGTAGATTTCAATGAGTCTACTCTGGGTATGTCTAACACCAGAGACAAACCTAAGCATTTTATTTGAATTTGGCTTTAATAATTGTATTCTATATTTTGTTGCTTTGTGACTGTTGTGGGAGAATGGGTGATTATATATATAAAGGTAAAGGTAAAGGGGCCCCTGACCATCAGGTCCAGTTGTGTCCGACTCTGGGGTTGTGGCACTCATCTCGCTCTATAGGCCGAGGGAGCTGGCGTTTGTCCGCAGACAGCTTCCGGGTCATGTGGCCAGCATGACAAAGCTGCTTCTGGCGAACCAGAGCAGCACACGGAAACGCCGTTTACCTTCCCGCTGTAGTGGTACCTATTTATCTACTTGCACTTTGATGTGCTTTCGAACTGCTAGGTGGGCAGGAGCTGGGACCGAGCAATGGGAGCTTACCCCGTTGCAGGGATTCGAACCATCGACCTTCTGATCAGCAAGCCCTAGACTCTGTGGTTTAACCCACAGCGCCACCTGGGTCCCTATGATTATATATTAAAAATACCTTAATAAATAAACCTCGCATTGACCAAGCTGGCTGGGGCAGATGGGTGCTGGAGTCCCACAACATCTGCAGAGCACCAGACTGGAGAAGGCTGGGGTGCATTACATGGTCTGACTTTTAACATTATGGGATTTCAACGTCATCACAATTTGGAGGTTTGTCAGCATTGTGGATTTAGTTGCAGCTGCTGTGTCTCAAGAAAGTAGGATTGCAGAATAAATCCCCCCAAAGAAATCTTCTAATCAACCCAGCAATATTGAGATTATTGTCTGAAGGAGGAAAAGTAGGCCTGGGGAAATTGAACCCATGTAAGAATTCTGCGATTTCTCCAGAATATGAGTTTTTCTCTGAAAATGTCATTACAATACTAACAGGCTTTAAAATAGTGCCAAAAACTTGAAAGCCCCTTCCTAAAGCATTGTTTCCATCTGTGAAGAGGATTTTGGAATAGAAATGGCCACACAGCTTGAAAAGGATGAATGGAGGATAATCTCCATTTTTCTGGGTGTCCAATAGAGACAGAAACCTTATAGAGAGCGCAGAAGCTGCAGCATTCAGCTCCTTGTGTTTTGAAACTCAAAACCTGCATCTCACAGTCTCTGTGTGTAGATAAAACCATACAGGGGGTTTTCTCCTGAGATTTTCTCCTCAACAGTCATTAGCAGAGTTGCTTATGATTGACTGTGAAGGATCAGTCTGTGTTTTTGGTTTTGTTCTTATAACTCAGAGGATAACAGAACATAGGAACTAGAATAAAACTATAGCAGCACTCTTGGTTAAAGAGTGGTGTTTTTTGTGCTTTTAAAAAGAGAATGCCTTAAATAATAAACCAGTGAAGTAGTTTGTGCCCTAGATAGGTGTTTTTCACATTTGAAATCCAGAACTTGTTTTCCACAGCTTGATTTGTAAGAATCAACCCAAAGCTTGATTCCTAAAAATCCAGGGGCTGCTTCTGCTTGACAGTTTAGCACAGGCATCCTCAAACTTCGGCCCTCCAGATGTTTTGGACTACAATTCCCATCTTCCCCGACCACTGGTCCTGTTAGCTAGGGATCATGGGAGTTGTAGGCCAAAACATCTGGCGGGCCACAGTTTGGGGATGCCTGGTTTAGCAAGACAAACTGGTCCCAGGTTGACCCAGTAGCAAATCGACAACCAATGCAAATCTCTGAGCACAGGTCTTATATGCTGACAAGACCTCACTCCTGTCACAGGTAGGTAGCCATGTTGGTCTGATGTAGTCGAAACAAAATAAAAAAATTCCTTCCAGCAGCACCTTAAAGACCAACTAAGTTTTTTATTTTGGTATGAGCTTTCGTGTGCATGCACACTTCTTCAGATACACTGAAATAGAAGTCCCCAGATGCTCATATGTAGAGAAAGGGTGGGGAGGGGTATCACTCAGAAGGGTTGTGGAAATGGGTGATTGACTGACTGATAGCTGTTGACGACTGTAAATGACTGCAAATGGTCTTGCATGAAAAAGCAAGGGGGGAGATGTCTGAAGATCGCTTTATCATGTATAATGAGATAAGAATCCAACGTCTCTGTTCAAACCAGGTCTTTCCATGGTTTTAAGCTTGGTGATAAGCTGCAATTCAGCAACTTCTCTTTCCAGTCTATTTCTGAAATTATTTTGTAGTAAGACAGCTACTTTGAGATCTTGTATAGAATGTCCTGGGAGATTGAAGTGTTCTCCTGTCAGCAATTGTTCTGCAGCATTCTTCACTAACTGTAGCTTCTGGATCAAGCATGAGGCTGCATTGCATGGAGCGCATTGCAGTAATGCAGTCTTGGAAGTAACCAAGTTAAACCAGCACATGAACTACTTTGGCAAGGCTTTCCCAATCCATGAATGCCTGCAGTTGCCAAACCAGATGCAGTTGGTGACAGGCAATTCCTGGATCCAGAAGAACCCCCAAACGTCAAACCTTCTCCTTCGGGGGAATCCAGAGTAGGCAATGGACCAGTTTCTCAGACACGTGAACAACTCACCCACAGTTTCATTCTTCATTATTTTTCTGCTCCTTTCCTTTCAAATATCTTGGGGTGTTTATCTTGTTGGTGTTCAAGGTGGTGGCACAAAATGTTATTGCTTTACTCAATACAGCTATGACTCAGGAAATCTTTGGAAGTATCACAGTAAATGAGAGCAGACAAACTGTGTGTTTCATCTATTGCAAACATGAATGCTTGGTGTACTGAAAACTAGTCCTTGTTGGCATGTAAACTATGCTAAATAATTTCCCTGTGTTAGCATCACATCTCTCTGCCTCTTGCCCCCCCCCTCAATACCTGACTATGAATGCTATCTGTAACTATTTGAACCAGTGAATTAAGCAGTGTGTCAGTGCTTTGTAGATTACGGATATTTAAGGCAATGTGGAAGATCGCTTTGGTTTCTCTTCTTTTATGCAAACTTGCCCAATTGTTATAACAGAAGAGATTAGAACTGTAGAAATGGTGAGTTTTAGTTTCCTGGGTATCTCATCATCATCATCATCATCGGGGATGAATGGCAGGCATCTGGGATACTTTGGGCCCGGTAATAGATGTTTAAAATATGAGCAGGCCATTTTTATTTCTTTGACTTAAATTGTATTAAATTTAGTGCAATCAACCTCAAGCTTAGTGGTTTAGGATCAGAAGTGATCCTGGCATTTCATACTTCTTGGATTCTATGTTTATAAAATGTTTGTTGGCTTGCTGGAGCTAGCCATGTGATTGAAAAGGATGACAAGATAGCATTATGAGTTGTTGACCTTTTGTGCTTTTTTGTGTAATCGCCAGTAATGATCCCTACATCTGAATATTAAGCTTGGGTTTTCTGGTGCCTGAACATCTCTGTTGAATGAAACCAGGAGCATGCCCTTGCGGAGTTAACATACTGCAGTCAAGGAATTTGTAAAAGAGATCTGCCTGGCCTTTCATGACATTTTAGCTGAACAGACTTGAATCTGCTCCTCTATCTGGCTTTGACATAAATTCATAGTAGTATCCTTAATCACTTCCCTACAAAGCCCTGTTCCAGGATTCAGTCGTTCACTAATGCAGCGTTCGAGAAATAGCATGCTGATTCTTCCGACAAGGATTAGTGCATTCTAAACATCCTGGTGAGATTTTTTGCCCCCCTCCCAATAATACTGTCATTGTGACTGTAGAGAATTTCTGGAAAATAATTCAGTCCAAAAGTATATTTTAGTCAACCTATTGCAATAATTGGTACATTTCACATCTCCCTCCGTGACATTTCATCTTTTCCTCATTCCCAAATTATGCTTTAAATTTTCACTGTGCTTTTTATGTGTATTTTTGCTTTCACCTAAGGAAAACTGCTGGAAACCATAGGTTTCCATATACTGTACAGTATGGGACTAGGCAGCTGCTGTTTAGCTTAGTACTCATTCAGAGGAGCATTGTTTTTCCAGCCATGGTATATGAGAAAATTTTCATACACATTTTGGTAGTACTATTTTTTCCGCCAAGAACTATAGTGCAAGATTAGAAGAAGTGAGATCTGAAGGATCCACATATTACTTTATGAAGTGTCGGTCAGCTTAGTTTCACTTTAAAATGCTTATCAAATTAAATCCTCAAGTATCCCAAGCAATATCTTATTCTTCCATTTATTGGCCAACACCATATGCAATTACCCCCAAAAAAACCATCCTATATACAGCTCAAAAGTTCTTTGTTTCCTCTCTGTTGAACAGTTTTAACCCTAAATGTCAGGAATGCAAAAGAGTTGCACCTTGAACTTGACCCTAAACTTTAACAAATATAATATGTTTACAATGGCAAAGAAATCAAAATAGTTTTCTAGAAATGCTAAATTGCTGTTTGTAATGCAAGAGCAATGCATGAATTAAATTGAGTCACATCCACACCATGTGTTTAAAGCACCTAGCCTCCCCCAAAAACTCTTGGGAACTGTAATTCTTCCCCACAGAGCTACAATTCCAAACACCCTTAAACTACAGCTCCCAGGGTTTTTTTTGGGGGGGGTAGGGGGGAACCATGTGCTTTAAATGTATATTATTAATGTGAGCTCATTCTTATTTTTCCCTGGGACACAGTCAAGTAGAACAAAACAAAAAAGCAGTAACAAGGACAATGAAAACAAAGTAACTTAAATCTAGCTCATGAAGTTTAAATAGCCATATAATTGATAAACCAATGATAACATATCATCTGTTAATGAATAAACATTAAATTAAACAGTCCTTTGATAATTTCCAAGGTCCATCAACAAAAATACCAGAAAATACTTCAGATTAACAGGAAAAACAATGCATTTCCAAAACTAAATCCTGACATCAGCAACAAGTGATACCCCACCCTCCTGCTCTCTACAGCAGAAGCAGCCTTTGTAGCTGGAGTCAGTCAAGGCTCCCCTTTTCGGACCAGATCACAATAGCCCAGATAAACAGGTCTTGTGGGACTTTCAATCCGATGACACTTTGAGGGGCAGCCTTTGTAGGCCAGCCAAGCAGGGAGCAGGACTCACAGTAAAGCACCTTCAATAGCGGCTTTTGACATCCAGAACAGCCTTTTGTAGCTGGAGTCAGGCCAGGTGAAAATAAGACAGATGAGCAGGTATCCCAGGGCTCTCAATGAATTATTTCTGGCACTTTTAGGAGCAGCTTTTGCAGCTGGAGTCAGTCAAGCCCCCATCCCCTCAGACCAGGTAGAAATGGGCCAGATAAGCAAGGAGCAGGCCCCGTGGGCTCACGGGGAGATTCATTTTAAAATGTACTGTCCACTTTTCCTCTGGGCTGCATCATTTCAGGTTCCAAATGAGGGCTCACATAATTGAATGTTGCTCCCTGTAAACAGAAAAGCTTGTATGACAGGGAGCATGGTAGATTACAGTCCTGTTCACCAGCATCTAATTTTCTAGGTAGGGTTTTTTGATCTCAGTTTTCTTTGTTTACAAAGTGGGAGCTGTGTCAAGATGTTGTGATACGGAGTGTTCTTTTCAGGAATTCAGCCGCTCTTTTCCACCACCACCACCTCTTTTCTGATTTTTTTAAAATAAATATTATTGTCCCCCTACAGTTAATCAGAATTTCATGACTACTGGGCACACTCAGTACTCACTGGGTTGTTTTGAGGGTCCTCCCTCTAGGATTTCTCTTCTAGAATTTTTTTTGTACCACTACAAAACTTGGCATTCATACAGTCCTGCTGAGCTCTCTGTTGCGTGTGCGGGCGTAGCAGTGTTTTGAATGTGTATGCAATGGTGCTCACCCTCTGAACATCAGAAACAGAGCACATTATTTAGAGAGCTAATATCCAACTTTTTAAGTATATAGAATCCTTAAAGTAGCTGACCAATAAAAATAGGTAAATAGTCATAAACAGTATTTATCTTAAGGGTCAATAGGCAAAAGCTTGTGAAGCAGTACTGTAACTCCATTATTCTAGCCAATCATGGAGACTGTTCTGCTTTTAATGGGTTTCTAACGTTGGGTTAGAATCCCCTTCCTTTTTCATCAGTGATACAGTGGTACCTTGGTTTACGAACTTAATCTGTTCCGGAAGTCCAAAGTGTTCTTAAACCAAGGTGTGCTTTCCCATAGCCGCGGGGGACTCAATTTACAAATGGAACACAATCAACAGGGAGCGGAACATGTTCTGCTTCCAAGGCAAATTTCACAAACCAAAGCACCTACTTCCGGGTTTGCAGCGTTCTTAATCCAAGTTGTTCATAAACTAAGCTGTTCTTAAACCAAGGTACCATTGTACTAAGAATGGTGTTTGAATTTCCTCTTTTATATTCTGAATTGGGGGCAACCCATAATTGATGAATATTTACATTAGATTTTGTAATCTTCCATTTTCCATTTTGTGTTAATGACGTTCAGAAGCAGTTCAGAGTTTTTTTGGGTTTCTTAAATGGTTCTGGCAACATCATATATGAGAAAGCTGTTGGTTAGCAATCTTACTGGGTGCTGTTGGACTTGATGGTTGCCTCTTGGCTGACCTTATTTTTTTAGTGCTAATGTGACATTAAAATTAGATTGGAGAGATATTGCCATCCTGAAGCAATTTGATGGGACATTAGAGTAATTTCTGAATAAATAATCAGCACCATGCTATAATCTGGTTACACAGTAGGTCTGTTCTTTTCAAAAGTGGAAGATATTTTCTCCTCGGTTTAAAATTTAGAGGCAGAGAATCATTATTGCCAAGTACATGAGATAGCAAATAGAAAAAGTCATAAACCCATGTTGCCCCCTGTATTCATTGCTACTGGCAGCATACTTTTGAGAAGAGTCTTAGAGAACAGGAGTTTTCAAGGTCAGTGACAGTGGTCATCCCGCAGTTTTGAAGCAACTGATCAAATATTTTTAAATGTAAACCAATCTTCATAACCCTGAGCATTAAATGTAGCACTCATGGGACACTATTGTCTTTTGATATGTGGTTCTAGAAACTGGAGGGAAGGGTTATAAAAGGGGTGAACATCTGCTTAGATTCTCCTCATCCCTGATGGTAAGAGGGACATTTGCAAGAATTCTCTCCCCATCCTGTCCCCATTATACCTTTCACGCAAATACACCATCAGCATTTTCTACATTGGGACATCAGAGAAAACTGGGAGGAGACAATGCAAGAGGCACAGAGTGCAAATTAAGAGACACAAGTCTCTGGAATTCTGCCGTAAGGAGAAATCCTGCAAGCAAGCAGCATTTAATGCCTCCCAGTCTGACATAGAGGCTGACTTTAGGGACGTTTTTAATGTTTAACAGACCATTGTATTTTAATATTTTGTTTGGAAGCCGCCCAGAGTGGCTGGGGAATAAATAATAAATTATTTTTATTATTCTTATTATTAATATTATTATCATTTATTATCTATTGCCATACAAGTTCAAATGAAGCAAATGGGCTGCTTGCCTGAGTGATTCACACTGGAGCCTGAGAGAAAATCACAGCCTATAGGAATTTATAACCTGCAGTCCTAGGTGAGTCATCACATAGACCAGTAGAAATCAGACCTGACACCTTCAGTTTCTAGATCTGACAAGAGGATAGCCCAGGGGTCCCCAAACTAAGGCCCGGGGGCCGGATGCGGCCCAATTGCCTTCTCAATCCGGCCCGCGGACAGTCCAGGAATCAGCATGTTTTTACATGAGTAGAATGTGTCCTTTTATTTAAAATGCATTTCTGGGTTATTTGTGGGGCCTGCCTGGTATTTCTACATGAGTAGAATGTAGTCCCTTTATTTAAAATGCATCTCTGGGTTATTTGTGGGGCATAGGAATTAGTTCATTTCCCCCAAAAAATATAGTCCAGCCCCCCACAAGGTCTGAGGGACAGTGGACCGGCCCCCTGCTGAAAAAGTTTGCTGACCCCTGGGATAGCCTATTTCCTCCATCCAATTAAATGGGTGGCAGGGTGAGCTTGCCCCTAATTTTCTGCTGTAAGTCTTCATGTTCTTTGTGATTCTCAGCATCTCATTTGGGCTGCTGATTTTGTTTTTAATAATGTACCACCATGCTTGTTAGCATGTAAGGAGTGTGGTGGAGTCTCCTTCTTTGGAGGTCTTTAAGCAGAGACTTGACAGCCATATGTCAAGCCATATTTGATGGTGTTTCCTGCTTGGCAGGGGGTTGGACTGGATGGCCCTTGTGGTCTCTTCCAACTATGATTCTATGTCTTGGTGGCATGCACACCCATATGTTATTACTAAGTAACTCATTGGCTGGTGTTGGTTGCTTGTTTACTGCCACTGTGTTTGGCACACACAAACCGGAAAAGCACTGGTGTTGGGAAAAGAAAAGAAAGGATCAGCAGATCATTTGGAAAGTATGATGTGGCATACAGGTTGCTTATTAAACACTTAGAAATGTGAATACTTGGGCAAAACTAACACAGAGCAAAGCAACACTCAAAACATAATGTTTGTCACTGCATGTTTCTTAATGCAGCCAGTACCATGCTTGTTGGTAGGAGTCAATTTTTGCCTAATAAACAATCCAAATGATTAGGGCATGGTTAATTTAACTACCCATCTAAAAACTCTTCCTACCGAAGATTCATGCAGAACGGTTGTCTGGGAAATTTTCTATTTTGGTTGTAGCCAGAAACATAGAAACAGCTCAAAGTTAGCCTATCACACTGAATTGTTCCTGTTTGATTGGTAATCAAAATTTCATGAAAGCTCCATTTGAACCAAAGCCCTGAGTTTCCAAGAGCTCAGTGCCTCTTGAACTGCATAAACTGGAGGAAAATGAAGGTGGATCTCTGCTTGTTCTGTGGATAATGGCTCAGCACAGATCCTTAGTCCTCTTCTCCATTAATGCTCTCTATCTCCCATCCCCAAATGACTATCAGATTTGATGAGCTGGAGAAAAGAAAGGATTGGACGTTCCAGTCCTTCCGGTCCCCATTCCTCTTAATGTCCACCTTCACTGCCCATCTTTTCACCCATAAGTGAAACCAGACAAAGTCAATACTCCATCATGAAACTTCTGAATTAAGACCGATCAGATGTTCAATTCTGTCACCTGTAGCCTGAATCAAAATAATGGGTTTTATCCTTTGATGTGTTAATCAGCTGGCCATTGTCGGCGTGTTTGTATCTGACTGCTTCGTGAATGGTCTCTATTATTAGTTTACATACCTTTAAGCTTGAATGTAATTAACACAGTCTTGTATTCTTTGCATTTCATTCTCCTCTGACATCACTGTTTCCATTCCTCAAACCCCACACCCATGTCGGCGATACTTCATGCCAGAATGAATTTGTTAAGTCTTTGATATGTCGTGAGACTCTTGGTGGTTTTTACTGAGAACTAATGGAGCCTGCATCTGAATTGCCCTAATTTGGATTCAGTTTTTCCCTAAGTTTAGTGCAGAGGCAGCCAATATGGTGTCTCACATTGGGCTACAAATCCTGTTGGCCATGTTGACTGGGGCTGCTGGAAGATGTAGTTCATCAACATCAAGAGGGCACTTCATTGACTACTCCTTGTCTAGCCAGTGTTGTAATGTTAGAAGACCCATCTTTTGCCTAGGATCTTAAACAGGTGTTTGAGAATTTACCACATGTTCATAATTTGAGTTTCTGTGATGCCGAATTTACCTTAACTTGGTGCAGAATTACAAAAGTGTTATACCAAGTTCTGAAAGTCCTGCTTCGTAGTTGGATTACTGGCAACCTCAAAAGGTATTATGTACTCTCCATTAGTATTTCAGAGTGGCATGTTAATACTCTAATATCCCAACGTAGAGTGCAGGACAAAGCAGGCCTCTGTCATAGAATTCGCAGTCGAAACAATCGTTTTGGGTGCCTTTTTTTAACAAAAGCCAACAGCGCTGCAAGTAGACTATTTAAAGGGGATAAGAAATTCTCCCATCTCTTCCACAAAGCAGGATGGTCCAGTACCAACCTTTCCCAGATCTTTCTAATCCATTGTGCCAGAAAAAGAAAAGAGGCGCATGACAGATCTCTCCGGGTGAATGTTTCATTCGCTTCAGCACTGTGAGGAAGAGAACACCCACACAGCCCTTCCTGGTTATACAGCATAATAAAAGCCCAAATATTATTTTACTTGTATTTAATTTAACTAGAACACCAAGTCCAAATATTCTTTGAATTTTACAATGTTTGTAAAAGGTAGTAATAAAACAGAATCTGTTGTTAGGCTTTAATCACTGCCACCCCTCTCTGTGTGGATGTGGGTGTGAATAATCCTTCAATTTCTTATAATAAAGGAGCCATTGTTTGAGTGACAGGAATGATGAGGATGAGGATGATGATTATTATTATTAAATGTTTGGTTGTAACACTTACAGTAAAAAGGTAAAGTAAAGGTACCCGTGACCATTACGTCCAGTCGCGGATGACTCTGGGGTTGCGGCGCTCATCTCACTTTACTGGCCAAGGGAGCCAGCATTTATCCACAGACAGTTTTTCCGGGTCATGTGGCCAGCATGACTAAGCCGCTTCTGGCGAAACCAGAGCAGTGCACGGAAACGTCATTTACCTTCCTGCCAGAGTGGTACCTATTTATCTACTTGCACTTTCACGTGTTTTCGAACTGCTAGGTTGGCAGGAGCTGGGACCGAGCAACGGGAGCTCACCCCGTCGCAGGGATTCAAACCGCCAACCTTCCGATCAGCAAGCCCTAGGCTCTGTGGTTTAGACCACAGTGCCACCCGCGTCCCAACACTTACAGTATTTGTTCTAAAAGTCCCATAATAAGAGAATTGTTTGCTGCAGGTGGGTTTGCATCCATATCATTTTATTAAAAAAGGAAGAACTCCTGATGCGCATTTGGGTCATCTAGTTCTTTCCAACAACACAGTGAAAATAAGCCATAATATTCCTGATTCTTTTACAATACAACTAAAAAAATGTCTTTGATCAGGAGGGGGAGAGAGTATCCTAGCAAGAGACCTTTCTATCCTATTTCATAAAATTGATACCCTGCTGGATTATAGAAAACCTCAAAGTTGTTTACAAAAAGATAAAACAATAAAATCTAGTGAGTCTTCTGTGAGTCTAACAACTAAAATTGCCATTTTTTTATTTTCTCCCCCTCCCACTTATTTCATATTAGGGCACAGAAGAAATCACCCTTATATTTAGACCAAACACATTTTTCTTTATTACCCATGTAGAAAATTCAAAACACATGGGGAAGCAATATATATTTGTTGTTATTTCCCATTTGAAGGAGATTTGAAATGGGGAAAATACAGAATTTTGGAGTTTGGGGAAAAATGTACAAATGTAAGACTGGCATTTTGATCCTTTCTTAAAATGTCCCCAAGCTCTATTGGATTTGAACATTTTAATTAGAAGTACATTTCTGATTGTTTATTTTGCTAAAAAAGTCAACATTATTTCAAATTATTTAAAAGCAATTCCCAAGAACACAAGCATTTCAATTGTTGTGGCTTCCAGTGTCAAGATTATGAACATTAAAAGAATGTAATTTGAACAAATATAGTTGTATTTTTTTAATAATAATTTTATTGATTTTAATATAAACAAAACAAGACAAAACATAATATATATACTCCATCCTTCTTCCCTCCCTCCAAATATAGTTGAAATATAGTTGAAATGAAGAGGGAAGCTTGGATTTTTACTATAACGTAACTTTTGTTAGTGGGAAGCCATTCAAACTATGAACAGAAAAGTTTCCAAACCAGAGCTTCAACTGCTGCCATTTTTTAGACTTGTTTTCACTGAATTTGGTACTGCTTTTTCATAAACTCTCTACGGTCATGGGCTGTATGCTCCTGGATACCAGTCTGTGGGAAGCGGTGGCAGGAGATGGATATTGCACTCATGTCCTACTTGAGGGGAATGATTATGTTCTTAATCTTGTTTTGGGTTCTGAGGACCTCTTGAGAATCTGCAGGCTTTGGGCTGAACTGATGTGATATTGATTGCGTGGATGCAATAGTGTGCCTGTTTGTTTGTTTTTGCAGTGGTTTTATGTGCCTCCCTTCAACTGCACAGAGACTTCACTTGAATATCTTCCTTCCGTGTTAGACAAGGGGGATATAGGGGGGAATGGCACAGTCATTCTTTTTATCAAGCGAGTACCACTCGTGGCGATGAGTAAACAAGAACTTTGCTATGCACCTGTAATATGGAAACAGTAGTGACCCATGTCACAGGATAGTCTTGACTTGAGGATAAGCCCATGAGAATTATAAATACAGCTGAAACATACTAGATACAGAATGAAACTTAGAGTGGTGAATGGCACTATTTAGCGGGAAGAAACTCCAATTAAAATACTTGTTGTTACATATTTTTACATGGCTGTTTATTTGTATACATTTTAGAATTTTTATATGTGCATGTTTTATGATCACCAAACTAGGCAAAGTAGTAAAAGTGGACTGAAACTTCAGTAAAAAAACTTGATTATGCTGGAATTGGTCATTGGAACCCGAATGATCTGGCATGAATGGATCAGCAAGTTTTGGGCACTCAAAGTTAGTTTGTTACAGTAAAAGAATGCTATTTGCAAATGTATACTGTCTGGTTCAGAATTTCCACAAGGTGCAGAGTAACAGTGTTACCTAATCAGGAGGTATCTTCTGCTTATGATGCAAGTTGCTAGGCAATGGAGACGAAGAAGAAATAACCAGGCTGTTCTGTGTTGGTGCTTCATAATAATAAGTCACTTAGCAGTGCAGGCATATTTAAGGGAGCCCAAGCCTTCTAAAAACACACATTTTTTCTTATACTGTAAGCTCACATTATCATTCACTTTTTGCTATCTTGTAAAGGTAGTTTTAAATTCCAATTTGCTCCTTCACCCTACTCCCCCAAAAGTGACCCTAATACCATGAAACAAAGACTGCCTGTGTTTGTAGAAGAATATAAAGCAGACAATACCAGACAATAGCAGCAAAACATGCCAAGTATGTGCAGACTAACTGCATGGGGAGGGCAGCAATATGATCATATATTTCAACCTACAAAAAGCACTTCCACAAGAACTGGGCTTTACGTAGCTGTAGAATCGTTTGAACATGCTTGCCCAGAGTAGGCATTAGTGCAGTTCTAACACTGGATCTCCTGGGACGCTAGCATTGCCAGCTAGGATGCCAGCATTTCATCCAGGTCACCCATATGGGAAACCAATTCAAATATGCCTACAGGTAGGGATGAAATGAAAAGATCTGCCAATTCTATTTCTTTCCGTTTCTCATTTTTCCCAGTCTTAAATCTGGTTCTCCACATTTACAAATTTTCATTTTAATATTCGTCATGAAAATTATTCACCATTTTAGTGAAATGTTCTACTAATGAATATATTTTTGTATGCACACATTGATGTACACATTTTGCAAGCAATTTCTCCTAATACATTTCAGCTAAATATTACTTTTTTAATGCACACATTCACCTAGTGCATGCATTTTTTTTAAAAAAAGAGTGAGGAACAGCATCGCAAAATTCAGATTAGTGTGAATTTTAAGGAATGGCTCTGTTTCTGTTCTCATATTGGATTGGAAAGTGCAAATCTGGTGAATGCAGCTTCCCATGTGAACTGAATTGAATTTCTCTCCATCCCTACCCATATGCTTCTTCTCAGGAGCATATGAATAAGCCTTCATATGTTTGGCATCTTGTTAAATCAAGTACATATCTGTGTCTATTTGGGGCCATCCCCTGAAATAAAAGGTATAAAAGGATTTCAGGAAAGAGCATTGTGTTGCATAAAACACTGTGGTAGTGCACACTATTATTTGTATACAAAATATTTATCCTAGTAACCTGTTTTACTTGTTTCCAAGATGTCATTTTGATTCATCCATGCACCAGTGGCTGGAAGAAAAACCACACATTGACCCAGTCAGATGTTCGGCACCAGGCTTTTAGCCTCGAGACATGGTGTGTCCAGTTCTGCATTTGAGAAAACCCATAGAGTTTGAAAAAGAAATACAAAATGACACGGTGTGTAATGCTAGGCTTTGCAAAGAGATGGGCAGTCTAACTGGAGAGTAATGTAAATTGGCAGGTACCAAGTTTAGAAACTACAGTATTTTGATTTATAAAAATTAGCTCCATGCCCTAAAATTGGTTCAGGAAAGCTATGGGATAGCTCACTCGTGTAAGGAAACGATAGCGACACAGACTCCTGTCTCTCTCCCACCCTATGCTTTCTGGTGACAACCATGCCACTCTGAGACGTTGGGTGATTTGTAGAGATTAATATTCTTTCTCTTTCTCTTGACAGCGACTGGCGCAAAGCTAACTACATGTATAAAGTGTGGCAAGGAGCACTGGGAGACGGCTAAAACACAGTCATGTCTTTGGTTTGGCACACCATTTCAGCTCTTCACGTGAACTACAAGAAACTGATATGCCTCTTGGTCGTTGCCATAAGTTTGTGCCGCAGTGCCTCTGCGATGTGTCCTGCCGCTTGCATTTGTGCCAGCGACATTGTGAGCTGCACCAGCAAGAATCTCTCGAGAGTGCCCACAACCCTCTTCAAGCACACGAAAAGATTGGACCTCAGTCACAACCGAATTGGGATTTTGGATCACGACTGGATGCCAGTGTTGCTTGATAAACTGGCCACCCTCATTGTCAGCCATAACGGCATCACGAGTATCAACCCAGGAAGCTTTTCCGCGACTCCCAATATCAAGTACCTCGACTTGTCGTCCAACAGCTTGAGGTCCCTTGGCAGTCCTGTCTTCCAGGAACTGAGAGCTCTGGAGATTTTGTTGCTGTATAACAATCACATTGCCCATATCGATTCTGCTGCTTTTGGGGGAATACCCAAATTGCAGAAGCTCTATTTGAGTTACAATTCTCTCTCCCAGTTCCCAATCGACTTGTACATTGGGAAACGTAAACTCTCCGAACTTGTGCTGTTAGACATTTCTTACAACCAAATCCAGTCGATACCCATTCACTACATGAGCTTAGTACCAGCCAGACATCTTAGTGGGATTTATCTTCACGGGAACCCCTTTTACTGTGACTGCACACTTTACTCCATGCTAAGCTTCTGGTATCTTAGACACTTCAGCTCGGTGGAGGATTTCAAGGCTGAGTATACATGTGTGTTGCGGTCAGGCTCCAAAACGAATAAACTGCCCTTATTGCACGACAACTACTTGAATTGCTCGGAAAGCACCATCAATGGCTCTTTCCATGCGTTTGGCTTTATTCAGGAAGCCCAACTTGGGGAGAGGCTGATCATACCTTGCGACACTAAAATCAGCGACGCAGGCACCCACTTTGTTTGGATCAGCCCAGACAATCAGTTTTTGGAGCCCAGCAAAGATATTGAACACTTCAGAGTATTTCTCAATGGGAGTCTGGAAATCGACGAGGTCCAGTATGAGGATGCTGGACTTTATTCCTGCATTGCAATAAACAGGAAAAGACTGTTGAATGAGACAATCGAGGTGAAGATCAACGTGAGCAATGTCACTGTGGACCGGTCTCACTCTCACGAAACCTTCAACACGGCTTTCACCACCCTTGCCGCTTGTGTAGCCAGCATTATCTTGGTCCTCCTTTACCTCTACCTGACGCCGTGCCCTTGTCGGTGCAGGTCCAAGAGAAGGAAAAGGCAGCCGAGCCAAAGTAACCCTCATGCCTCCATATTGACCTCGAATCCTCCCCTGGACCTTCCAGCTGATGAGAAAAAAGCCAGCAGTGGCAAGAGGGTGGTGTTCCTTGAGCCCGTGAAGGAGCCAAAGCTGGGACAGAATGGGAAAGTAAGGATGTTTCCTGGTGAGAACATCATTGCAGAAAGTATCCTAAAAACTCCCCGAACGAAATCGGACTCCGATTCCATGAACTCGGTGTTTTCGGACACGCCTTTCATGCCGTCCTCTTAGCTTCCTGCCTGCATTCGCATTGTATGGCTAACTCTTTCAACAGCTAGCTGTCCTGCCTCTAGCCAATCTTAAAAGAATAGGGGAAACTCTTTCAAAGCAAAAGAAATTATGAGGTCGTTCTGATAGGTGGTGGTTACATGCCCTTCATTCTGTAAACCTGGACCAGTGCTGGGGAGGAACACTTTGCTAGATGGCTTTTGCAGCTCCCTGCTTTGAAGTGGCCACATCATGACAGATGCCACTGCTGTTTCAATTTCTGTGCTTATGGGCATGTGAGTGCCGTTCAATGAGTGGCATTTGTGCACTGCTCCCATTCACTTCAGTGAAGCTTGTATTGGAGAGCTTCCCAGCAGATTAGATCCTTGGCTGTGTACCTGTATAGAATTTGTGTAATTGTAATTGTCAGGGATCAGAACCACAATCAATATGGCTCCTAGAGCTGAGCTTAGATAGGGAAAGAGAGAAATAGCCATTTACTAAACTTCTGGTTTCTGCCTTTAGGCACTGAGCACATAACAGAAACAAAGGAAGTGATACAACAGAAATATTTCAAAATGGGCTTTTGCATAAATTATGACCTAAGCTTTGTGATTTTGGGGGGAGGAGTGGTGTCATCTCCTTCTGAATACTAGAGATTCAATAGCCAGTAACCGAATGTATGATTACGTGGTATAAATAAACTTTCACTATATGAAAACTTTGACAGAAAACACTTGTTCAAAGTTACGATCTAGAAACCACTTGAGCCTTTAATGCTTTTTTTCTGAAAAGGTACAGCACTTTGCTCCTGTTAAGAAATCGGAGCCATAGCGATATTCAACAGGTAAAGTTTCCCCACCAGTGCACAGAGACGGGAGAAGCTGCACCTTTGGAATATCTGGGTTCCTCACCATTCTTAAAGAGACAGGAGCTATGTTGCTTCTGGAATGTGGCCACTTCAGTCTACCTACTTATTCTTGCGTATGTGGTGTGTGGCTTGAGGACAGAATATCTTAGGAGAGGAAAGCAGAGGATTAGTTTGGAAGTAAAGGAACCAGGGTTTGTGCAATTTCATGTTTTGTATATGAGCTACTGCACTTTGAACACTTTTGCTGACTTAATGAGAGCCATAATGGAAACCACCAATCCCAAATTGAATCCTGGAGCAGCCAGGCCTTCTCATTATCAGCGATGAAATGGCTGGCATGTCCGGACATTGCCTTCTACAGCTGACGGGGGAACCTGGTTGCATCCAGCTTCCCGGATTGCAGCCTTACTTGGAAGAATCGGAGTAATTCGGCAGGTTTTTCGGAACATATTAATGTACCAATTTACAGGCATATAAATGACGATGTATCAATTTACAGGCATATAAATGACGATGTAATGAAATTTGCATTTCGTGGTTTGATATAGAAAGCGTCAATTAAGTACTTATTTCTAGGCTTATCAGTTTTGAGAATTTTCCATTCCTAGCAGAAGAACTAGAATTTTGTAGGATTAGGCCTTTATAGTGATTTCCATCTGCTTTAGTATGGGGTTTTTTTGTTATAAAATAGACTACCAAAAAAAAAAAAAGCTGTGTTGTTTCTAGAAAACAAAAGACTCCAGTATTCTTAGTGTTGTTTGTACTATTTGCACTCTGATCAAGTAGGTATACTTTGCTGCAACAGCACATGGAATAGCTTGTTCAGCCAAGGCTTCAGTAGCATCGTGTCCTTGGGAACTGGGAGAAGCCAGCCTTCGTGTTTTGCTTGCCAGTTGCAATCATCTTATGAAGGTTGCTGTCAAATATTTCTCATGTATGGTTCTGCATGGCAATTGAAATGCCTTTGGATGAGTTTTCCCCACTCCTCCCCCACTTCTCAACTGAGCCAAGGAGCAGCTTTATATCACACCCCTAAGTTATGTTTGATGTCTGGTGTCTGGCTGGCATAAAGTTTCACTAACCCTGTGATGCTCTGTGCATAAAGTAGTGTCCTGGCATCCTGGATCTGATCCATTCCAATAGCTATGTTTCACTGATGGCAGCGGTTGTTTAGTTCAAGTCTTGGAAGGACTCGCATAAGAGTTCATAAGATCAAGCGTAGGGCTGGGTAATACCCGGTTTTCATATTTGTGGTATATCACCAGCTACGCATCGCGATATGCCAATATATCACAGTGTCTGAAATAAGGATGGAGCTATGTAGAGGCATTGGCTGGCTTCGCAGTTTCCCCCCGCATTGTGATTTTTGCATAGCGCTCACACACACATCATGATTCGCAATATATTGCCAGGTCAAAAATTATGAAACTGATATCACAATATGGACTTCAAACCAGTTTTGGATGATATATTGATATCTCGCCCAGCCCTAAGCAAGGGTATCCTGTCTATACCCAAGCAATGTAGCTTTCCACTCTCTGTACTCAGCTTACACAATTCCTGATTTCCTTGCTTCACTTCTCTCTCAGTACATGGGGCTGAGAGTGGTTCACCTCCCACAGGGCTCATTCTGGTGAATATAACTAAGGACTACTTGTGCAGCATGGGAGCTTATAAATCTAAAGTAAATACATATAATTCTAAACATCCCGTTTCCTCAACATTCCCCATGACCTTCACCTAATTCTTTGATTCAGCATCAAAGTATGTTGAAATAACCCTTTTGACTAGCTGCTGTCTCTTATTTGGTGAATAATCAAGGGATTAAACTGGTGCCGAAGGAAACTTTTACTGTCTTGGCCATAGAGATTTAAATAACATTTGAGGATCAGGCTAGACCTAAAAAGTTTGTTGTTCAATGCAGTGGACACAAAAATAGGGTAATCAGTTTTGCAAGCTGGAGACCAGTATGGTCCTCCAAAGGTTGCTGAAGTAAAACTCCCCTCAGCTCTTGCAAACATGCTCTCGATTCTCAAGTACTCAAGGCATGGCTTACCATTTCAAATTGAAACAATTTAGATAGCAAAGGACAAGATGATACTGGGTGTAGCTGAATTTTCCCACACACTCCCCCATCTTCATTTCAGGGAAGGCGTGAAATGGATGCTGTCAAATGTTTGGCAGGCTTGAATGACGTCTTGAAAGTCTGTTAGCTTGGGCAAAATTAATGTGCTATGTTAAATCCATGAATCCTGCATTCAAAGTGTCGGTCATTTGCCACCCGCAACCCTGCATCAGGCTATGAAATCATGGCCTAGTGTATTTTGACAAGTATAGATACAGTACTTGCCCAATCTTCTCAGTATTCTCTACTACCACTCCCATGACTTTGGGCTTGATCTGATGGGAGTTGTAGTCCAGTATTAGGCTAGAGAAGGCCAGAGGAAGAGCTTCAGTTTGAGAATGGAAGTTGGGTGTTGAATTTCTAAGCACAGAAATAATAGATTGTCTTCAATGTAAGTAATGCCCAGGTAGGCACATTATGTGACCCATGGGAGCAGAACAATAACCAGACTGTCCAACAGTGATGGGATAAAAGCAGACCAAATCTCTATTGACAGATGCAGGCAGGGCAAGGGTTGGCATGGCACTGGGTCCCAGGATCATCATTCCACAAGCCCCATGTGGAATGGATCTGCTGGCCTTGGATCACTGGAAGCCGGCATGACAGGAGTCGGCCCGTGTTGAACCTTGCTGTGGTGAAGCCAAGCAAACAAGGTGTCACTGGGGGACCAGGGTGCAGATTCCAACCAGGCAGATACTGAACCCACATTTGGGGTTGCCCTGGTCAATCCTCCCCTCAGGCCCCCCTATACTATGTTGATCCTGACCAATGCCATTTCCACCCTCATACAAACAACGTTCTTCTGCCTAACAAAGGAAAGCAACAACTTCACTGAGGGAAAGGCGGGAAAATACCCAGCCAAGTGCCAATCAGGTTGAGAGAGAGAAATTCATTTCCAGCCCTGTCAACCAGTGACCCAAAATTGCTCAGTGAAGACTCTAACCCAGGCATCCCCAAACTTCGGCCCTCCAGATGTTTTGCACTTCAATTCCCATCTTCCCCGACCACTGGTCATGTTAGCTAGGGATCATGGGAGTTGTCGGCAAAAACATCTGGAGGGCCGCAGTTTGGTGGTGCCTGCTCTAACCCAATGGGGAGGGTGGGAAGCTCTCAAAGCAAAATGACTGTGAGCTCCCGGGGAAGCAGCCTTAAAAAGGCTTCCCCCTCCCCTCTTCAGCAAGGGCTCATGGGACAGCTTTTTCCCATGAGCCCATCACCCAGAGAAGATACTAGGCAAAGCCTTGCCTGGTACTTTGCTGTAATCTATGGACCACAGCACCGCCAGGCAAAGTCGTCCCATGCTTACTTGGCATGGAACGGGGCCTATCAATGGGAGGGCCTTTTCAGTTGTGGCACTGTGTTGCTGGAAAAACTCTCCAGGGAGGCTTACCTAATGCTAACCTTGGTCATGTTTGTGGCACCAGGCAACCTCTTTTTTACTTTCCCACCCTTTTAAAACCTTGGCAGTTCACAGATTCATTCTGGTGTTGTGTGTGTGTTGTTTTCTTTTCACCATGTGAGTTGATAGTTCATCACATTTCTATGGAAATCTATGCCAACACAAATCCCATTGCTTTCAGTGGAACTAACTCCTGGGTAAATGTGTGTAAAAATTTCTGCCTTTTAATATCTTAATTGTGTAAAGCACCTTAGAAGCAGTTCTGGTAAAGGGCAGTATAAAAATACTCTAAACAAAGAAATAAACCCTCAAGTTGTGACGTTTTGCATAAGTGCGACAGAAGAGCGTCAAGGGAAATGTTCCAGCCAGCTCACTGGATAATGAAGAATTTGCTGCTGACCTTCAGAAGAGCATGACCTAGCCTTATAAGAAAGTGTTGCTTAAGGAATCTATTTTTTATTGACGGAGAGAGAGAAAGAAGTTGCAGGATTTGCTGCTGTGTGCCATCTGTGCGTGGACAAATTGGACTGCACAAGGAGGAAATGAGTTATTGTAAAGAAGGAACATTTTGTATTTTCGTCATGGAAAACTGGTAGAAACAGCAGTGTTTGAGCTTTTAGCATTTGGTCTTTAACTGATAAATTGGGATATTTTACTTAGAAAAGCCATTACTTCCTAGAGGTTGGGCACAGCCGATTATGCCCCTTTAGAAGTCCTATTCATTGCTGTGTGACTTGGGCAGGATAAAATCCATCACTTTAAGTCACCAAATGATTACAAAATGCAAAGTAGCATGAATAAAATAACCACTGGCTCTTCAAGTAGTCATCCAGTTATGACAACTGGAAATGAACCTCAAAATCAGCCCCTTGTAATAAATATGCTAGGCTGAGCACATTCAGTTCCCAATATATGAGGCAGTAGTTCTGGTTATCAAAATGTGCAAAGTGAATTGTTACTTCAGTAGCATAGCTTTGTTCATCATAGAAGAGACTGATGCTCAATCTGCAGTGAGAAATAATTGTAAGAATAATAAAAGGTTGCTGGGTCAGATCAATATGAACTTGTTTTTAGCTTATGACTTGTACTGATAATTTTAGTCTACATTTTATATTTTATGCAAGCTTCACAGAGGTCTTTAACTCTGTGCAAATTCTGCTAAATAAATGTCTACAACAGGGGTTCCCAAACTAAGGCCCGGGGGCCGGATGCGGCCCAATCGCCTTCTAAATCCGACCCATGGATGGTCCAGGAATCAGCATGTTTTACATGAGTAGAATGTGTCCTTTTATTTAAAATGCATCTCTGGGTTATTTGTGGGGCCTGCCTGGTGTATTTACATGAGCAGAATGTGTCCTTTTATTTAAAATGCATCTCTGGGTTATTTGTGGGGCATAGGAATTCGTTCATATTTTTTAAAAATATATATATATAGTCCGGGCCCCCACAAGCTTTGAGGGACAGTGGACCGGCCCCCTGCTGAAAAAGTTTGCTGACCCTGGTCTACAACTATACATATTCTGAGCGTAAGCCACAGTGGTATAGCTGTTCTGGAAACACACATTCTTTCCAAAATTTCAGAGAGATTTTGTTCCACCAGTTTGTAACAGAACCAAATTGTCCACAGCAGTGATTGGGTGAGCAGTTGTGAGGTGACAATCCCTTCTCATCATCCATCCTGGGGAAACATTGATTTTCCTGTTTTAAAGAATGAGGGAACTAAATAATATTTCACTGATTGAATGTACATGTAGCGCTTTTGAAAGTGAAGCTGGAGAGCTCTTCTGAAGCATACAAGATTGATGACACAGTATTGAGTTGTCAGCAAGGACACTTGACAAATAAATTGCGAAGGTGCAGAGAAGCCAGGCCCAGCACAAATAAGAACAAAAAAAAACCCCGCCCTGTGCCTCATGCTCATTTCTGTTTCAGTGTATGCTTATACACAGTCCATGTCAGCTTGCTATTTTTTAAAAGAGCAAATTAATATTGTTAAGTACTTGGCTTCACTCTTTCTTTTAGCCATTGCTTTGAAGTGTTCAGCTATACAGGTATTTTCTAACAACTGAAAAGCTGTAAATTTGACATTAGGGGTGGACTGGTGCTGCAACTTGTTCATGTGTCATGCCCTCCTCCAACTTAGGGAATTGTGCTTATCCTATCAGCCAGCCCTTTTGTGTCCAACCTGGACCCTGCAATCATCTTCTGTAGTCCTTCTTTGTGTGCTTCCTCCACTGAAGGTCTGGAGGGTGGCAACACAAGATAGGGCCTTTTCTGCAGTGGCTTCCTGTTTGTGGAATGCTTTTCCCAGGGACGCTTGCCTGGTGCCTTCATTACGTATCTTTAGGTGCCAGGCAAAAATGTTTCTCTATAACTAGGCCTTTGACTGATAAACATTCTATGGCCTTTTAAATGTGTTTGTAGGAGTGGGGACTATTGGTTGGCTTTTGTTTTATTATATATTATTTATTCTCATTTTGTAATTTTATGCTGTGAACTGCCCTGTGGTCTTCAGATGGTATACAAATTTAATAAATCTCAGACAGCCTAGAAAATGAATGGTTGCAGCTTTGAAGTATCCCAGTATTTTTAAATGATATCTTAGTCGGCTCTTCTATGTTTTCAGCCTGCCTCTTATCATTGTTAGGGATTGTATCCAATTAAGTAATACTCAGAGAAGACCCATTGAAATCAATGGGCATGAGTTAGTCCATGGACTATTCCAGTGGGTCAATTCTAACTATGAATGTGTCAGATAAACCCCCATGCTTATTTGTTGGTTTTATATTTTATTTTATTATTTATGCAGTGTGTGAATCGTTTCATTGAACTGTTGAACATCACCCTGGAATATTTTGAATGAGAGTGATTAAGAAATATTTTTTTAAAATGTTAAAATACAATTAACAAAATACAAACTCTCGGTGTATCTCACCTATCTCCTAACTGTAAAACAAATGCAACTCATCCCATGAAAAAGCACATTTATGTAACCCACCAGCAGTAAACTATGTTAGCAAAATAGGACCAAAGCACAACTTCCATACAAATTAGTGCTGGCATCTAAATTGATAGAGAGGATTTAGGCAACACAGCTGATAAATCTCTGAGCTGAACATGGAGATCAGCTTAACTTACCTTCTTGCTCTTAGTATATCTTCTTGATGTATCATCATGACTAAAGCTGTTCTATGTCAGTAGATCAGAATTTTCTCTTTGATGTAGTAGCTGCCTGTAGGTATTTTATTATGGTCCTGAAACATCTGTTTGACATACTCTCTGAGGACTAAAAGTTTCCATGTATGTTGTTGTTTTTTTGTCCTACTAATGCAAAATCATGATACATGTTGTCAAAGTGTTACATTATTCTAAAACATGAAGGTCAGGTATTCAGAAGACTGCTCTGTATTTCAGCTCTGTAATTCCTGTGAGATGAAGCAAATTTATTTGGGCAAATAAAAAATAAGGAAAAGATATGTTTATTGCACACAACAAGAGGGGAACATTGGTATATCCATGCTGGAAATGTGCAGCTGTACATACGTCCAGGGATGATGGCATTTGGCATGGGACCCATATAGTGCATAAATAAAAATTATTGAGTATCAAACTAAGATGAAAGCCATAAATTCTGACTTTGGAACTTCAAACCCCCGGTTGTATTTACTGAGTAGTTATAGCATGCATACACAACATTTTCTTTATGTACCATTTTCTTTATAATGGGTGGATTTCAACTAAGTCTTATTGAAATTAAGGGACCTAAGTTAGTCATGTTCATTAATTTCACTGGGTCTGCTCTGAATTAACACTTAGCGGAATGCCACCCTATGTCACATGATCTAGGCTCAAATCCTAGCCTTGAAAAGAAGTGCTAGCATTAATTGGAGCCAGAGATTGCTAGGAGTTAAGTCCAATATCCAAAACACCAGAATATTTTTTGTGTATAATTATGATAAATTATTCCTGAATTTACCCTTGGATTAGTGGAGAGCTTCGAAAAAGAAAGCAGAATATTTATTTCCCATTCTAATGTATTTTCAACTGCTTACCCTCTTTTAAAAAGATCAAATGGCTATATGAAGAAACAGCAGATGTGGTGATATTGTCTTCACAAGTTCCTTGTGTTTATATTCTCATTTTGTGTTGCATACACTCTTTTTTCTGTACAAACCTCTTTTTTGTATTTCTTTGTAGAATGATTTAAATTGACTGGAAATAAATATTTTCCCATTAAATCTAATGGAAATCGTGACCTTTGCTGAGTGTTAACAGTCTCTCTAAATGAATGTCGGCCTCGTCTGTCAAGCACGCACAATGGGAGTTTCTCTGGAATATGAATAAATGTGCGTTTTAAGCCTCCAGAACAGCAGGTGGCAGAAGTGTATTAAAACACGGTGGGGGGGGGAGTTAGCCACTCCTCTTGCTTCAAGTAAATTTATTGGGCCTGTGTCAGCTGTGGATGATGAAGCCATTTGTGGTCGTCTATCCCAAAGGTTGTGAAAAGCACCCTTCCCTTGATGCGTGTTCAGGCTAATCTTTTAATAAAGTAATTCCATATTTCAGATATCCCAGTTTATTCCAGTCTCCTCCTCTGAGTATCAGCGGTGAAAGATAAAAGCTCCTACAATTTCCATAATGAATGACTAAATTTAGAACACGTTTATGAAAATGTCACGAGGGCTAATTGCTGTAATTTTGATATTATCCTTTGAAAAGCAAAAGCCTCAAAATAAGCCCTTTTTGGATCACAGAGAGATTTTTTTAAAAAAAAAACAGGTACAGGGGTGGCCAACACAATGGCCTTCGGATGTTGGTATGCTACAACTTCCATCAGGCCCTGCCAGCAAGACCAGTGGTCAGAGATGATGAAATTTGCAGTCTGGAGGGCATCACATTGCCTACCTCTGATTTTAAAGAAAGCCAACATAGTTTTGCTTTCCGTGAAGATTAAGAAGGGCTTCCCTCATACACACTTGTCCTCTTGTACCCTCAGACATACACACAGATCTTTTGGAAGCAGGGGACTTGAATAGGAGGAATCGTCCTGGCTCCCACCACCCAAACACAAACAGAGACACTTGTAAGTAAGAAAGAACTTTCTTCAGACTGGCACAGGCTCAGCAGCAGAAGCTCAGGAGTCATCATTTGGGAGTGATGAGTTTCGATGCCCTCCCCCATTAAAGAATTGGAACTTGCTTGTTTTGTGGGGATGTCAAGGTTGCAAATGTACTCCCATTAGGGTGGGTGAAACTGCTTCTATCTCCAAAGGCAGCGCCTGCTTCTTGGCAACTAGATGCACCCTCAAGCTCCTGTTTTCAGTCACTGCCGCCTCCTGTTCTGGCTCTCCAGTCTCCACAGAGGCTCTCTGCAGGATCATCATGGAAGAGAGCAGACATTCTTTCTCTCACTTCTGAAGCAGCTGAAGTCAGATTCCTCCGTCTTTGAAGCCAGGTCCCCATCATCCAGCCCTCATCCCCATTTCTTCTTCCTTCTCTGCTTCCTCTCTCAGAGCCTGCCAATCCAAGCCCAATCCTGACAGCGCTGTGAGGAGCCCAAAGACATTCAACAGAATGGACACACAGGTCTGTGCTCTCCATTTCAATGAATGTGGAACCTTTACTACATTGCAGTTCCACTGCTGGAATTGCTTTTCGCAGTGGTGCTTTCCAGTAGCTTGCATGAAATTAAAGCATTTTGCTTCACCTTTGCTTAGGATGAATATATATGTAATCATCAATGTTTTCATAAACTCCACAGTTCCCTGGAGTTCCCTGACTGAGTGCAATTCGTTCTTTGCACTCATAACTAGAAGTGTTCTTCCGTAGCCTTTACTGTTTCTCGATCCATAGTGTCAGCAAGACCAGAATAGCTCAAAACCCAACAGATCCTGCTCCAGCATAACACCCTCAGGCTGAAAGCATGTGATATAATACTGTTTCCAGAACCTTCTAGTTGCTAAGCCTTGATGGGTGAGGGGAGAACATATTTCTCCTTTGTGTTGTGGGTGTTTTCTCACTGGCTACAGCAAGGACACCTTGGGAGATTTATGTCTGCTTCATCCCATGATATGTTATCTCTTGCTTCATAACCTGACAGTTTATTTATTTTGTTGACGCATTCAGATTACAACATGTCAAGTCATGTCAAAGTTATGGCTATTGGTATCCCATTACACTGGTCCCAACTGGATGCAAGGTAGGGGTTGTCCTGATGTTTTAGGTTTTTGAAAATCAGGGGTTCTGGGAGAAGAGGAATGAACCCTTCCCTCCACGCTATTGTCCTGATCTGAATGCCCCCACTACCCCCTGAAACTGTATTAACTCCCTGGGAGAACATACACAAGTAGCTGCATAGAACTAAAGTCATATCAATGATCAGAAAACAGGAGGGCAGTAGCAAATGATGCAGAAGGTCCATGCCACTTCCCTGATGAGTCACTGCCACATACTGGGATGGAGGAGAGGAAGGCAAGGAAGCAGTAAGGTTCATGTGGTGCAGGGTGGATTCGATTTAAATCGAATCGAATTAAATCACTATTTAAATCACTAGTCAGTAAGGCTTGATTTAAATCATATTTTTTTCACAGAAAGACTCATTCTTGCTGGTATCATCTAAATATTTACAACCTGATGAAGGTTTCATTTTTGGAATAATAAACCTTCAGAGTAGTTTTTACAGTTATATCACAAATTACTGATTTGGTTATACTATTAGAAATACATAGACAGGTAATTATGAAATTATTGTGATGTTCAATAAGTTAACTGTTTACATTTGGCAACTTTTCTGCTGTACTTTATTGGAAGGAAAAAAACAATCATTTCCTTAATAACAATTTAAACAATTTATTTAACTAAAACAACAACATTATAGCATGTGTATCCATGTTTGTTAACAGATGTGGTTAAACATTTTTTTAAAAAAAACCAAAAACCTTAGACTGAGTTTTAGCACACATGAAAAACTTAAAACAAATCCTTATTCCCTGATGAATAGCATATTTAAAAAATCTGATTTAAATAAAAAAATCTGATTTAAATAAAAAAATCTGATTTAAATAAAAAATCTGATTTAAATAAAAAAATCTGATTTAAATAAAAAATCTGATTTAAATAAAAAAATCTGAATTAAATAAAAAATCAATTTAAAATTTTAAAAAATCCAATATTTTTTTAAAAAAATCATTGATGTTTATCCGCCCTGATGTGGTGCAAATGTGCCTGCTGGAGTACCAGTTTGGGTCGTCCAATGCATTTGATTTGCACCACACTGACCTCGTCTCCCCCTCTCTCTGTCCCAGTATGCAGCAATGGCTCAGCTGGAGGGAGGTTAGGTAAGCAGCACAGCCCCTCTGCACTCTCTGATACTGGGGATGGGGAGATGGAATGAAAACAAGCATGGCTGGCCAGCGGCAATGTTTTGTTGTAGGTCCTGTTTGTTTCTGACCACATCATTGACACCCCAATTTGCATTATTTGTTCTTCTGGAACCACAGAGTACTTGGAATGTAAATATATAAACAGAGACACCGGTATTCTCTTCCTCAAGATAAACTGTCTTTGGTAATAAATTTTGATAGCAATATTAGTACATTAAAAAATACCTAATTGAACCAAAGTTTTTCCAATATCTTTCATCACCACCATGACCTTTGTCCTGAACCTTTTCATCTATCACTTTAACCAGACTTGTTTAAAATGCTTTTCTGTTTTCAGATTGTGCTTACCTCTCCCATTGAAATCAGTGAGATTTAGATAGGCTTGAGATCACGTGCATCATTTGTAACCAAATATTTTCTTTCCTACAAAGAAGGGGGATATTTGATCCAGCTATGACTGGCATATGCTTATGTGTTCTGTTTATTTTCTGGCATAATAGGATAGTTTGGGTACAGAATAATGTTTCATGTACTGTACTGTTCTTATTTAAAATTCAGTATGCAGAATTTAGTGAATCCTATCTACCACCCATATGCTCTGCAAAGATAAGCCACCTTCATTTGTGGACTGTTATACGTTATTCAATTTGTTCTTTTTAAAAGTGCTTTTTCCAAATACAGTTTTTCTCCTGGTCTAAGGAAATTATCTGTTTAGTAAGAAATTGCCACCATTGGAAGACTTTTAGCCTCTCTCTCTCCTCTCTCCTCTCTCTTTCTCTCTCTCTCTCTCTCTCTCTCTCTCTCTCTCTCTCTCTCTCTCTGTTCACCAACTTAATTACAATTCCAGAGAGGCCTTTTGCTCTGACCTATTTCAAATCAGTCATGAAAATAACAAGCATCTTCAGCATCAGCTTGAGCAAGCATGTTTCCAGGACACCCCCATCTTTCATCCTGTCATTTTTCCAAATCCAGAAGAACAAACATAGATACTTGGTCAAGTTCTGGTTGTAAATAAATTTCAGTGGTGCATAGGTTTTCAGATAAATTGTATCATTCCACCCCCCACCCCACTCCCGCCTCACCGCCCCCGATAAACTGCATGATGTAGAAATTCCAGCTGTCTAACAGATATGTTTCTTTTGGAGTGTTTCTCTCCTTCGCTGCTGATAACTGAATTATTGTAGAACATTGAATATTGTTCATTTGGATTTTCATCTGGTATTGGGTGATGGGCAGCTATTCTCAACAAACTCAGTGGAGTTGTTGCAGGGAGATTTAAAAAAATAACAATTCACAAAGCTTGTACAGATCTTTTCCTTCCCATCTACTACCTCCTCTTCTTCTGGGTACTCTTAGAGACTGCAATAAAATCCGGCTGAAATTAAAAGGAATTAATTGTAATACTTAGTGCTGATCTTGGATGATATTTTGAGTTTATAAATTTACTTTATCTGCAGAACTGAATCCACAATGGCAAGCAGTGTTGGAAAGCAAACAACGTAATCATATTTTAAAGAGGTCTAAAATTAACTAATGATTTTGGGCTGCAGAAGGACTTCTAAGGGCAACAATGCTCAATTCTTTCCAACTGTGTTGGAGCACTCCAGTTTTATTTGGGTATTCAGATAATTTGTATAAGCAGTCATGTGACGGGAAGTGGGTGTGCAGGCCCTCAGCCCCTCCATCATAGCACCTTGGTCCTATTTATAGTCTTCCACAAGTTTGAAGGCAAGAGTCTGAATCAGGGAGCATTCTCTATTCAAAGAGCCTCTCTGCATAATTTAGAACTCGGCAGGAGATCAGGGGAGGCTCAGGAGTCACAGGCGGGCGGCGCTATTGCACAGGTGGGCAGTTTCTCTACTGGGCAAGGCATGGAGGGGTGAGATGACTTTGATCCCCTCGGCCAACTGGAGTGGCGGCGGAGCTGGCGCAGAGCCGGGCAGCTGAGTGTGAGAGAGAGTGTGAACGAGAGCATGTCCCCGATGGCCGGGTACTGCAGACGTCAAATTGATTTTTCTGTTTCACTCTCAAACATCCGGGGGAGCAAACTGCACTCTGCCCCTTGGGCACGCGCAGGCTCTGCGCTGCCTCCTCCCCCCCAGCTGTAGGGCAAGTGAGTGGGAGGGGGCAGGCAGACTCTGGAGGCCCCGCAGTGCACCCCTCCCCTCCCCTGCAAGAGCTCGGTGATGGCACCCAAGGTGGGCTGAGAGAAGCAGCCACCATTACACAGCTTGCCTCACTGTTTGATGTTTAAAATATTTATTTCTTAATTTTCGGCTCAAAAAATAGGGGCCGTCTTATACATGGGGGTGTGACGTTTTTATGCTGTTTGTTACAGCTTTATCAACCCGACCCATCAAGGGTTAACTCAGACTCCATGTCGACTGACTGGACATTCCATGAGGGGAGGGGAATGGTTGAATGTTTAAAGAGAAGGGACAGTCATTTTTGTCAGTTGGGAGGGTGCTGGGGGAGCAGGAGTGTGAGGGTGTTTGTAAAGAAGATCTAGGAGAGTAGGTTTAGGCTAGGTAGTCGTTAGGTTATCTAGTACATGAGTAACAAGGTTATTACCATTGAAACTAAGCTTGTACAACAGGAATACCTTAAAGCAACCATTACGTTCTTGAGAAAATTTCCAGTGTTAAAGTGCCAATCAGAAAATCGTCTGTGTTATTTTCCAGCCAAGGTACATGAAACTCATCCATGAGGACACATATTAAAAAGACAACATTTCCTTCAAGAGTGGAACTGTTAGTTTGTATCTTTGGGGTGCACCAAGAGGGCGAGCCAGGCAGACAGACCCAGGGTATCATAAAGGGAAGGGACAAGCTTTTACAGAAAGGGATTCTTAGAGGCAGATCTCCCTATACTGTGGACACAAGAGATAGTCTCAGATACAGCCCTGAACTTTAATAGGTTGTGCTGGAAGAGGACTCTCTTTTGTATAAAAGAAGAGGAAATAGAATAAAACCCTCGAGTGCATGAGGGAATACAGAAAGGCTAAGGGGAGCAATAGGGAGGAGGCTCGGTTTACCCCAGACCATCCCTGTTAGTTCTTTTAATAAGTGAGAGGTAGAATAAATAAGACGGAAGCAAGGGTCTGCCCCTTGGGCGCGCACAGGCTTTGCGCTGCTTCCCCCCCCCCAGCTGTAGGGCAAGTGAGTTGGAGACCCCGCAGTGCGCAGTGCGCCCCTCCCCCTCCCCTGCAAGAGCTCAGTGATGGCACCCAGGGTGGGCTGAGAGAAGCAGCCACCATTACACAGCTTGCCTCACTGTTTGATGTGTAAAATATTTATTTCTTGATTTTGGGCTCAAAAAATAAGGGCCGTCTTATACATGGGGGCATCTTATAGACGAAAAAATACGGTAATAGTTCCTGGGAAGTGAACAAGGTATTCTGCCATGTTACAGGCAAATGGAAGGTGAGGAACAGATGGTTTAGACTGCTTATCTTTCAAAAGGTGATAAAGCCAACAGCTGTAGAGTACACAAGACCCACAATGCTCATTTTATGATTAATTCAGCAATGGTGATGAAAAAAGAAAAAGTATGCAGCTACAGCTGAATGAGAAAGAAAGATAAAAACAGCAGATCAACTTGTGCCATCCATGGAGAAGCTTGCATGTATGTAAAGCCCTAATGCTGTCTTTACTTTTATTTTGTAGATGGAAAGATTTGCTGTAGCAACAACGGTGACAGGGTTCAGCCATCCCGGGAATAAAGAGATTGTTTATTTGTAGGCAGCAATGGAAATTTGATCCATGCAGCTTAATTGTCATCACATAAACCAGTCAATTTGTTAACCATAGGATGTCCAAGCTAACTTTTTATTTTGAATCTTGCAATTCAAGTCAACAGATTGTCTGAAAACATAAACTGAATGCTGGAACAGACACAAGCACAAGACGAGAGAGAAATTTTTAAAGGAGAGCAGAAGGGGCAAAGGGTATTTCAAGGTTCCTCCCACATGTCAGATTTCTGAAATCATGGTATGTATCAGATTAACATTTTACTCCTAAATGTATTATCACTCCCATTGATGCAAATTCTGCGTAAGGATCCTTTATTGTCCAGTTTATGATTCAGTTGTAATTTGTATGTGGAAAATACCTTTCCTTCATTTAACCACTACATGGGTTGAACAGTGAGGGGAAGGTTGAGCAGCAAAGCAGAGCCGGTCCTACCATTAGGCAGAATGAGAGAGGTCCCTCATGCAGTTGATTTGTGGGTACAGTTGTATTATGAAAGGGCAGCCCATGTTTAGTTAGTTATTTCATTATTCCTTTATTTTATTTTATTTTCCTCTCAGGGAGAAGCACTTGAGGTTTTTCTGCTTCAGGTGCCACAATACCTTGGTCAGCTATAGAAAACTATGTCTCTTGAGTGGGCTGGGGGTGGCATTTGCCAGCTCACCTCAGGCAGGAAAATGCCTTGGGCCTGCTCTGGGGGTGAGCTACTAATGTAGAAGGACACCCTCCTCAATGCTCCCTGTAGATACTGAGTGCAACATCCATAGCAATTCTTGGTCTCTCCAGTGGCTTCAGACTTAACAATCGCGTCTGTTGTGTATTAATTCAAATATTCTGTAATCTGGCGGGAGTACTGTCCATTTGTCTGTTTAAAGGGGACAAACACAATCCTCAGCATGATTGGGTTCCGCCATGAAGTTAGTGTGTTATTGGTTCCCGCCTAAATGTGTCCTTCTTCACCCAAGCCTTGTTCCTATAAATACAGCTTCCCTTTACCGTAATCCCCAGTCCTGTTTGCCCTAAATAAAGAACTGTTCCCTTGAAGATGCGTATCTGGATTTATTAAGCCACGACACAACAGCGTCTTTCCTAGAATCAGTCAAACAAACTGTAAGTTTTTGCACTGATGTATCCCCAACACAACCCCTTGCAAAATGCAGATATAAATATTCTCTGCCGTGCTGCTTTTGCTGCCTGTGAAAACAGAGCACCTCTTTTAAAACATTTATTCCCTGTTAGATGTGCACTTCATAGTACTCAGGCTGCTGTGATTTTAGCTCATTCATATTGTATTCGCAGTACAAAACAATCTGTCAGGCTTTTTGTTGGAGGCTTAAATCTTCTTATGTGAGAAAAGTGTAAGCAGCACACACCATCATCTCAGAAGCTAAACTTTCCACCAGTTATTCATACATTGAAATGTGTTCTCTAAATATCCTTAAGCGCATGGGGTTTTTCCAACATCTTAAAATAAAAGCCATGTTGTGCAACAGTGGTGGTGCTGTCAGATTTTTTTTATTTAAAAAAGCATGCTTAGAAAATAAATGCCTTGCTTCCTAATATTTGGGTTATTGTATATTATCAAAAGTACTGAAGAGATGAAGACCCCTTCTCTCCAATACATTTTAAACAGCACCAAATCATTTTAAACAGTCATGCCCCCCCCCCAATATCCTCAGAATTGGAGTTTGTTGACCCCGTTCCCTCCCTTAGAGCTACAATTCCCAAAGTTCCCCAGGAAGAGGGGTTGACTGTTAAACCACTCTGGGAATTGTAGGTGTGAGGTACATAAACAGGCATCTCCTAACAACTCTCAGCACAAACTACAGTCTCCGCGATTCTTAGGGGGGAGCCATGACTGTGCAAAGTGGTATGATTCTGCTTCACATGTATAATGCAGTTCTGTTCTTTGAGGGAGCGAGGTACAATCTCTTGAGCTCATCCTGAATTAAGATTGGAGTCTAGAACAGGGTGGGGAACTTCAGGGCCTGGGGCCCACATGCACTGGCGAAGGAAGAAGAGTGCTGGGAGCCACGCCCCTGCAGACGGCACGCCCCGCCCCTGCCCACATGCATCCTCTGGGAGTCTCCATTCAGCCTAGGGAATGATGCCTAAGCCCCTCCTTCTCCCCAGGCCACACCCCCTCACTGTCCCTGCTCTGTGCCCTTCAACTGCTTTTGCTTGGTTGGAATTGAACTGTAACAATGCTTCTTGTTCACCTGGTCAGATAAATGGGAAGTATGTAAGCCCCTGATTTTATTGTGGCTCAGTTGTAGCCTGCTGTACAAAGGTAACCATCTGGCCCTGCTCATCATTGGCATGCGGCCCTCAGAAATGCAGCCATAGCACTGGAAAATTGTTCCTCATCCCTGTCCTGGAGGGTTTACAAATGGTGAGGCTTACATTTTTGAAGCATATGTTTCACATGGTTTACCAGGTTTTAGGGATTGCAGCTGCCATCTATCTGTAGCCAGGAAAGGCTTTAGATTTTGCTAGAAATACTAGCATGCATTTGCACAAATTGCTTTTCGCTTCCTCTATGTGCACTTTAAATTTCCTGTACTACAGATGCACAGGCAGCATTCACATCTCTTCTGGGGCTAATTCTCCATCGGACATTACAATAGAAGTGCAGAAAAGCAGTAGTACAACAAGGAACTCACACATCCCCTTGGAATTTTGGGTTGCTCCACTCACAGACTGGAGCTCAGATCTTTCAGCCTCAAAGGTTTGCATGGGGATCTGAACCCCAACAGATAACTAGAATGTTGCAACCTCCACACTTCTTGCAATTCATGAAGCTCAAACTCATGAAACTTTGTGCAGGACAATATGGCTACTTACCCAGAGGGGTCTTGATGAAAGTCTCTGTCCCAAAGCCAAGTGTGGGGCAGAAAGGCTTTAGAGCAGGCATCCCCAAACTTCAGCCCTGCAGATGTTTTGGACTACAATTCCCATCATCCCTGACCACTGGTCCTGTTAACTATGGATCATGGGAGTTGTAGGCCAAAACATCTGGAGGGCCGCAGTTTGGGGATGCCTGCTTTAGAGCTTCCTGCAGTGGCCTCAAAGGGCCACCTAGATAGACCCGCATCTTCATGTGGTCCCATAATCCCAGACATAACTCTGCTCCAGTGTCAGCACTCCATCTGGAGGCTGAGAATGGATATACACCAAATGCCTGAGGCAAAGCCTACCTATAACTGTCTAGGCTTTAGTCCCTGGGGGTTGCAGGTCCCGGCGAGTGGGCCCACAACTCAGGAGAACGTTGTGACACTAAAAGCAGTTCTGAGCTCCTTGACAAAAAAAAGCTGGGTGCAACTTTAACATTTAAAAGAAACCATTAAAAAGAGAAATCCAGGTATTATGAAACAGAGCAAAGAAATGCAGGTTTTGTTTTTACTCACAATATGAAGCAATTGACACTCTCTCTCACACACACACCCCGACCTTAGCAGACTGGTTTTTCCATCCTTAGCAACCAACAAACAAAACCTTAAAGGGTATTCCTTCTAGACATAATTCCTCACAGGGTGTGTGACCTTGAATGACAGTTAGATTAGTACCCCAACTGTGAAGGTTTTATCCGATGCAAAGGGTCATAAAACCACTTAGCAGGTATTACTCCTGAGGTGTGTGTGTGTGGGGGGGGGGGTTTCTGTTGAAGACTCTACCTCACGGTTGTCAAACCCAAGGCCCGCGGGCCAAATGCGGCCCGCCAGACCTTGTCATGCGGCCCGCGCAGGCCCAGAGCGATGAAATGGAAGAGGCGCTGGACAGCCCGCCCGCCGCCGCCGGCAGGGCTGTCTCTGGGCCCGGGCTGGGGAAGGAGGACGACGCGGGAGGCGATCCTCCTCTGAGGCCGACGTTGCTCAGCAGGAAGGAAGGGGCGGCGCCCAGAGGCGCCCGCAGTTTCTAATTGGCTGCAGGAGATTCCTGCAGCCAATTAGAAGCTGCGGGTGCCCCTGGGGGCCGCCCCTTCCAGCACAGCTTCTGATTGGCTACAGAAATCTCCTGCGGCCAATCAGAAGCTGCGGGCGCCTCTGGGCGCCGCCCCCTCCTTCCCGCTGAGCAGCAGCGGCCTCAGAGGAGGATCCCTCCTGCGTCGTCCTCCTCCCCCAGCCCGGGCCCAGAGACGGCCCTGCAGGCGGCACTGGGCGGCGGCGGGCGGGCTGGCCAGCGCTGCTCAGCGGGAAGGAAGGGGTGGCGCCCAGAGGCTCCTGCAGCCAATCAGAAGCTGCGGGCGCCTCTGGGCGCCGCCCCTTCCAGCACAGCTTCTGATTGGCCACAGAAATCTCCTGCAGCCAATCAGAAGCTGCGCAAAGAGCAAGAGAAGTTTCCCATCCCTCGTGCTTTCACTAGCTTTGCGGGCCTCGCGCGCCCAGATTTGCTCCCCTCCACCTCGCTCAACTCCAGGAACATTCAATTCTGCCCAAACAACCTTGCAAAGCAAGCCCGCTTTCCTTGCTCCCGGCTTCAAGGCCAGAGCGCGAGGGTTGCCTTTGTTGCCGCTCCAGGTTACACACAAGCAACCTCGTGCGCGCACGATCCAACAAACCCCCGGGGCCCAGAGCCGGCGCAGACCTTTTTCCTCGCGATTACGGTGGTCTTCTCTGTTCTCGGCGAGAATCCGTTTCCAGGCAGCGCGCCGAGCTAGAATGCAAAGCAAGTAGCTACTACTCCGGAGACCCCTCCCAGTTCTCGGCCCCTGCGGCTAACGGAATATTTTTAACTGTTTGAATAAACTCTGATCTTTCTCTGCGACGAGTCTGGGATGCCTAGCGGGAGAAGGCGATCATTGCCCTTCAGTTAGGCGGGGCAGAGAAGGCTTGAATTCTAGTCCTCAATCAGGACTAGGATTGTAGGAGCGACTGTTCTGAATGGAGGCGGGTTCCTAGTATAACTGGATTCTCCAAGGGCGTGGCTTGTCAATTATTTTTAAAATTGCTTTCTAAGCCCACCTCTTTAGGGTACATATACCCAAGGTGAGTTACAGCAACTCACATGAAACACAACATTTAAATTCTAACATTTAAAATAGCAGTAAAAACATTAAAGCAGACAAAAAAATATGTGGCAGACAAAAAAAATATTCCAGCACGGCTTCTGATTGGCCACAGAAATCTCCTGCAGCCAATCAGAAGCTGCAGGCGCCTCTGGGCGCCGCCCCTTCCCGCTGAGCGGCCGAGAGCGGGAAGGAAGCGGCAGCGGCATGGAGACTGCCTTCACCGCCCATGCCAATTAGCTACCTCCGCAAGGTAAAAAAGGGGAAGCCCCTTTTCTTTCTTCCCCCTTCCCCGAAGCTGCTGGCGTGTGTGTGTGCGTGTGTCAGGCCCCGTTTCTTCGGCTTCAAGAGGTTGGATAGGAATCTGTCGTTGATGCTTTAGCTGAGATTCTTGCATTGCAGGGGGTTTGACTAGATTACCCTTGGGGTTCCTTCCAGCTTTACAACTGTATGATTTTATGCTCATTTAAATACCAGGGAAGCCACACATGTGATGTATCAACAGCAATCAAATGTGGGAGTTACAAAAGCATGGATGATGGTCTCCAAATCTTAGTACTGTACTGCAACTTGTATTGTTTAATGGTGGTTTTACGCAGACTTTTGTACTGGTGCTGCTTTCATATTGATTGTATTTAGTTGTTAATTGCATCTGTGTTTTATTGTTTCTAATTTGCAAACTGCCCAGGGAACATGGTTAATTAGGAGGTATATAAATGCCACAGATATCTGAATAAATAAAGCAATGAAAATATGGAGTTGATAACTGCACTTGTGCCTTTGGCTATTATCTGGCAGCAAGCCATGGCCCTAGAGAATGCTAGCCTGTAAAAAAATATTCACAAATTGGAGCAAATAATATCCATGCATCTTTATTAATTTATGATAATAAAGAGTGGACACATAGTCCTACAGATACAATCGGCCCTTTGAGGGTGACCAAACTGCTGATGCGGCCCCCGATGAATTTGAGTTTGACACCCCTGCTCTACCTGTAGTATTTTTAGCATACAGAAAGACAATGTTCTATCTGTGGTGTTTTTAGTGGCCTATAAAGTAAATACAATGAAATGTGTTAGGAAAACTTCGTCACGACCATTAGCAGATGATGTTATATAGGCAGTAGGAGGGAGTTCTACTTTGATTATATGAAGGGCATCCTCAAAGTTTAATAATAAGGAAAGAAAGCAGAACTTCTCCTAAATTAGTCATGGCATCTTTTGGTAGGTATATATAGAACTTTGTAAACACTTTTGTAGATACTTGTAGATTGTAGTCTGGAAGTTCATTATGCTTAATAATATGTTTGACACCAGTGGATTCTTTATCAGTTTTGTTTTTCCCCCTGTTGGCTTTGGGATGTTGCTGTTTGGCTTCATTACTTGATTTACAACATGCTCCTTCAGAGTGAAATTTTACTTAGTTAGAAGTCACAGGCAGTAATCCCCAAAAGAAACCATCCACCAATAATAACACAGCAGCTGGTAAGTGCCTTTATCTTCCTCTTTGATTTTAGTGGATGGATCAAGCAGCAGTGAGACTCAAGCAGGTTTCTGACAATAATGCATCCATTAGCATCTGTTCTGCCATGTCAGCCCATGCATTCTCTTGTACATGCTGTTGCTTGGCCAGCCTTACATGTCCATGGTCTTATAAGAGGACAGAAGGACCATAGCTCAGTCACAGAGCACTTGGTTTTCATGGAAGAAGTCCCAGGTTCAATCCTTGGTGTCTCTGGGTAGTGCTGAGAGAAACTTCCAGGTCTGAACCCTTGAAGATGTTCTGCTAATTAGTTAATACTGTAATAAATGGATCAATTTGCTGAATAAGTATAAGGCAACTCCCTCTCTTCCTTAGGCACTTATAAACCAAATGATAAATAAAATAAAAAGCCTGTCCATTCACCTGTAATAACCCCTAGCTCTCTTCTTTGCACTTATAGTAAATGCCAAGATTGTACTATAGCATGCATTTGTGTTTTGCAGCTTCCCTAGTTTTCTTTGCCGCAAAACTAATTTCATTGCTGCAAAACTCCAATCAATTTTCTCCCATTTCTTTTTTTCCTGCTTATTTTTTATTTTCAAAAACATACGCTAATCAATAAAAAATAGAAAAAATAGAAAAATGCAAAATAATAGCCATGAAAAGAAAACAAAAGTCACATGGGTGCATTATTTGTTTTTATTTTCTTCCATTTCTTAATGTGAACAAATTAGTATGGAGAATAACTTTATGAATATGTCACAGAGTAAAAGCCAAATGTGTAATCAGTTAATCTGTCCGTTCCCTGATGGAAATTATAGATATATAGTACTCGTCTGCATACTAGGTTCTGCATATGAATCTCAAAATTTAGCTAGGACATGTGTGAAAACTAATTTAACCTGACAGTCTCTCATTAGATGCATAACTAATAGGGTCTCAAGTGGATTAATTATTCCATCCTAATTAAGTTTGAACTTATGCTTTCTAAATATGTCCTGGTCATGCCTATTTCAGAGCAAAAGAAGAAAGAAAGAAAGAAAGAAAGAAAGAAAGAAAGAAAGAAAGAAAGAAAGAAAGAAAGAAAGAAAGAAAGAAAGAAAGGAAGGAAGGAAGGAAGGAAGGAAGGAAGGAAGGAAGGAAAGAAAGACATCATCAAATAGAAGGTCCCTATATATACGGTATATATATTTTTTAACCCATCCACTTACTCAGCTTCCTTCAATTTCTGCATGCTGGAACCTGAATCAAATTTACAAAATATGTATTCTTGCACATTACATTCATTCCACACACAAAAAGGGGAAAGGTACAGCCCATCACCTGTCATTTTAATATTTGCTTGTTGGGATGGTGGATAAGAAGTTGCATATGCTGCAAGAATGGAGAGTCCTGTTGGGGTACAGGAGAGGGATATGGCTATGACGCAGAGGTATTTAGAAAGGACCTGAGCCCTGAATAATCAAGGCAAAATTGTTTTCAAGCTGTTGTGCTGCTCCCAGCTCTGCTGTCAGACACTAAAACTACGTCAGGTCTCTAAAGATTCAAGCTGGTAGCATTTTCATGCTCTAGCTGTCAGTGGTAGTTGCAGAACGCAGCCAGTGGGAGTATTTTGCAAGAATATTTGCAAAATTTGGCAAAGTTTTTTTGCTATTACTAAGAAAAAGACTGTTGGGCTGCAATGACTGGTGTGACATTGGTGCCTTCTGTTGGGTTATCGACTCAACCGTGTTACAATAAACTTACCCAAGAATTGGTCATCCTAGAGCAAACCAAAAAGTCCATTTTGTCAAGCAATTTATCTCCGATAGATGTGGCATTTCCAAAGCAATACATAAAAAGTGTGACTATTTCTTATTGTTTGTCCCCAGTATGTGGTAAACACAGGTCTACTGTGTTTAAATACAAAAAGGTTATTCTTAGCTTATACTATCGATAGACCCATTTTCCGTAAATCCTTTTTAGAAACCCATCTTGGGAGCCATCTCTGCTAATGGACATGGTCACATTATTTGGTAATTCCTGTCATCCTGCTGCAGAAATGTCTATGTGTCCCTTGACTTTCTAGGAAGTTATGAAGCAATCTTCATGCAAAATTAATTTCAGCAGAATTAAAGCTCGTATAGCAGTGTTCATACCTAAAAATGGAAATTAGGCATCACCTCTGTGTGCTTGGAACTTGCAGTTTTATTGCCGCAGTGCTAGTTGCATTTGGTACACAGCAAATCCCATTAGGTGAAACCTCATGGCTGATCTACGATGAGTCATTATTATGCAGGACTACACTAAAATCGGGAACAACAATTCTCAACGTTGCAAAAGAATATTGGCGTAGTCTGCCACAGGTAGTAACAATTTTGGATTTGGAGACAATAATCTTTTGGATTTGGAGACAGATTCACTTTTGGGTGAAGTTGTTTTCTTAAGCTACACAGCAAATGTTAGACATCCTGGCCCTAATTCAAAGTACTGGTTTTGTTCTCTAAAGCCTTGAGTGGCTCAGGACCACAATACCTGAAGGACTGCCTCTCCCATATAAACCATCCTGGACTCAGCATTCATCACCTGACTTCCTTCTTTGTGTGCCTCCTCCACATGAGGTCCAGAAGGTGGCAACACATGAACAGGCCTTCTCTGTAGTGGCTCCACATTTGTGGAATGTTCTCCCCAGGGATGTTTGGCTGGTGCCTTCATTACATATATAGTAATTGCCAGGCAAAAACATTCCTCTTCAACCAGGCCTTTGGTTGATTAATATTCTACAGCCTTTTAAATGTGTCTGTGCAAAGGGTGTGTGTGTTGTTTTTTGCTGTTTTGTTTTCCTTATTTATTTGTTTTTATCCTGTATTTTATTCTGTGAACCACCCTGAACTCTTATGATGAAGAGCAGTATATAAATCAAACAAAAAATAAAATAAAATGCACATACCTAATCACTGGCACTAATAAGCCAGAACTTGAGCCAGACATCCTGGAGAGTGAAGTCAAATGGGCCTTAGAAAGCACTGCTAATAACAAGGCCAGTGGAATAGCTGAACTATTTAAAATTTTAAAAGATGATGCTGTTAAGGTGCTACACTCAATATGCCAGCAAGTTTGGAAAACTCAGCAGTGGCCAGAGGATTGGAGAAGATCAGCCTACATCCCATTCCCAAAGAAGGGCAGTGCCAAAGAATGCTCCAACTAATGCACAATTGTGCTCATTTCACACGCTAGCAAGCTTATGCTTAAAATTCTACAAGGCAGGCTTAAGCAGTATGTGGACCAAGAACTCCCAGAAGTGCAAGCTGGATTTCGAAGGGGCAGAGGAACCAGAGACCAAATTGCAAACATGCACTGGATTATGGAGAAAGCTAGAGAGTTCCAGAAAAGCATCCACTTCTGCTTCATTGACTACGCAAAAGCATTTGACTATGTTGACCACAGCAAACTATGGCAAGTTCTTAAATAAATGGGAGTGCCTGATCACCTCATCTGTCTCCTGAGAAATCACTATGTGGGACAAGAAGCTACAGTTAGAACTGGATATGGAACAACTGAGTGGTTCAAAATTGGGAAAGGAGTACAACAAGGATGTATACTGTCTCCCTGCTTATTTAACTTATATGAAGAATTCATCATGCAAAAGGCTGGATGGATGGATGAATTCCCATTGCCGGAGGAAATATCAACAACCTCAGATATCTGATGACACAACCTTGATGACAGAAAGGGAGGAGGAATTTAAGAACCTTTTAATGAGGGTGAAAGAGGAGAGCGCAAAATATGGTCTGAAGCTCAACATCAAAAAAACTAAGAACATGGCCACTGGTCCCGTCACCTCCTGGCAAATAGAAGGGGAAGAAATGGAGGCAGTGAGAGATTTTACTTTCTTGGGCTCCTTGATCACTGCAGATGGTGACAGCAGTCACGAAATTAAAAGACGCCTGCTTCTTGGGAGAAAAGCAATGACAAACCTAGACAGCATCTTTAAAAGCAGAGACATCACCTTGACGACAAAGGTCCGTATAGTTAAAGCTATGGTTTTCCCAGTAGTGATGTATGGAAGTGAGAGCTGGACCATAAAGAAGGCTCATCGCCGAAGAATTGATGCTTTTGAACTATGGTGCTGGAGGAGACTCTTGAGAGTCCCACGGACTGCAAGAAGATCAAACCTATCCATTTTAAAGGAAATCAGCCCTGAGTGCTCACTGGAAGGACAGATCCTGAAGCTGAGGCCATCTCATGAGAAGACTCCCTGGAAAAGACCCTGATGTTGGGAAAGATGGAGGGCACAAGGAGAAGGGGACGACAGAGGACGAGATGGTTGGACAGGGTTCCTGAAGCTACCAACATGAGTCTGACCAAACTGTGGGAGGCAGTGGAAGACAGGAATGCCTGGCGTGCTCTGGTCCATGGGGACACGAAGAGTCGGACATGACTAAACGACTAAACAGCAACAATCACTGAGACAAACCGCTAAGCATTTAAGCAAAATCTTAGCACGATTGTTCCTAAACTATTTCATTCTTATGTTCTGTCAGAGGTCCTGGATTGGGAGCTCCATCTCTGGAGATATCTTCTTCTGCCTCTGATCTCTTATCCCAACCTCCCGAAACAAGGCATCAAGGAGATAATTATTAGATGCCACCTAACTCTTTGCAATCACAGTATATTCACATGTGTTCCAACGCAATTGGGTAAAATTCAAACAGGAAGAAACGTGTGGTTGTACAAAGAGTGATAGAGAAAGATACCTAAATAGTGTAAGAACTTAAGATTACTTTGCTGGGTCAGGCCAATTGTCCATCTAGTTCAGCATCCTGTTCTCATGGTGACTGACCAGTGGGGACCCTGCAAGCTGGACATTAGCACAACAGCACTCTGCCTGTCTGGAATTCCCAGCAGGGATTGTTTTATTCTTCGGGATTTTTAACATTTGGGACTGTGCTTAGTATATAAATTAAAACAACAATATGTTTTATTTTAAAAAACCAAAAAGTTAATTTACATGATGCTGAGCATGTATTTAAATGACCTGCGATTTCCAAAGTAGGACTTCTGACCAATTATTGGATCTACTTTAAATGCTTGTGGACTTCCCAAGGGATTGTGTTTCTCTCCCATTTTGTTTCAGCTTAACACATGCAAAATAGAAGTAAAATGCCTTTCAAAACTTTATAAAAACAACAACAACCAGGACACATATAATTGATGCATCGTGCTTGAACCAAAGATGAGCAGCTTAAAAAGATCCCCAGTAGATTTTACATTCACTTCAGGCCACTGGTGTTTCTTTACCCCTCTGGCACCAAACATTGTTTCCCTCTCGTTATATACAACAATCTGCCACTGACAGAGTTTTCATTTTTGCAAGGCAAATGTGTCATCTAGATTAATCCTGCCAGCTCATATGTGTGCACAAATCCCGCCAGGCAAGCCCCCTGCCTGACATCAGGAAGGGACACAGAACAGAGGGAAACAGAACATCCTCTCCGGCAGAATCAGAAATAAAAGGCAAAAACAACAGCAGCACCATCCTCTTCCCTAGCATATAAAGCAATAAACAACAACATCTCCAGCATGATCAGAAAAAATAAAGGAAAACAGCAGCAGCAGCAAATTAGCACAGCAAGGAAATAAAAGTGAAAAAGCAGATAGCAGTTGCCATGTGGGTGGCCACCTATGCATCACACCACAAAGAGGGTAAAAAAAGAACACAGGTTTTCATTAAAATGTACACAGGCTACTTAAAATGTGTAGACGCACATTTGGAAATAATTACTACTATGTTTTGAGAGTGCATTTTCTATTTGACTTCATTTAGTAATGTTTTCGTGTTCTGTAGTTGACCTCCTTTGTAACGTTTTATTTTGAAATATTTAAGATATGTCAGGAGCCGGTGCCAGGAGCAGGTCAGCAATAAATCACACAGCGTCCATACAGTTAAATCTTTTTTTCAA